>NC_062544.1:157825317-158140843 GCF_016906955.1 Phacochoerus africanus | reverse complement strand
TTTAAGTTCGAAATACCTATGAGATATACAAGTGGCAATATCAGGGATACAGCTTGATATAGGCGGCATATTGTATTTTCCAAAGATGGCTGAAACCTGTCTTCAATACTGCATGCTTTTATTGTGTGATTTATTTTTTTTAAGTTACTTAATGAATTTTATTACATTTATAGGTGTACAACAATCATCAAAATCAAATTTTACAGCATTTCCATCCCAAACCATCAGTGCATCCCCCACCCCCCAACCCGTCTCATTTGGAAACCATAAGTTTTTCAAAGTCTATGAGTCAGTATCTGTTCTGCAAAGAAGTTCACTGTGTCCTCTTTTTAGATTCCACGTGTAAGTGATAGCATTTGATGTTGGTTCTGTCTGACTGACTTCACTTAGTATGATAATTTCTAGGTCCATCCATGTTGCTGCAAATGCTGTTATTTCTTTCCTTTTAATGGCTGAGTAATATTCCATTGTGTATATGTACCACCTCTTCTTTATCCACTTCTCTGTCGATGGACATTTAGATTATTTCCATGTCTTGGCTATTGCATATAGTACTGCGATGAACATTGGAGTACATGTGTCTTTTTGAGTCATGGTTTTCTCTGGATAGATGCCCCAGAGTGGGATTCCTGGATCAAATGGTAGTTCTATTTTTAGTATTCTGAGGAATCTCCATACTGTTTTTCACAGCAGTTGCACCAATTTACAATCCCACCAACAGTGTAATAGGGTTCCTTTTTCTCCACACTCTCTCTAGCATTTATTGTTTGTAGACTTTTTGATGATGGCCATTCTGACTGGTGTAAGGTGGTACCTCACAGTGGTTTTGATTTGCATTTCTCTAGTAATGAATGATGCTGAACATCTCTTCATATGTTTTTTTGGCCATCAGTATGTCTTTGGAGAACTGTCTGTTTAGATCTTCTGCCCATTTTTGATGAGGTTGTTTGTTTTTTTGGTATTGAGCTATAGGAAGTGTTTATAAATTTTGGAGGTTAATCCCTTTTCATTCTCTTCAAAGACATTCCATGCTCTTGGATTGGAAGAGTCAATATTATCAAAATGACTATACTACCTAAGGCAATCTACAGATTCAATGCAATCCCTATCAAATTACGAAGGACATTTTCCACAGAACTAGGACAAAATATTTTAAAGTTTGTTTGGAAGCACAAAAGACCCAGAATAGCCAAAGACATCCTGAAAAAGAAAAATGGAGCTAGAGGAATCAAGCTCCCTGGCTTCAGACTATACTACAAAGCAACAGTCATCAAAACTGTACAGTACTGCCACAAAGACAGAAATACAGATCAGTGGAACAGGATAGAAAGCCCAGAATTAAACCCACACAGCTACAGCGAACTCATTTATGACAAAGGAGGCAAGAACATACAATGGAGAAAAGACAGCCTGTTCAATAAGTGGTGCTGGGAAAATTGGACAGCCACATGTAAAAGAATGAAATTAGAACACTTCCTAACACTGTACACAAAAATAAACTCAAGATGGATTAAAGACCTAGATATAAGACCAGATACTATAAAACTCTTAGAAAAAAAATAGGCCAAACACTCGCCAACATAAACAACAGCAATATCCTCTCAGATCCACCTCTTAGAGTAATGACAATGAAAAAATATAAACAAATGGGACTTAATTACACTTAAAGTTTCTGCACAGCAAGGGAAACCTAAACAAAACAAAAAGACAACCCACAGAATGGGAGAAAATATTTCCAAATGAAGAGACTTATGTGATTTAGATGCCAACTCCTGTTTTTTTTTTTTTTTTTTTTAAGGGACGCATCTGCAGCACAGGGGTCTAATCGGAGCTGTAGCTGCTGGCCTACGCCACAGCCACAGCAATGCCAGATCCAAGCCACATCTATGACCTACACCACAGCTCACAGCAACACCAGATCCTTAACCCACTGAGCAAGATCAGGAATCGAACCGGCATCCTCATGGATGCTAGTCAGATTTGTTCCCACTGAGCCACGATGGGAACTCCTAGATGCCACTTCTTAGTGGGCAGTCAATTTCCCTTCCCTTGAATATGGATCTGTGTTAGGTTTATTACTCTGCAGAAGTCAAGCTATTCTATTTTCAAGGTTGTCATAAAAGGTCTACAGCTTCTGCTGGACACTCTAAAGATGCCTATTCTTAGAGCCTGGCCATCACGCTGTGATGAAGCCCAAGTAGTCTATGTAAACATATGCAAGGAGAGGAACCAAGGCCCTCAACCCACAGCCAGTCAAGGAGCTCCCAGTCAACTGCTAACAACTTGCTAGCAATATGAACTGGCCAACCTAGATGACAGCACACAGAACAGAGACAAGCCACCTCCACACAAGTCCTACCCAAATGCAGATCTATGAGCAAAAGGAAAATAACTATTGCTTTAAATCACTCAGTTCTGGAGTGATTTTTACACAGTAAGAGATAATGGATATAATTATACCTGCAACTCAGAGAGGTCTCACCTAGAGTCATGAATTTGTGAATCAACCACATATCATACTATTTAAAATCATAGGATTCAATGCGATAACCATGGGATCATACAAGAGAGAAATAATTCCAGAATGAAGCTCTAAACTCCAATATAAAAAAAAACATTAGTAAATAAAAGACATCACTAATTCAACACCAAACTCTTTGCCAATTGCCTAAATTACGAGAAACAGACATCAGGTATTCTATTAGTTTCAGTGTCATAAAACTACCAGGGCCTTCTGATCTGCTCGAATCCAAACTCACTGCTCTTTCATCTGATAATCAGTTAGTATTCAGGGAATCCTTTTTCACCTTAGGGATTCCTTTTGTCCCTCTAGAATTTGATTTCATATACCGCTCACTTTCCTCTTTAAGTTTTATGCCTTCCTTTAGGTGGGTAGAGCAAATTACACCACAGCTTTCTAAGAATGAACTAAGGAAGAATAATTTTTGGAGACCTTGCATGTCTTAAAATATCTACATTCTATACTTGTACTTAATAATTTGGCTGAGTAAAGAATTCTAGCTTGGGGAATTCCTGTCGTGGCTCAATGGAAACAAACCTAACTAGCATCCATAAAAATGCAGGTTCAATCCCTGGCCTGGCTCAGTGGGTTAAGGATCTGGCATTGCTGTAAGCTGTGGTGTAGGTCAAAGATTCGGCTTGGCTCTGGCGTTGCTGTGGCTGTAGCACAGACCAGCAGCTACAGTTTCTGTTTGACCCCTGGCTTGGGAACCTCCATATGCTGTGGGTACAGCCCTGAAAAGACCAAAAAAAAAAAAAAAAAGAATTCTAGCTTGGAAATCATATTCCCTGAGAATTTGAGTGCATTGCTCACTGTCTTCTGAGGTTGCAGTTTAGAACGATCAATCTCCATAATGTGATTCATTTCCCCTCCTTTGGAAATTTATAGATCTCCTTTGTCCCATGTATTTCAGAATTTCACAATGACATACTTCAGTGTCTGTGTGTACTGGTCACTAAACTAATGTCTCAGACTTCAAACCTACTCTTCTCTATTATGCTTTGAAATGCTGAGGGGCCAGAACCCTGCAAATCACACTCCTATGCTAGCTAGCTGGCTTCCTGTCAGACTCTCCATAAAAGGGACACTAGGAAGACAATAGAAGATTCAAGGAGGAAAGAAGGAGCTATCAGTATCAACCATCAACTTTCACTCTGGCAATAGTAATGGTTCCAGTATCAGCAACTGGTTCCAGTTAGCAAATTTCTGCTTTTATGGTTTTCCTGCCATTCCCAGACCAGCATTATCTCCTAAAATATCTTTACTTCCTGAGCAGGCAGCAACTACTTAGAAGTTTGTTTCAGTTCCTCAGGACCACTCTTCAAGCTCCTAAATTCTAATAATTCCAATCTCTTCTCTTTGTTTTCCCAACCCTAGGGACTAGTAATTACTTCCTATAGTTGCTGTCTTTGTGACACCCAAGTGTTCCTTTATTGCCTTTTCAGTTCTCCAATTATCTAGTCTATTAGTTTCTGAGAACTGTTTCAACAAAGTAACACAAACTGGGTTGTAGCTTAGAATAGAAATCCATCTCACAGTTCTGGAGGCCACAAGTCAAAAATCCAAGTATTGGTCATGCTCTGTCTGAAGGTACTAGTAAGGATCTGTTTTAGGCCTCTCTCCTAGCTTCTGGTAGCCTCACGCATTCCTTGCAGATGGCCATCTTTCCTCTATGCATGCCTGTGTCCAAGCGTGTGTCTAAACCTCCCCGCTGTTTTTAAAGAACACCAGTCATACTGGCTTAGGGGGCACTCTAATGAACTTTAACTTGATTACTGCCATAAAGACCCTATTTCCAAATAAGGTGATATTCTGAGGTACTGAGGGTTAGGATTTCAGCATCTTTGGGGTGGTGAGACACAACTCAACCCATAACCTATGGCTAAATAATTCTTTATATTATAAAATTCTGTTATAAATGGTATAGTCTCCATTTTCCTAACTAGACTCTGATTCACCTATTTTCATTCATTTTCCTTGAGTACCCAGAGGGCCTCTCAATAGTGCAAATGATGTTCAATTCTGGGTGTTTTCTTGAGTACTTCACTGATACTACTTCTCTCTTGGACTGACTTTTGAAGTGTGTGTGTGTGTGTGTGTGTGTGTGTGTTTAATCAGTCTTCCATCTTTTCCTCTACTTTATGCAAAGTTTCTTCTACTTTAACTTCCATTCTGTTGTTTGTTTTCTTCTAGCTATTACCGTCTAAAGACAGATTTTTTGACCACTCCTGCAGCATGTGGAAGTTCCTGGGCCACAGACTACAGCAGTAACCTGAGCCACTGCAGTGACAACACCTGATCCTTAACACACTCCATCCTCTAATTTCCTCTAAGAGCTGTTTTTTGTTCTGATTGCTCCAAATTCTTTTTTTCTATTTGCTTTGGTCTCTTGTACTAAAAGCTTTCCTCATGAACCTAATGATCCTTGATTGTCCGCTCATATTTAAAAGTAGGGTCCTAGAGTTCCCATTGTGGCTAAGTGACTTAAGAACCTGACATAGTATCTGTGAGGATGAGGGTTCAATCCCTGGCCTTGCTGAGCGGGTTAAGGATCAGCGTAGGTTGCAAAGGCAGATCAGATACCACCTTGCTGTGGCTGTGGTGTAGGCTGGCAGCTGCAGCTCCAACTCAACCCCTAGCCTGGGAACTTAACATATGCTACAGTGCAGCCCTAAAAAGAAAAAATAAAATAAAATAAAAAATAAAAGTAGGGTCCTAAAAACTGACTGTGAGTAACTTAGTTTTTCTTCTTGGGCTACTAAGGGAAGCATCCTCTAAGTTCCTACTTGACTGTCAGCATTCTGGGATCTCCAAAGGAGAAGGGACCCCAATAAGGGTTCTAACATTGACCATATTCACTTAATCCTGTAGGACACCTAGTCTTTAATTATATCTAGCACCTGTCTCTCAGAGACATTGTATTTTAACCACTGCAGAGGATAAATTTCAGTCCTCTGCTGAGGCATTAAAGAGGGCAGTCACTTAGCTATACAGATTAACAAAGAGTAGGCTCATGCTGCTTTTTTTTTTGTAATAGCTTACTAAGCTATAACTCAAATATTATACAATTGATAACTGATCCATTTAAAGTGTATGAGTCAATGGTTTTTAGTATATTCACAGTTGTGCAACCCACCATCAGAATCAATTTTAGAACATTTTCATCACACCAAAAAGAAACTCCATATCCTTGAACAGTCATTTCCCAATTCCCTCTAATCTCTCCTACCCTCAGCCCTAGGCAACCACTAATTAACTCTCTATCTCAATAGATTTGTATTTTCTGGACATTTCATACAAATAGAATCATGCAACATGTGACCTTTTCTGACTAGCTTCTTTTACATAGTCATACTGGGTTCATTCACGTTATAACATGTATGAGTACTTCAATCCTTTTTTTTTTGCAATACGCATTTTATTTACCCATTTATCATTTAATGGACATCTGGACTGTTTCTACTTTTTGGCTATTATGATTGACTGAGCTGTCTTTTTTTTTTTTTTTTTTTTGCTTTTTAGGGCCACATATGCTCCATATGGAAGTTCCCAGGCTAGAGGTCAAATCAGAGCTGCATCTGTCTGCCTACACTACAGCCATGCAGAATACAAGCTGCATCTGCAACCTACACCACCACTCACAGCAACGCTGGATACTTAACCCACTGAGCGAGACCAGGAATTGAACCCACATCCTCGTGCATACTAGCTAGGTTCATTACCACTGAGCCACAATGGAAACTCCTGAGCTATCTTCTTAAACAGACGGTCAAGCAATTCTTCTACTTTCAGCACCACCCACTCTTACCCCCTTTTCCACAAAAATAACCTGATACTGCCAATTCCTGAGCCCAAGGACTCTTACCTATTTTTCCTTCTGCCATTTTAGGATTGATTTTTTTTTTCACGGCCTCACCTGCAGCACACACAGCAGAAGTTCCCAGGCTAGGGGTTGAACTGGAGCCACATTTGCCAGCCTATACTACAGCTACAGCAACACCAGATCCAAGCCGCATCTTCAACCTATACCACAGCTCATGGCAATGTTGGATCCTTAACCCACTGAGCGAGGACCAGGGATGAAACCTGCATCCTCAGTGATACCAGTTGGGTTCATTACCACTGAGCCACAAGGGGAACTCCCAGGATTGACTATTTTTAAGTCTACTAAAATGTTTCTATCAGTCTGTGCTTTCTAGCTTCCAAACTTTATTGCTTCTTCCATTCTATTTACTGATGTAGTTCAAATCTTTAAAAAATATCCTATATGATCATCTTGATAGACTTTGGAGGGGAGTAAAAGTAATGCATCTTTCACTGCTCCATCTTTACACAGAAGTCTTTTCTATTATTTTTAGCCTTTATTCTAACATATGCATTTTAAGACTATAAATTCTTTTAAGCATAGCTTACCTATATCCCTTAAGTTACATCATATTATTTTAATCGCTCAATTCAAAACAGTTTAATGTCATTCCTTCTTTAATCCATGGGTTACTTAGGAGTATACTGTTTAATTTCCAAAGAGTTGAAAATTTTCTAGGTATTTTTTGTAACTGAATTCTAGCTTAATTCCAACATGTCAGAGCACATATTCTAGAACTGATTATTTCCATCTTTCTTACGGCCCAGCATATGTCAACCTGGGGGAAATGTCCATAGGCACATGAAAAAAAAATCTGTATTCTGTATGTGCTGGGTGAAATATTCTAATCATATAATTAGACTCATTTGTTAATTATGTTGTTCAACTCTTTTCTTTTGACTTTTCTGTCCTGTTGTTCTACTAGTTACTCAGAGTTATGCTAAAATATTTCAAATTATGCTTATAGATTTGTCTAATTCTCATTATAGTTCTGCTAGGTTTTTTTTTAATGTACAAGATTGGTTAAAAATCAGAATAATACAAAGTTAAGGAACAGTTTGCTGGTAAAAGCATAAATTAGTATTTTTTTTCTGAATAGCAGTTTGACAAGTTAGCAAATTTAAAACATCTATATTTTTGAACCCTGTCATTTTACATGTAGACATTGATTCTAAAGCTCCTAATGTGTACCAAGCAATGCTTAGCAGTTAAATGGATTCATAAATTCTCATTTAAACCTTATAATAATCCTCTGATTAGGTATCATCCCCACATCACAGATAAGAAAAATGAGGTTTGGAGAGGCCTAAGCCTAAACTAATAAACTAACAGTGATGAAACCTATACTTCATCATTTGAATTTAAGATGACTCTAGAATCTTTGAACTTATACTGACTTAAAAGAATATTTATAAAAGCCAAGTTAGAAAGCAAGATGTAGCATGTGATCCTACTTTTTTCTTAAGTGAGCATAAGTTTGTTATAGCATAAGTTTCTATATCCATAGAAACAAATTTGGAATATACATATCAAAAAATGATAGGGAGTTCCCTGGTGGTCTAGTGGTTAGGATTCAGTGCTTTCACTATTGTGGCCCAGGTTTGATCCCTGGTCTGAGAACTAAGATCCCACATCAAGTCGCTGCACACTGCAGCCAATAAATAGATAGATAGATGCCATTTAGAAGAAAGAAAAATTATTATACAAGAAACCTGTGATGAGACTGCTCATATAATTAAGACTAAACATAACTGAGATTTTTGGCAGTTAGGACTTAAAGGAAAACACACTTTATTTCCTATAACAATGTAATTCCTGTTTCTCCCACTCTACTATGTGGCTTAGATTAATTCTCTCTCATTTTTGACTTTTATCAGGTAGGAAAATACAACCACACACACGCACACATACAAATACATACACAGACTTAGATGTGTATACGTAAATATATATTACTGCTTGGATAGCTTCTTATTCCACCAATTATGATTCACAACTACAGAGAGAGCTGATTAAAGTGGGGGGGTTGTTTTTTGGGGGGCTGCCTTCAAAACATGTGAAAGTGCCTGGGACAGGGATCAAACCCACACCACAGCAGTGACAATGCCAGATCCTTAACCACTAGGCCACCAGAAAACTCTGAAAGTGGCTCATTTAAAATATGACTTGGTGCTGGAGGGGCTGTGGAAAAAAGGGAACCCTCCTGCACTGTTGGTGGGAATGTAAACTGGTACAGCCACTATGGAGAACAGTTTGGAGATACCTTAGAAATCTATACATAGAACTTCCACATGACCCCGCAGTCCCGCTCTTGGGCATCTATCCGGACAAAACTCTACTTAAAAGAGACACGTGCACCCGCATGTTCATTGCAGCACTATTCACAATAGCCAGGACCTGGAAACAACCCAAATGTCCATCGACAGATGATTGGATTCGGAAGAGGTGGTATATATACACAATGGAATACTACTCAGCCATAAAAAAGAATGACATAATGCCATTTGCAGCAACATGGATGGAGCTAGAGAATCTCATCCTGAGTGAAATGAGCCAGAAAGACAAAGACAAATACCATAGGATATCACTTATAACTGGAATCTAATATCCAGCACAAATGAACATCTCCTCAGAAAAGAAAATCATGGACTTGGAGAAGAGACTTGTGGCTGCCTGATGGGAGGGAGAGGGAGTGGGAGGGATCGGGAGCTTGGGCTTATCAGACACAACTTAGAATAGATTGACAAGGAGATCCTGCTGAATAGCATTGAGAACTTTGTCTAAATACTCATGTTGCAACAGAGTAAAATGTAATTGTAATGTATACATGTAAGGATAACCTGACCCCCTTGCTGTACAGTGGGAAAATAAAAAAAATTATTAAAAAAAAAAGAATAATATTCAAATCCAAAAAAAAAAAATCATCGTGGATCAATAGAAAGGAATCCAACTAGGAACCATGAAGTTTTGGGTTCAATCCTTGGCCTCGCTCAGCGGGTTGAGGATCCGGCATTGCTGTGAGCTGTGGTGTAGGCCACAGACGCGGCTCGGATGTGGCATTGCTGTGGCTCTGGTGGACCCGGCAGCTGTAGCTCCAATTCAACCCCTAGCCTGAGAACGTCCAAATACCACGGGTTCAGCCCTAAAAACCAAAAAAAAAAAGACTTGGACTTGTTCTCAGTACGACAACTGCCCCTTTCCCTACGTATGTTCTGTGTTCTATACATAAATGACAAGACCAAGAATAATGCACATATACACTCATTATGTGTTGTGAGTGGGAATAAAAGAAGTAGTAGTATAGAAATTTTATTAAAGGAAATCAGAACCATTACAATAAGAACAAAGTAGGCAAACCTTTTCTATAAAGGGCCAGAGAGTAAGTATTTGTTTTTAAAGGCCACACACAATATCTGTCTCACATTACTATTATTATTATTTTTTTTTTGGAACCCTTTAAAAATAGAGGTTCCCTGGTGGTGCAGCATGTTAAGGATCCAGAATTGTCACTGTTGTGGCTCTGGTTACTGCTGTGGTACAGGTTCTGCCCCTGGCCAAGGAACTTCCACATGCTGCAGGTAAAGCCAAAAAGAAAAAGAAAAAAAAAAGAGTAAAATCGTTCTTAGCTGAAGGCAGTACAAAAAGGCTTTTTGAGGGGTTCCAATTAAAATAGTGGATTTAAAAAAGTTTTGTTTTGTTTCTTTTTTGGTCATACCCATGCCATATGGAAGTTCCTAGGCCAGGGATCAAATCTGAGTAGCAGCTGCAACCTTCACCACAGCTGCAGCAACACTGGATCCTTAACCCACTGCACTTGGCGAGGGATTGAACAGCACCACCTGAGACAGGTCTTTAACCCACTGTGCCACAGTGGGAATGCCTAATACAGTTCTTTTAAAAACAAATTAATATAGCTATAGGGAGTCACTACTTTTTATGGTAAAGGGAGAAATCACAGGAAACTACTATGGACCAGAGAACTGGTTCAATCAGGTTCAAAAACTGGTAGACAAAAACATAGCAATTCTACTTCCATATATATAGATACTCCAAAGAAATGAGGGTGTATGTTCACTAAAAGACTTGTAAATAAATGTTCATAGCTGTTTTATTCACAACAGCTAAAAAACTGGAAATATCCTTAAAAGTGCAACTTTTTAAAAAAATTATATATTCATCCAACAAAATATGCCACTAATGAAAAAGACCAATTACTGCTGCATCCAACATCACGGGTGACTCTCACAAAAACAACGTTAAGTTAGTAGCCATTCACACAAGAGTATACACTGTATGGTTTCACTTATATTACTTCAAAAACAGGCAAAAATAGCCTATGGTGATATAGGTTAAAACAGCGATTACTTTGGGGGGGGGGCAGATACACACTGGGAAAAGGCATGAGAGAACCTTCTGGAGCAATGGGAATGTTACACTTCGATCTGGGTGATGGGTGTATGTCTACAAATAGAAAAATTCAATGATATATTCATTGAAATTTTGGGCCTTTGCGATTTCAAAAAATTTACAATGCTTTCTCCAAGCAAGTTTTTAAAGAAATTAATGAGATTTTCAACTGGATCCCACAACAGGAATTAACCAAAAGGAAAATTTTCTAAGGTCATATACACAAAGATCTTTATTTCAAAGTTATTTATAATAGGAAAAAAATCTGGAAATAACACCTAATGAATGAGTGCCACACAAACTCTGGATTTCTCTGGTGTGGCAGAGAAATTATTATTTGGTGTCTTTCTGTTACTAGCAGCCAACCTTATTAACTCAAGGAAGACATCTGTCAAGGAGAAGAGCATGTTCATAGGCTCCAAGGCAAAAAAAGAGCTTGGCTATTCAAGGTCCAAAGAACAGCCTAAAAGGGAAAAGAAAATGGTAAAAGATGCAGCTAGAAGTCAGTAAAAGCCAAATCATGGAAACTTTATAGGCCTTTTTAAGAACATGCAAAATGTAAAAGAAATGTGAAAGAAAGAAAGATTAAAGTAACTGATTTTCTAGAGCAGCAAAATCCTGGTAGAGCAGGGACATGGTTGTACATGAAGTATTCTAAATGTTTCAAAAAACAAAATGTTATTTAAAAATATTGTAGTACTTAGAAGTGACCAAGCATTTCCAAAAATTTTTCCAATGCCTTGTTTAATAAGATGTTTTTATAATAGCTGGAATACTCAAAAAGTACAAAAAATTCTTTGTTATTTTTATTACTTGAATGGATTTAAATGCAACATGATTTTGAAGCATGTACTGAAAGTTCTGGAAGGCTAATTCTGAAATTAAAAAAAAAAAACTTTTTAGATGCATCCATTTTCTAAACGATTCCCCCAAGCTATATTCTCACTGCTTTATTCAATTGGTCTGTTTGAACAAAAGCAGAAATTATTCATACTAAACTTATCCAAGTCAGCACTCCTTAAGTACAAGTTCAAGAATAAACAAGACAATCTGTGTGTCAACAGTTTATCTTTGAAGATAACTTAAAAAAATAAAAATATGCCATTATAAACAACCAAAAAAAAAGAAAAATAGCTTCTAAATTTGTTTCAGATCAGAAAAGTATACTCTCCAGAGATGTTTCACCTGATAGTTTTCCATGCTAGAGGTCTTACACCATTCAACTCTTGCTACATAAATGTAAGAAAAATACCAAGGAAACCCTATACTGCTGGCATTAACAGAAACTTTAGTTAAGAGGGAAAAAATGTGAAGAACAAATACATAAAAGCTAACTCCCCAAATGGAACAAATGGTTTTCAGAATGTTTTGCTTAATAAGCAGATTGCTCAATAAGCTGGTTCTTGACTGATGAACAAAAATGACAAAATAGGAAACTGTAAAAATGTTACTGTTCTATCAAAAAAAGAACATTTAGTTAGATCAATAAACTTAGTTACATGATATGTAATACACTGTTCACTTGTACTTTCAAGGCTCCCCACAATTCAGTCTCTTTATCAAGAGACTCAAACAAACTAAATTTCAATAGTAATACTGTTGGAGATTCATTTTCAGTGGGTCATAGAACTCAACTGTGAACATGACAATATTATTTTTGTTAACTCTGTTAATATACCCAACAAGCTAGAAGACTTTACGTAGACTTTAAAAATCACTGTTTCAATGATTCAAGCAATGCAAGTCATGAAGGTTCCTCTGCCCTGACACACAAGTTTTGAAACTATGAGAATACATAAATACACAAAGTGCAAAGTAATGTGAAGCAAACAATACAAAATGACATTGCAAGTTATGAAAAGAAGTATGGTTTCATTAATAACACAGCATTTAAAAAAAAAAAAGGAATACACAGAACTGGAGTTAGGAAGTCAAGCAGGAAATCAAGGTTTGAGTCTCAGCTCTGCCACTATCACTACTGTGAATTAGTTAACTGTGCAGTTAGTCCGTATGGATTATTTTCCCTATCTAAAAAACAGAAGGTTGGATCCCAATGTTCCCACAATATTGCTCCATGGTATTATGATACATGCCCACATAAGATTAAAAATCAAAGGAATGATAAAACAGTAAAGACTGCATTCAAAGGAAAGCAACAAAGGGAACATAAAGATAAAGAAGAATGCACCAAAAGACCAAAAATGAAACTTCAACAAAATTTGACTTCATTTTTTACTTAAGGAGGAAAATTCCTTTTAAAGAATGCAGGCTAAACATAAGACATGAAAACAGAAAAATACAAATTCTAAATGAGAACAGAGATTGGTTTGGTTAGGGTGGACAGCTCCTATAGAGAAACAGTGCTATCATTAGAAAAAGTAGGTCTTCAGCAGACTGTTAGAAAGATGGGAATTCTGAATTAGGCTCTGTAAATAACGGCGAATTTTTGCTGGTTTAACAGCGAGAGTGTTGCAAGTGTTATTTTAAGAACGAGGCAGAAGGCAGGACATAATGAGTGGGGAGAAAATTCAGGCAGAAAATGCAGCTCAATGCTAGTGGGAAGGAACAGATAATCTCAAATAAATTTCAGAAAATAGCTGACAAAAACTGGCCAATGTTATGTGGACACAAGTCAAAGATAAAACCAATTTTTATGTCTGGCTAATTTAAGGCAGGATAATATCACTAAAGACAAAGTCAGCATATGGAATCAGTTTTCATGGGAAAGCTATAAATTCTATCTTTCAAATAAAGTAAGAAATATCCAGATAGAATTGTTGCCTTATTAAATAATCCTTAAGTGTCATTTTTGGCCCTGTCAGTAGTCTTCCTAAAACAGCACAGCAAAGTATTTATGGAGAACTTAAGTGCTTAGTGATTTCAAGAGTTTCCTCCAATCCTAGTTATTAACTAAATAACTAAAAAATCATTTAGTCTTCTGGTATAAGTAGAGAGCATTTGGTATTTTTCTATAAAGGAGAGCAAACTGTAAAAATTATTAAACTATAAGGGAAAAAAGTGGACTGCATTTGTATTTATTAAGTCTTCCTGACAAGTGATTTACAACAATAATCACATCTACCTTGAGCTTTGACAAGAAAGTTCTCAAAGGTTAAGAAAATAAAATAAAATAGAGGAATGAACTGACGGTCTGGGGAAGAAATGTTCTAAAATGAGATTGTGGCATTCTGTTGTGGCTCAGTGGTTAACGAATCCGACTAGGAACCATGAGGTTTTGGGTTCGATCCCTGGCCTCGCTCAGTGGGTTAAGGATCTGGAGTTGCTGTGAGCTGTGGTGTAGGTCGCAGACACGGCTCGGCTCGGATCCAGTGTTGCTGCGGCTGTGGCACAGGCCGCCAGCTACAACTCCGATTCGACCCCTAGCCTGGGAACCTCCATATACTGCAGGTGTGGCCCTGGAAAAAGAAAAAAAAAAAAAAGAGTAAAATTAGGTTGTGATGATGGTTGTACAACTATAAATATATACTAAAATTCATTGAATTAAAAAAAGAAAAAAAGGAGTTCCTCTCGGAGCTCAGTGGAAACCAATCTGACTAGCATCCATGAACATGCAGGTTCCATCCCTAGCCTCGAGCAGTGGGTTAAGGATCTGGTGTTGCCATGAGCTGTGGTGTAGGTCACAGACGCCTCTCAGATCTGGCATTGCTATGGCTGTGGTGTAGGCCGGCGGCTGTAGCTCCCACTCGACCCCTAGCCTGGGAACCTCCAAATACCACGGGTTCCGCCCTAGAAAAACAAAAAAATAAATAAATAAAAATTTAAAAAGAAAAGAAAAATCCAATGGCATGAGAAAAAATGTTTGATGTATGCTTCAAGTTTTATTTACAAAGGCCTCTAAATCTGGACTAAATATAATGCTTAGAAAAAGAAAGCAAACAATTTAAAATTTAATACATGAACAAGCACAGCTAAGAAATCTTGACCATTCTGCATAGAATGCTTACAAATCATAATTTCCAAAAAAGAAAGTCCCCACGTTTGTGATCAAGATAAAATAAAACTATTAATCAACCACTGCATACATCTCGAGTTTCTATCAAACTGTGAATGGGATGCCTATTTAAGAACTGAACATTACTGACAATTATCAAACAGATAAAACCTTCCTCTTGGATTATTTGCCCATTTACTATGCACTCATAGCTGAAGATGGAGACTTTGGGTACAGTGCTTTCCAAGTGCTTAATAAATTGTACAAATTGTCTTTCATAAATCTGCCTAAGTTAAGATTTTAAAAAGTGAATACCTCTTGCAACACTTACCAGTTTTGTCCGGATATTCAGCTTATTTGCTCACCACCCAATACAGGATTAGAAATTTCTCCTTACCTTCTTTCCTAACTCTCATGGTTTCTTACCAAATCCAACGGCCAGAATTATTTTTAGGTAACTAATTCCTTAGTTAGACATTAACTAAGCGCACATAATGTTAGGGTTCTCAGACCCGAGCAAAATCCAGCTTCCCGAGTTGCTGACGGCTAATTTAACTTTTATGGACACAGATAAGAAAGGTTACAAAACCAACTATCGAGACACATTCTTTTTACTGGATATATTAGAACACAATATAGTCAAAAGCTCATAGTTCAATCAACTCTCGTACTAATCTACCGCAAATCCACAAGATTAAAATAACCCGCATTTTTCCAGTAGGAGGGAAAGGGGGGGGCTGGAGGGGGCGTATGGCGCATCACCAGGATGTCCACCCCCAACACAGGGAAACGCTCCTTACCCCCACTCTCAAGCTGGGGGTGTGCACGCCCCTGCCCTCGTCTACCACGTCCCTACCTTTGCGGCCTCGGACTGAGCCACAACAGCCAACACGACTTTTGGTTAGGAAAAGAAACGGGGTGGGGGACACGCGCCACATTCCCAGCCTCACGGGGCCGCAGGCCGCTGCGCTCAACACGACCGGACGCCCAAAGGATGGACAGGGAGGCCGCGGGGCCGCGCCGCCCAGGGCAGTGGCCGGAGGGTCGCGCGCAGCAGCCAGGCAAATGCCTAGGCCGGGACGAGCGGCCTCCCCGCCCCCTCCGGCTCAACTCGGGGCCGGCAGACGGCGCCCCCGGGGGTTAACTTCGCCGGGGAAGAGGAAGTGCCGCGGCAAGTAACAGGCTGTGAAGACTCTGGAAGCAAGGAAAAGCTGTCCGTGCGTCTGCCTGCCGGCAGGACCGTCTCACCTCCCCTCTTGCCGAGCCTAGGCGGCCCCAGCTCACCTGAGGAGGGCACCGGGATGCCACCGCGGCCACCGCGATGGCCGTTAGGGCACGAGGCCTCCGCTCTGCCGCCGCGTAGCTCTGGGGAGAGGGGCGGGGCGCGCGGCGAGTGGGCGGGGCTGCTGTACGGACTGGCTGCGAGGCCGCGGGCGGATCCGCGCGGGCAGGAAACCCCCTCCCTGCCCCATCTGATAGGCTCAGCCGCTCCCTTCCCTCCTATCACTGACGCGAGAGCGATCTGCGCTGCGCCGAGAGTGGGCGGGCCCCTCTGTCAATCAAGCGTTGCGCTGGGTGTGGAGTGAGCTGAGAAGGCTCAGCAGACAGCTTTGAGCGAGCGGGCGAGGAACGCCGGGACTCCAACTGATTCTTGTAGCTTTTGTCTCTCTGGCTGATTACTTTGGGCTTTCTCAGCGCCACAGGAGAGAACCCACAACAGAAATGACTGCTTCCCGAGGTCAGCCCTTGGTATTCTGACGCTTCCTCCTGGTTTCCGCACCTGAAGAAGGTCTTGCCAGCAAAAGGTTTTTAAGGGGGGGGGACTTAAAAAGCAAAACAAACATAAAGACCTGGAAATGGAGACCTGAGAGGAAAATGTCAGACGTATGCTTAAATTGAGCAGCAAACAGAAATAAGCTGAGTCTGAAGGCCTTCGAAGGGTCCTGGTGCGTGGGTAACTTCCCATCTTGGCTGCAGAAGCCTTGCTGTGAGGAGAGTAGTGACCTTTGGTGCCAGGTCTGCCCATTCTTAGCGGCCCAGCCCCAGTCACCGGCCATCAGTAAGTTGGTTCTCCCGCGACGCCAGCACTGCAGCCACCCTCCACTCCCCGCCATCTCTGTAGCTCTGCTTAGGTGTTGCCCCCTTAGGGAAGACTGCCAAGGTGCACAGATATTGTCCCCACCTAAGCTGTTGAAAGAGTCAGTCCGTCTCCCTACCGAGACGGTACATTCAGTTAAATCAGGAGCCATGTCAGTATACAGTTTTTCCCCATTGCCAAGCACATGCTAGATCGTCAGTAAATATTGTTTAGGCGTTAATACATCTTCCAATCCCATTTTTAATCCTGGCCCTAAATTCCAAGAGTTTCTGCTTTTCTATATTTAACTTCAAAATTGTTTGCGTGCTGATAGAGGTGTGTGGTTCGCTTGCTATATATAGGATCACAAGGTCAAGCACAAAGCACCTATGGTCCAGCCCTTCCTAGCCTCAAGTTGGCTAGAGCAAGTAGACCACACTGAACTCCAGGCAGCAACAACTCTACATCTATATCCCATAACTAGCATCTAAAGTGAATAATGTAAGTGAATTTTGGATTATTCAAAGGGTCTAAATACCTTTGCATATTTTATCATGGACTGAATTGTGTTCCCTACCAAAATTCATGTTGAAGCCCTATCCCCCAATATGAATGTATTTAAAAGTACATTCTAAATGTATTCTAGAAAGGTCTCCTAGGGCCTTTAGGAGGTAACTAAGGTCAACTGAGGTGATAAGAGTGAGGCCCTAATCCTATACGATGTGCCCTTGTAAGATACAGCAAGCCCTGTAGCTTGCTCTCTGTCTTCACAACTAGAAGACACACTGAGAAGGCAGCCATGTGCACGCCAGGAAGAGAGCTCTTGCCAAAAACTAACTTTGCTGGCACTCAGATGTGGGACTTTCAGTCTCCAGAACTGTGAGAATTAAATTTCTGTTGTTTAGGCCTCCCAGTCTGTGGCATTTTGCTGTAGCAGCCCAAGCTAACTAATACAGTAGTTTTATTTGTTGATACACCTTAATAAAGTTCATGGATAGAGCTATTATTACATTCATTATTGAAGCTGGAGAAACCATGGTCCAGAGGTTGAAACTATTTCTCCAGAATCACATATCAAACTACCCCTTGCTCAATTCTAGTTACATATTTAACATGTGATAAGGTTAGGAGATGTGAATAAAAATATAACAGATAAAATAGTCCTTTCCATCAGGTAGCTTATGACCCTAAAATATCATTTTAAGTGGGGAAAATAAGCCCAGAAAAAAAATATGCTGAAGTCATAACTTTAGATTTTATTTTGTAAGAGAATATGTATTTTGAATGGGCCAATGATCTGAATAAACTCTTCATGAGATTTTGATCCAGATCTCTTAACTATTGCATGCCACCTATTGAAGCAATAGAAGTGAGGGGAAGAGCTTTTTCATAAGAGGATTTTAGTTATTTGTAAACATGTTTTTTCGTTTTAGTTTTCCTTTAAATTTCCTCATTGCCCATTCTTACTAGGAACTCTGAAAAAAGAAAAACAAAAAAAATCTAAGAAAAAGAAATAGAATTAAAGAAGAAAAATAAGGGAACAACAATGAAAGAGGAAAGCATTAGGTAGAAGGGTAGATAGGCAGAAAGTGATGTATGAAATTATATTACAGTGTACTTAGAAGAAATAGAGTCCATGACCTTATGAGGTGGGAGTTGTCCCAAAGACTCCCTTTCACACACTGTATCTCCCCACCTTCCAAATTTAAATATGCAGTTGGCTCCTCCTTCCTCTCATTTAGTGGAACTCACATCAAAAAATGAGAATCACTCCTAATTAGTTCTGAGTGGACTAAGGAGTAGTCAGAATCAGGAAACAACACTTAGGTAAAAACTTATGACTAATAGACTAGAAATGGGGCCTCAGATATGGGAACTAATCTGTCTAGGATAAAAACATGTAGGCAGCTCACTTCATTCATCTCAAAGAAAAGAATTTGGGAAGACAAGGGAAAAATGAGCCTCCATGTCTCAAGACCTTTCCCAGGAAACTATTGATAGCTTATATGTAGAAGTGATTAGGGAGAATGATCTGGTTTGGCATCAATGTAAGATAGAACTATTTAGGACAAAAACAAGAAACAGAAAAAGAAAAAGACCCACCCTACCTACTAATCAGTAAGCAGTAACTAATCACATGTTTGACTGTGAAATATAGAAATTAGTGGGCCCTGGTAGCTAAATTTCTGGATTAAATACTGTTATGCTTTATGCTTTTATGGAAGTTAATACAACAAAAATATATTACATCTACTCTGGTGGGCACTACAATTGGTACCAGAGATCTAAAGATCAGTCAAACTTAAAGGAGCTTCAACCAATGACAGAGAATAAGATTTAAACAGATAACGTATTATTTATATAGTAAATACAGCAATAGATATGTACAGGGGGACATTAGGCAACAGGGGGAGAAGAGGTATGTGGTTAGGCTATTCAGGCAATTAAGTAGGCAAAGGAGAAAGGCCTTCCAATTAGAGGGGCCTGCATTTTAAAAGGCATTATATAATATTAGAATATTGCAAGAGCAGAAAAACTAACAAATGTAAACAAGAGTGGATTACGCAAGTTAAGGCCCTTGGATTTTATCATATAGGCAATGAGAGCCATCAAAGGGTTTTCTTAACAGCACTTTATAAGCTGTCATTCTGTTGTTTTCTGGTCTCCATGGTTTCCTGTATGTCATATGTCTTTTCCTCTGGGTGCTTTTAAGATTTTGTTTCTTTATCTTTGTTTATCATAGCAGTTAACACTATGTTTCTAGGTGTGATTTTCTTTGTATTCATGCTGGGATGGTTCACTTATTTCCCTGGATCTGTGGATTGCTGACTGTTTTTGTTGTTTCTTTTTATCAAATTTGGAAAACCTCTGGCCGGTATCTTCAAATATTTTTTTCCACCCCTTTCTGTCTCTTTCTTCTTCTGTGACTACACTTAACACTTATGCTAGACTTCTTAGTCCTTGGTATGGTTCAATCCAGGCTATGTTCTTTTTTTTTTTCAAATATTTTCCTTCTGTGCTTCAATTTGGATAATTTTTATTGAGAGACAATAATTCCTGGAAAATCTGAATGTTAACATTTTCCCAAAAGCACAGACATCCGACAAGTGACTGTGGGTTCCTTTGGGGTATATTTGAAGGCATATTAGTCAAGGGAACAGAAATCACAGGATATTACAAAAGAGAATTTAGTTTTGGGTGTTGAAGGACTGGAAAAGCAAAAAGGGATCACTGAAGTAACCCAGATATGATAACTTAGGAGTAGCTACCACCTCTAAGGAAAGTGAAAAAGAGGAATCGAGGTGGAACCATCAGGTGTCAGGAGCTCAGAGGAATGACCTAGCTGACTTGCAGCTCACACCCCTGCGAGGGTGCTCTCCAGCCTGCTTGCTGCGACTGAGAGGGATATGATGAGGTTGGATAGGGGTGAAGGAGTGCTAAAAGAAGTTCAATTGCTGCTTCTGGAGCAAAGGGCTCTCACTATGTGGTAACAATGACAGAAACTGCAAGCAAACAGAAAGGAGGAAGTCCTTTCTTCTCTTGTCTTTGAGTCTCCCTCTAATGCCTTTTATTGCTGGAACCTAGTGAAAAATGTAGTTTGCAGGATCTGAGCCATAGCATCACAGAGGAAAGTATGGATGGTGAATCTGAAATTAAGGTAGCATAAAAAAAATAACAGTAGCTTAATAACCAGTACCATATCAACATTTGTTTGTGCTAAATTCATAAAAACTTCCCCAACTAGATCCAAATTAATGCTACCTTATATGCTTTTACAGACTTTTAGGGTCTTTTGAAAAGAATCTCAAGATACCATGTTGCATCAGTTTTCTGCTATCCTATGACTATTTTTTGTGTCTTTTCAGGGATAAGGAGTACCTTTACTGCAGCTCACACATGTACCTGCTACAAAATCATAAACAAGGGCAGGTTGGAAGAGACCTGCATACCTGAGGATGAGTAGACCCTCTCCCAACATTAGGTCTTCCATCATCAGGCACAAAATGGCTGGCAAGAATCCAGTCTTCTCTCTACTTCTGTATCCTATGCATTGCCTAATGAGGCATAGCAAGGAGAAAACCCATTTCCTGTTCTAAGGTAAGACAACCACCACTGCCATTGAAAAACCCATTTCCTTCCTTTGTTCCCTCTCACTTGTTTAACTCAAGCTCCCTTACCCAGCCCAATCACCTCTAATTTTCCTGTGAAAACAGATTACAAAACAGCGCTTTTTTTCACCTTATAGATTTTTGAATATTGAGGGATTTTTGTTTAATATTTATAGAATATTGAGCATGAAAATTTTTCTAATTTTTCAACTTTAGGGCCACAGAAGTTCCATCTGAAAGGCATCACTTCTTCAAGTCTTATGTTCTTTAGTGATAAAAGTTAACATTCCCTATCACAACTACCTTTTATTATTAACAGGAAAGACATCAGGTTCATGATATACCACATCATTTAATATTTGTTTTTAATATATTAGACTAGAATAAATTTTTCTACATCTGCATATATTATATAGCACTGTGTCAGTTATACAACACACAAAAAATTTATAGGTAAACATTAAAATGGCAGTATACCTGTTAATAACTGAACATTAATAGGATAAGAAGCAGATACTCATTTAATGGGAGAATCTAGTATTTCCTGATAATCCTGCCTTCGTAAATTCCTCCAGTAAAGTTTATAGCCAGCAAGGACAAAAACACTAATCATAATAATTACCCCTCCAAAGACATCATAGACACTAGGAAATATGTGTAGCACTAGAAGCTGCAAGACCATAGCTACCACAATCTCCAAATGTTGTACTGTGCTGACCAAGGCTGGATGGAATTTGTCCAAGGCATAATAAACTCCTAAGAAGGCTGCAGTAGAGCAAACACATATAGCAATGAGATAACTCCAGGTTTCTCCATCTAATGGGATGATGGGTTCTTGAAGAACAAACATAGTGGACACTCCCCAGACTGTCCCAGTCCAACCAAAGGTAAATAATGCAGTCCACATGCTGATCTTCTCCTTAATGGATCTGTATACTATCATGGAAAGAGCAGTGGTCAGTCCAGCCATCACGGTCATGGTGTACCCAAAGGCTTCCTTCCAGGCATTTAACAAAGAATTGTCTTCATCAACAATGTTGGGGATCATGACAAGACAAACACCTAAGATGCTGCAAACAACTGTAGCCATGTCAACATAAGCCATTTTCTCATCTACAAGTAAAAAAGCCAGAATGGCACTGAAGACTGTGGTTGTGGCTCTCCACATAGTGGTCCCATTACTGGGAGGAACTATTGAAAATGATGTATAAGCACAGGTGATAGAGATGACATTGCACACACCATAAAAGAAGAGTCGCAGTCTGTATCCACTGGGTCCAAAGGGGGCCTCCTGGTAGTAACATACAACTAATACAGATAAAACCTGCAAAACAGAACGGATAAAAATCAGTTCTAGAGATGGAACTTTAGAACGATCAGAAACAAGCCTAGTGATAAGGGCTACACATCCATGAGCCAAAGCAGATCCAAACAGCACTATCCACATCTTTCTGGACTGAAAAATATTTTTTTCTCCAAAGCTTTGTAATTGTCCAGTCTCATTGATCACTGGGTCTTCTGTTGGTGGAGGTCGGGTATCCATGGTTCCAAAGAAAGTTCTCCCTTTTCTTTTCATTTCACTCAGCAGGCCTTTCTTTGGATTTTCTTCCATAAAATTTCCATAGTCTTCATTGATCTCTTCATATCCATTATCCCCAGGCTGAGGATAATGAGAAGTATATTTTACCATCACTGTATTGGGATGTATTTTCACCCGTTTTTTAACTGGGTATTTTTTGGAGGGAGAGGTATCCATTTCTTCAGACAATCAATTCTGTTTAAGAAGAAAAAAAAGACAGATGTATACATTTATCCATTTAAATATAGTTTTAATTTTATAATTTTCTATTATAATCATAGGCACCAATTCAATAATAGAGTATAGACATTGAAGGCGTTTTTTTTTTTTTAAAAAAAAAAGCTAATAGGAAGAGATGATCTGACAATATATCTTATCAGATGTATGAAACCCAATGAAACTGTCTCCCCTTTTTTCACTTCATCTTAAGTCTGCCTCTGTTTCTCATGCTGCTTATTCTTTGTCTTAGTCAGCTCTATTTCCTATCTTTACATCAGAAACAACTGATATTTTTCTACTTTTTCTTTCCTACCTCTCTATCCATCCAATAATAAAAACATAGAAAAATAAATAACAAAGTAGATCAAAACTTTCCTTGTCATTGTGTCCATTTGTCTATTATAAATTAGAAATGGATAAGTCCAAATTTTTTTGTATAATCACTTCTGTATGACACCAAAACTAGCCTTATATATATATTATAAGTTATAGGGTTTTTTTTAAACATTTATTCTGGGCTTCCCATACACTTTTAGATATATAGATAGATATACTGAAATAGAAAATAAATAAAATGGATTTAGTGACATTCATGCATTGTTGCTATACATAGCTTTTCTGATGAGCAAGTAGGCAATATGTTTAAAATTTTAACTGAAATCACTCTTAAATGCAGAAATATCACATATAAGGTTTTATCCTAAAGAGATGATCACAAGATGCTTTCTACCTTGTGTTTTTTTAAAAAGGAAAAAACAAAAGTACATATTTATATTTGCTTATGTAACATAAAAAGGAATTCCAGGAAGATACAAAGAAAGCTAATAATCATTGGAGTGGGACAGGGAACAAGAGTGTTAGAAAAAATTTTTACTGTATAATATTCAATATATTTTTGAATAGGGATAATTATTTTATTTTATTTTTGTCTTTTTGCTATTTCTTGGGCCACTCCCGTAGCATATGGAGGTTTCCAGGCTAGGGGTCAAATCGGAGCTGTAACCACCGGCCTATGCCACAGCCACAGTAATGCAGAGATCTGAGCCGTGTCTGCAACCTACACCACAGCTCATGGGAACGCCGGATCCCTAACTCACTGAGCAAGGCCAGGGATCGAACCCGCAACCTCATGGTTCCTAGTCAGATTCATTAACCACTGAGCCACGACCTGAACTCTGGGATAATTATTTGAAAATTAAATTACAAACTAAAAAAAATGTTCATCTGTTATTGAGAAAAAGAGCATACCAAAAACATCAGAAAGATGTATGAATAGGAGAATTCGATGTTGCTTCCTAGAATGACCCTTCATACTATCCTATGCATCCAGTAAAAACAACGGTGCAGATCTTTATTGACATAGATGTTCAAGACATATTGTTGAGTGGGGAAAAAAAAGTTGAGCTTGTTTTAAGAATTAAATGATATAATGCATATAAAGGATTTGACACAGTGCTAGCATACAGTAAACTTTCAATGAATATTAATAAATTCAGGAATTCCCATCGTGGCTCAGCAGAAATGAATCTGACCAGCATCCATGAGGACGTAGGTTCAAAATCCCTGGCCTTGCTCAGTGGGTTAAGGATCCAGTGCTGCTGTGAGCTGTGGTGTAGGTCACAGGTGTGGCTCGGATCTGGCATTGCTGTGGCTGTGGCAAAAGTCAGCAGCTACAGTTCCGGTTCAACCCCTACCCTGGGAACCTCCATGTGCTGTGAGTGTGGCCCTAAAAAGACCAAAAAATAATAATAATAATTAACAAATTCAGCTTCCTTTCACTTGTAATTAACTCTTTCGAAACACCAGGTGTCTTCTAAATGTTATTCTCTGAGACCTGTATTTGTTCACTCAGTTCTCTCCCCTTTCCCCAAGAACAATTTCCTGTTTTCTTCCCAATGATTTATCCCCTCCCCTAAAGTTAAAAAATTTTTAAAAGAAACCTTTTTATTTTTTGTCCTCATGACATATTTCCTGTTCCTTGCCAAAAACTACTTCCAGGACCTTAAACCATGGTGCAGAAATCAAATCCTATCTTGTTCTCTAACACCATCTGGGTAAGCCAACTGTTCCTGTTTACTCCTTTCTTGTCTAAATGACACCACCTTCAGTTGGAAGAGCCATTTTAAAAAACACCACCTGTGCCTCCAAGCCCTTTAATTCCTAGCCTGGACCTCCCACTGCTATCTGGCTAATCTGGATGTTCTTTCAACTTTTATCAGGATATTTCCACTTCAAATCAGGACTTTAGCTCCAATAATCACAAACTGAAATCTGGGAGTCTGATTCTGTTTTGTAAATGAATTCAGTTGTATCATTTTTTAAATTAGAATGGAAATATGGGGGAAGGGATAAATTAGGAGTTTGGGATTAATATAGACTACTATATATAAAACAGATAACCAACAAGGATGTAGTATATAGCATAGGAAATTCTACTCAATATTCTATAATAACCTATATGGGAAAAGAATCTGAAAAAGACTGAATATATGTATGTGTATAACTGAATTACTATAATGTATACCTGAAACTAATATAACACTGTAAAGCAACTGTACCCAATTTTTAAAAAAGACTAAAAAAAAAATCTCACAGATTGAATTAATGGTCTTGGCCTCCCAAATAGCTTTTCCTTCCCTAACTTCCTCATTTATATTTGAAATACATGAATTTTTCTAGTTCCCCAAACTAGAAACCAAGGAATACTCTGAATTATCCTTTCTGCCATCATACTTTCATTTAGTCGTTAATCTTACTGTTTTTTGTCTTTGAAGTATTTCTTAGATTTTTCCTTTCTCCTCCAATTCCACTTTACCTTTGTTATTCTGGATCAGGTTTTTGTGAATTCCCATTTAGAATACTGCAACAGCATCCTAACTAGCCCCCTTGAATCCCTAAAATCCAACTATTTAATACCATGGTCACATTAATGCTTTTAAAAAATTCAAAACAAAACAAAAACTTCCCTCAAACTTTCTCCATTCAAAAACCTACATGATTTCCTAACTACTTCCTTGAATCTCAGCTCCTCTGTTTAGCTCTCAAGACTTTGCCTAGTCTAGCGCCTGTCAATACTGAGCTCCTCAACACACATATTTGATTAGTCCAGTGTCCTCCAGTCCCAACTCCCCCCATGTACATATTTCTCTATGCCTTTATTCTTGCTGGCTTTCCCTTCTGCTCCAACTTTCTAAATACTGCTCATCTTTTAAGAGAACTCAGTCCAAACTCTGCCTTTTAGAAACAAACCTTCCCCGACCCCTCTGGCCACTTATTTTTTTCTTCCTTGTTTAACATCTGCATTGGTTCTTCCAATTTTTGAGTCGCATCATTTTGTTATTTTTGTAATCTCATCATTTTGTTATTTGTTTTGTTCTCAACTCAGTGGAATTGTGTCTACAGTCATTGTATCCAAATTTGTTGTTAAATCTCCTTTCCTTGCTAGTCAGCAAGTATCTTAATGACACTGAAGTTTGATCCCATGATTTCCCACTTGCTATTCAGTTAAAATTGTGTCTTTTATCCATTCAGAGCTTTCCCCTTCCCACTGCAGGCCAGATATGTAGCCCCAGGAGCACAAATAGGGGAAGGATATAGTCAGCTATTTCACTCCATCTCCCATTCCCTCTTTTTAGAGTCGGTGGGAGGGCAATAAGGTATGCTTCTGGGAACACCTCCTCCATCTCCCTCTATAGGATCCAGTTCCTGTGGTATATTGGCCTAGGGAGGAAGGAAAAGGAAAAAGACATATCTCATAAACTGGCTACTGTTGTGTGATGGCTTTTTGATGTATAAACTTCATTAGTCTAAACTACATGCCCTAGTTATTAAATCAAACACTAATTTAGGTGCTGCTATGAAGCTATTTTGCAGGTGTGATAAAAGCCCCTAATCAATTGACTTTAAGTTAATAAAAGAAAGACTATCCTGCTGGGCCTGACCTAATCAAATAAGCTCTTAAAAAAATAAAAAAAGGCTTAGGCTTTCCTTAGGTTCAGAGATACTAAACAGTTTATGCCATTGGAGTTCCAGCCTTCTCATGACCTTCCTTTCCTTACTGACTTTGGACAAGAAGCTTCGGCCTATGCGCAAGGGTTCCAACATGCTCCTAATCTTTTCTTCCTAACTGCCTGCCCTACAGACTTCACACATCCTTATACAGCCCCCACAATGACATTAACTGGAACACCCTATATCCCTCCCTAGTATTTTAAGGAACAGGAAGGAGGAATGGTTTCAGTAATAGCTAAAGTAAATGGCCTCTTATATTTGGGCCAAACTGATTGGCTTTTGAAAGTGGGATTTTTTTTATCCTCCATTGTGAGATCCTGGATGCTAATTCTGAGGTAACAGGAAAGTTTTATTCAACATCATGTTAGGCATATATTAGTGTACCTAATCCTAGTCCATTGGATACTTTAAATCATTATGAATTGTAATTTTTGTTAATTTCTGTCAATGGATTAGTCTATAACAGATATATTCCAGGTATTTCTCAACACCATTATTATACTGTATCCCACTGATGCAGAAGTCACCTTATGCTATAGGGATACATAAAGATCTTCTTCAGTCTCTCTAGTTTTCATTTAATTTCTGGCTTCATAAATACAATTCTTAATGAGAACCTGGAATCCTGACTAGTACTTACATTTTTGCACATTTAAGTCTTTCAACCTGTGAGCATTTCAATAAATATTTATTGAGTTACTATGTACCCAGCACCATGCTAGGCTTTATAAATATGAAGATAAATAAAACAGGCATGGTCCCAGCACTCATAGAGCTTGCAGACTAGTGGAAGAGATAACAAGTAATTCTAACTTAATATTATAACAAGTTAATAATTCTAGCAACTATATGAAGTATGGGAAGCTGTGGGAGCACATACAAAGGGCATTAAAGCCAAATATGGGGGATCTTTGCAGGTTCTCAGGTGGAAAGGATGCCTGAATTGGGACTTTAAGCATATGTAACAACTAGTAAAGAAGAGAAGGGAGAAAAAAAACTTTTTCTAGAGATAAATTTAAGAGTCAGAAATGCTGATTTCTGAGTTCTGGTTCTGCCACCAACTAGAGCAATAATTATGTATATTTTATTCCTTTTTTTTTTTTCCTTTTTACAGCTGCACCTGTAGCATATGGAAGTTCCTAGGCTAGGGGTCGAATCAGAGCTACAGCTGCCTCCCTACACCACAGCCACAGCAACACTGGATCTGAGCCACATCTGTGACCTATGGTGAAGCTTGCGGCAATGCCAGATCCTTAACCCACTCATCCAGTCCAGGGATTGAACCCACATCCTCAAAGAGACTAAATCAGGTTCTTAACCTACTGAGCCATAATGGGAACTCCAAATCATGTGTGGTTTTTGTTGTTGTTGTTGTTTGTCTTTTTAGAGCTGCACCCGAGGCATATGGAGGTTCCTAGGCTAGGCATTGAATCAGAGCTACAGCTGTCAGCCTACGCCACAGCCACAGCAACGCGGGATCCGAGCCATGTCTGCAACCTACACCACAACTCACAGCAACACCAGATCCTTAACCCACTGAGTGAGGCCATGGATTGAACTCTTGTCTTCGTGGATACTAGTTGGGTTTGTTAACCACTGAACTACAAACTCAGTGGACTCCTGAAATTATGTGTATTTTAAAAGAAAGAATTTTAGATGATAATTGTTGGGCTCTTGACTCAATTCTCTTCAAAATCGGTTTGTCTGTTTATAATGATTTCACACTTCTAATGTTTTGCATCTCTCCCATGAAAGACCACCAGGCAATTCAATGATCACAGCTTTTTACCACTTGCTCAAAGTTGTTCTGACCAAGGAGTCAACTCAACTTCTCTTCCTTCCTTACAGAGATAGTTCCTGTGACAAGGATTTTTGTGGGGAGGTCCCCACCCAGACAGAAGTGTGAATTTCAGCTGTGTACAACAACTCATCTGAGTGGAGGGAAGGTGAAACAATAGGACCAGAAGACCAGCCTACCCAGGTACAAATGTATCCACCTGAAATGCTGGACACAAATGGATTAAAAGGATGCATAGTTTGGTGTCTGCTTGACCAGTGGGCAAAATCTAGTGTGACAAGCCTGAAAGTAGTATTTGTATCCAAAAGAGGTGCTGTTTCTAAACTACCTCCCACACATAAGGCCCAAGATCACTTCTCTCCTAAGGTTGGGAAAAATTAACACTGCCCTCACTATAGTCTTGGTAGAAGTTCTTAGGACAATCCTCTTATGGTGCCTAAGGCAAATGCCACTTGATAATAAAGAGTTTTTCTTTAGTTACAAGACTGATCCCTAAAATGGTAAAAACTCTTAGATGTAAAGCTAACTAGTGCAACTTGATTATAATATGGTCATTTAAATGTAAGCATTGATGTGATATTTGACACTCATGAATCAGACTGGTTTTTAATTAATATTTATCAAGAAGTGATAAGTTACTATCTTACATCTGAGCAACCTACTCCTGAGATACCTTCTTAACCCAAATGTGCTCAGACAGTCTTGCCCCTGAATGAAAATGAAAAGACCACACCTGACTGGTCACTTGAAAGAAAGGCCCCAATAATCATCTTTCCAGGATGTTGTGATATTAGGACATGCATAGGATCTGTGCTGTGAAATGTACCTGAGACCTAATGAGAGAGGCCATTCATCTATCCAAATTGATGAAAAGGGGCCCATATTCTGAGGGCCCAAAAGCCGTGAGCATGAGTCTACCCATCCTTATGCTGAACCCTGCCTAGCATAACCTTTAACACCTTTCTTTGAATAGGGATTCTCTCTCTTCCCCACTGCAGTTCGTGAGGATCAGGAGAACAAGAGGCAGCATTTAAGTTTGCTTGTACTTTATTAAGACTAAGTCTCTATCTTTGTGTAAAGGCCTGCTACTTTAGAGGAAAAAGAACCTGCTTCTAAGCTCAAAGCTCTTGGACTAGAAAATTAGTTCTTAAATAAACTAATAGAGTTTGAAAGACAAGAATAATTATAATAACAGAGTAGACGCTAAAGAACATACCCTTTCTTAAATCAGTCACACTTAAGTGAGGGATTTATCATGAAGAAGTAAATGTCTGTCCTTCTTAGAAAGTGTGATAATATGCACATTGTAAGTGGCAAATGATCTAAATGAACTAAGTCTATAATCAAGTCATGAAACTGGACAGTTTTATGAAGAGGGGCTGCAAGAAAAATTAATTGTATAAGATTTCATATACTCAGATTATAAAGGAACTACCACAAGCAAATTCAACCAAAGGGGGAAAAAACAATAAAAGAGGAGAAATACAATATAGTAGTCTCTTATGGAAAACTAACTGAGTCTCTATAAAAATATAAAAATACATTTCAGGAATTTCCTGGTGGCTCAGTAGGTTGAGGATACGGAGTTGCCACTGCTATGGAACTGGTTGCTGCTGTGGTGTGGGTTCAATGCCTGGTCTGGGAGCTTCTGCATGCCATGGGCATGACCATTTTATATAAATTTCAGAGCAACCTGGACAAGAATCAATCCAATTCAAATGTATTACTTAGGACATATATACCATACATATTCGCAGAAACCGCAATTAAAAGAGCATTCATATTGCATCAGATTATTGCTTGGGAAATAACATTCCATCTGTATCTCTCTTAGGAAAACCAAAAATAAGGCATGTAATCAATTTCTCCTTTGTAACACTTAAATTAAAGCATCCTTGCAACAGCTATCAGAAAAAGCTATTTTAGCCAGAGATTATGATATTTTCAGCTCTAATGGAAACAATCAGAATTAGCATAAAAGCAAGAATGGGAAAACAGGAGTTCCCGTCATGGTGCAGTGGTTAACAAATCCGACTAGGAACCATGAGGTTGTGGGTTCAGTCCCTGCCCTTGCTCAGTGGGTTAAGGATCCGGCGTTGCCGTGAGCTGTGGTGTAGGTTGCAGGCGCAGCTTGGATCCCGCGTTGGTGTGGCTCTGGCATAGGCTGGTGGCTACAGCTCTGATTTGACCCCTAGCCTGAGAACCTCCATATGCTGCGGGAGCCACCCAAGAAATAGCAAAAAGACAAAAAAAAAAAAAAGAATGGGAAAACAAATAGAATAAAGAAAGGCACAACTAATGGCTCCAAAACCAGTGAAAACAGAATATGATATATGAAAGAAATCAATAATAACAATACTATCAATAGCCAGATGTACTGATATTTACATTTGTACAGAAAATGTGCTAAGTACTAAATATGAGTCAACTCTGCTTTGAGAGGAAGTAAAATTTTAGGAGGTTTTACAGTGTGGAAGCATTGGGGAAGAGTAGAAAACTAAATACTTGGAGAAAGCTAATGGCCTACCTCACTTGGAATTGAAAGAACTTAAAAGGAAGTAAAGGAAGGTACTTACTTTAGGAAATTAATTTGGTATATACCACGTGAAGGGCACCAGGTAGGCTACATGGAGCAGGTCAGTAGGTTCTACTGTTGAAGAAAATTTGTTCTAAGGTCTTGCCTAGAACTTTGTCACATAGGACCCAAAATTAGTCTCTCGTCCCTATTCTCTCACTCTTTTCCTCTTTGCAACCCCCTCTCTCTTTATCCCTCTTACCTTCTGAACTTAACTCCTGTTCCCCACAGATAAGAGTCCTATCTGACATCCTAACCCAGAAGTAACTACCACTTATTCACGCAAATGGTCTCAGGGAAAATGATTATTTATTTTATTGCCTTAAAGGACAAAGCATTGTCACTGTCAAAATCACATTCTGCTTTCATAATGGAATAAACTATTTTTATTTTCCTGAAATCATAAGTTCTCTGACAGGAAGCATGAGTGATGACAAAATATATCTCTGCAAAAAGTAGGAGAGGAGTTCCTATCATGGCTCAGCGGAAACAAGACTGACTAGCATCCATGAGTACACAGGTTCAATCCCTGGCCTTGTTCAGTGGGATAAGGATCTGGCCTTGCCATGAGCTATAGTGTAGTTCACAGATGTGGCTCAGATCTGGCATTGCTGTGACTGTGGTGTAGGCCAGCAGCTACAGCTCCGATTCAATCCCTAGCCTGGGACTCTCCATATGCTGTAGGCACAGCCCTAAGAAGACAAAAAAAAAAAAAAAAGTAGGAGAAAAGCCTCAATCATGGGACCACCCCTGCCCCTAGAACCTCACCATAAAAACTAGCCTTCAGCCATCCAAACTAACATGTGCACATTTCATTCCCCCGAGCCATCTGGTACTAAGCCTTTGCCTCTCTTTGTCCTTTTATTCTCTGGGTATGACATTGTTAAGACTTAAAAAGTATTGGCTCCTTGGAATTCCCATCACGGCTCAGTGGTAATGCGCCCAACTGGTATCCATGAGGACGCGGATTCAATCCCTGGCCCCACTCAGTGGGTTAAGGATCCAGTGTTGCTATGAGCTATGGTGTAGGTCATGGATGTGGCTCAAATCCTGTGTTGCTGTGGCTGTGGCTGTGGCCAGCAGCTGCAGCTCCAATTCAACCCCTAGCTTAGGAACTTGCATATGCCACGGGTGCAGCCCTAAAAAGAAAAAAAAAAAAGTAATGGTTCCTCAGTGTATGTTTGCAGGAAGAAGGACAACTAAGTACCCCAACAGATGATTGGATAAAAAAAAATGTGGTATATCCACAGTCATCAAAACAGTGTGGTACTGGTATCAAAACAGACAGACAGACCAATGGAACAGAATAGAGAACCCGGAAATAAACCCTGACACCTATGGTCAATTAATCTTTGACAAGGGAGGCAAGAACATAAAATGGGAAAAAGAAAGTCTATTCAGCAAGCATTGCTGGGAAACCTGGACAGCTGCATGCAAAGCAATGAAACTAGAACACACCCTCACACCATGCACAAAAATAAACTCCAAATGGCTGAAAGACTTAAATATACGACAGGACACCATCAAACTCCTAGAAGAGAACATAGGCAAAACACTCTCTGACATCAACATCATGAATATTTTCTCAGGTCAGTCTCCCAAAGCAATAGAAATGAGAGCAAAAATAAACCCATGGGACCTCATCAAACTGAAAAGCTTTTGCACAGCAAAGGAAACCCAAAAGAAAACAAAAAGACAACTTACAGAATGGGAGAAAATAGTTTCAAATGATGCAACCGACAAGGGCTTAATCTCTAGAATATATAAACAACTTATACAACCCAACAGCAAAAAAAACCAATCAATCAATGGAAAAATGGGCAAAAGACCTGAATAGACATTTCTCCAAAGAAGATATACAGATGGCCAACAAACACATGAAAAAATGCTCAACATCGCTGGTTATAAGAGAAATGCAAATCAAAACTACCATGAGATATCACTTCACACTAGTCAGAATGGCCATCATTAATAAATCCACAAATAACAAGTGCTGGAGGGGCTGTGGAGAAAAGGGAACCCTCCTGCACTGTTGGTGGGAATGTAAACTGGTACAGCCACTATGGAGAACAGTTTGGAGATACCTTAGAAATCTATACATAGAACTTCCACATGACCCCGCAGTCCCGCTCTTGGGCATCTATCTGGACAAAACTCTACTTAAAAGAGACACGTGCACCCGCATGTTCATTGCAGCACTATTCACAATAGCCAGGACATGGAAACAACCCAAATGTCCATCGACAGATGATTGGATTCGGAAGAGGTGGTATATATACACAATGGAATACTACTCAGCCATAAAAAAGAATGACATAATGCCATTTGCAGCAACATGGATGGAGCTAGAGAATCTCATCCTGAGTGAAATGAGCCAGAAAGACAAAGACAAATACCATAGGATATCACTTATAACTGGAATCTAATATCCAGCACAAATGAACATCTCCTCAGAAAAGAAAATCATGGACTTGGAGAAGAGACTTGTGGCTGCCTGATGGGAGAGGGAGGGAGTGGGAGGGATCGGGAGCTTGGGCTTATCAGACACAACTTAGAATAGATTGACAAGGAGATCCTGCTGAATAGCATTGAGAACTTTGTCTAGATACTCATGTTGCAACAGAAGAAAGGCTGGGGGAAAAATGTAATTGTAATGTATACATGTAAGGATAACCTGACCCCCTTGCTGTACAGTGGGAAAATAAAAAAAAAAAAAAATGTGGTATATCCATATAACTGAATATTATTCATCCATAAAGAGGAATGAAGTTCTGATCCATACTGCAACATGGATGAACCTTGAAGACATACTAAACTGGAACAAGCCAGCACAGAAGGACAAAAGCTATATGATTCCACTTATATGTGGTATTTAGAATAGGCAAATTCATAAAAAGAAAGTGGATTAGAGATTCCCGGAGGGCTGGGGAAAGGGGGAGTAGGGAGTTAGGGCTATAAGATTTCTGTTTCGGGTAGTGAAAAAGTTTTAGAAATAGATAGTGGTGATGATTGCTCAGTAGTGTGAATGTAATCAAGGACCTTGAATTGAACATTTAAAAATGTGTTAAAATGGTAAGTTTTCTGTTATTTATTTATTGTCTTTTTAGGGCCGCACCCGCGGCATATGGAGATTCCCAGGCTAGGGATCTAATCGGAGATGTAGCTGGCCTACACCACAGCCACAGCAATGCAACTGCAACCCACACCACAGCTCACGGCAACACCAGATCACTGACCCACCAAGTGAGGCCAGGGATCACACCTGCAACCTCATGGTTCCTAGTCGGATTCATTTCTGCTGTACCATGTTGGGAACTCCCAGTTTTGCGTTATTTATATTTTACCACAATTTTTTAAAATAGGGGTTAAAAAGAAAATAAAAGAGGGGAAATGTATTTATTCTTCCAGTGTGGGTTGGAAGGAGAGGGAAAGGCAAGGAATTGGCTCATGCAGTTATGCCAACTGGCAAGTCTAAAATCTTCAGGGTAGGCCGGCAGGCTGCAGACCCAGAGAGCAGCTGCAGTTCAAGCTCAAAGGCAAGTCAGCTGGCAGAATTTCCTTATCCTCAAAGGATGTCAGGATTTTTTCTATTAAGATTCCAACTGATTGGATTAGACCAACCTCCTTTACAGAGGGCATTCTGCTTTACTCAAATCCACTGAGTTAAATGTAAATCTCATCTCATCCAAACACACCCTCACACAAACATCAGCATAATCTTTGACCAGCCAAGTTGACACATAAAATTAACTATCACATCTTTATCTTTTGCTTGTCCTCCACATGCACAAAAGTTTCTGACTATTCCAGACTGCAGGAAGTACTTTGAATATGTCATGCTTTTTCATGGCTCTGAGGTTTTACATATCCTTTTCCTTCTTTATGGAATATTCTTTTCATGCTTTTTCACCTGGGTAAACTCCTGCTCATTTTTCAAGGCCCAGATTACATATTACCTTCTCTGGAAAACTGCCCTAGGCCTACTTCCCACTCCAGTCTGAGTTAGATGTCCACCTCATGGCTTCAATCATAGAATTTACTGCATTGAATTATAACTATGTTTTTGTCTTTCTCTTCTGCTAGAACTGTAATGGCTGCAGCATCTAACTCAGTGCTTGGCAAGAGATGGCTGTTCAATAAGTGTTGAATGAAAGAGTGGACTTTTTTTTTTTTCCTGGGCTGAACCCAAGGCATATGGAAGTTCCCAGGCTAGGGGCTGAATCGGAGCTACAGCTGCCAGCCTGTACCACAGCCATAGCAACACCATATTTAAGCCGAGTCTGCGGCCTACATCACAGGTCATGGCAACACCAGATCCTAAACCCACTGAGTGGAGTCAGGGATTGAACCTGAATCCTCATGGATAATAGTCGAGTTTGTTACCACTGAGCCACAATGGGAACTCCACTGTTTTTTTTTTTAATGAAGCAAACTTTGTTAAGAACAAAATATAAGTAATATAAATAAATGGATTTACATGACTAATAACTCAAACAGGGGGCTTTATCCATTAAAATACTTTGAAGTCCTTAATAATATTTCAAGAATAATAAAACATTAGGGTGCGAAGTTTTTTGTTAATTAAGAGGATTTGTATATTTAGCTTCTCTCCTTCTGGCTCTGTTTCTGCTGCTAGGTCTCGTATATTTTTTTCTTCCTTCCTTTCTTTCTTTCTTTCTTTCTTTCTTTCTTTCTTTCTTTCTTTCTTTCTTTCTTTCTTCCTTCCTTCCTTCCTTCCTTCCTTCCTTTCTTACTTTCCTTTTTTTTTTTTGTCTATGGCATATATTCCCAGGCCAGGAATCAAACCTGCATCACAGCAGTGACCCAAGCCACTGCAGTGACAACATTAGATACTGAACCCATTGCACCACAAGAGAACTCCTCCCATATTTTCTTTAATATTAAATTCCTCAGGCATAACTAAAGCTGTTCCTTAATAATGTGTATCTTCTTTTCTTAAACCATTATCAACCAATTAGGAAGGGTGTGGAGATACGTATCTTTCAGCATCACCAGGATGAACTTCAGTTGATACTTTTCTGATGTGCTTCTCCCAGAACACATCTCCCAGTTTGACCCAGTCAAGTGAATCCCACCCACAAGACCACATCAGGCTTCCCTGGACTTGCTTAGGACAAGCTTATGAATCAGTAGCTATTTACCACCATCAGATCTTAAAAAAAAAAAAAAAAGAAAAAAAAAAGCCACACACACATTTTTAAAGATTCTTTCTACAAAAAGCAAATATATGTTTATTGTAGAAAATTGAGAAATGTGAGAAAGCAAAGAAAATAAAAACAGCTCATAATCCTATCACCTAGATATTACTACTGACCCTTCCAGGCCTTTTCTTATTTGTGAACATTTTTTCCCCCAAAATGGTATCAAACACAACATTCTATTTTATAACTTCCCCTTTACTTATCAGCACTGTAAACATTTTTCCATGTCATTAAATATTCTAAACATCATTTTAATGGCTTGTTAATATGGATCCAGTATTGGGTATGGAACACAACAGGTCAATCGTTAATTTCTGGTTTCTGAAAGCCGAAAGGCAAATGGGATGACCAGCTGCCATCAATCCTTTATGCATGGATAGATCCAATAACCATCACAGGAAAAGTCACATATGTGAAAACACACAGATAACGATGTTGAAGTTTTCCCACTGAATGTAAATGAGGAAATGGGTTTTGATGGCCTCAGGAAGACTGTGAAAGAATAAATAGGAGTTAAGTCAAGAGGACTCATGTATCCCTCTTTGTTCTCTGTTCAGACATCATCTATGGAGAGAAACCAACTGAGACTAATAGTGAAATAAAATGTGTCTTCATTCATTTTTTGTGTTTATTTAGAATCAATACGCTGTTTGGTTTTAAAAGGATTTGAAGCAACCATTCAATTAATGTTAAAAGAAAAATGAGACCACAGGAAATATCAACCACAGATGCTTCCAAGCACCTGAGAAATACTCTTTTGGGTTGTTTGGCCCTGAATGTGGCTCTAGATTCTCTAATCATAAAGATAGCTATGTTTATTTAGCCTATTTTTTGTGGCACATGCACTAAGAACTTTATCATTTAAAGGTCAAAACAACTCTATGAAGCAGGTATTATAATTTCCGTTTTATGTGTGAGGAAATGGGTTCTGAGAGATTGGGTAACTTGCCAGTTAGTGGGTGACACAAATAGTTGATAGTGGGGACAAGATTCAGGTCCAGATCTGCCTTCCCAAGCCCCTTCTTCAATACTACTCTGCAAAGTGTAACCATCTGTGGTAGGCAGAATAATCTCCCCCACCTCCCACCAAAATGTCCACACCCTAACTCCCAGAACATTACCTTATATGACAAAGGGGAACTAGGGTTGCAGATGGAATTAAGGCTGTTAGTCAACTGACCTTAAAATAGGGAGATCATCCGGGGTTATCTGGTTGGGCCCAGTGTGTAATCAAAAGGGTCCTTATAAGTGGGAGACAGAGACAGAAAAGTCAGAAATGTGACAACAGAAGTGAAGTCAGAGTGGTGCAATGTAAGGACTCAGCCTACTGTTGCTGGCAATGAAGACAGAAGGGAGTCAGGAGCCAAGGGATGTGGATAGTCTCTATAGGCTGGAAAAGGCAAGGAAATGGATTCTTCCCTAGAATGTCTAGAAAGGAAAACACTCTGCCAACACCGTTGCTTTAGCCCAGTGATAACTGAACTGGACCTCTGATTTATAGAACTGCAAGACAATAAATTAATGTTGTTTTAAGCCACCAAGTTTGTAGTGATTTGTTACAACAAACAGAAAACTCATAGACCATCATTCTATGAATGTCTAAAGATCAGGTTTGTATTCTTAAACAAAAGATCTGCACACTTAGTACAGGTATGGAAAAGAACTACCTGCATGCAAATCCATGATTTTCCCTAGAAAAGAATTTTTGATCTAGGAAAGTGTTGATCTAGAGAAGTGTTGGATGAGACTATGAAGTTTTGGGTCAAGTGACATGGACAAGATTATTTTAGGCTGAGATAGAATATGTTTGTTGGCTTTAAGAACCACATCCTTGGAGTTCCTGTCTTGGCTCAGCTGTAACAAACCCAATTAGTATGATGCAGGTTCAGCCCTGGCCTTGCTCAGTGGGTTAAGGATCTGGCATTGCCATAAACTATGGTGTAGGTCAAAGAAGTGGTTTGAATCCTGTATTGCTGTGGGCTGTAGTATAGGCCAGCAGCTACAGCTTCAGTCTGACCCTTAGCCTGGGATTTCCATATCCATATGCTGTGGTTGTGGCCCTAAAAAAAAAAAAAGAACCACATCTTTGCAGATCATCTAGGAAAAAAAGTGAATTGTAAAACATCTTTCAAGGGCTGGGTAAACTGCCTGGTTAGATGTAATTACCAATGCTGGACAATAGGTCTAACCAATACTCAAAAGCAGATCTGATCTTGACTTCTACTTCTGTCACTTTCTGCCTGTTCATATATCACATAACCTTTCTAAATCTCAGTTTCCTCATCTGTAAGATGAGCTGATATTACCAACTTGGAAAGATTACTAAAAAGGACTCAAGAAAAGATAGATCAAATGCATCTAGAATGATACTTGGCACATAGCAGGTGCCCAATAAATATTAGTTTGCTTCCTTCATGTTAGTCAAATACTGGAAGATTTTGTTAGTAGGATAGGAGAAATGCCTATTTTCCTCTCTGCTTTGTTTCTATAGCAAGAAAGATTACAAACAGTTTACAAATTAACTAGATTAGAAAAAATTTAGGAGTTCCCATAGGGGTGCAGCAGAAATGAATCCGACTAGGAGCCATGAGGTTGTGGATTTGATCCCTGGCCTCGCTCAGTGTGAGCTGTGGTGTAGGTCGCAGACGTGGCTCAGATCCGACATTGCTGTGGCTGTGGCGTAGACTGGCAGCTACAGCTCCAATTAGACTCCTAGCCTGGGAACCTCTATATGCCGTGGGAGGCAAAGGACAAAAAAGACCAAAAAAAAAAAAATAAAATAAATAAGTTTTAAAGGATAAAACCATGCATTTTACAAGATGTGCTTGGAGGCCCAGCTTGAAATCTGTTCCTCCAATGACTTTAGAGATTTCTGATTCCTTGTATTAATTATATCTCTTTCTGATTGAAGAAGCAAAAGTGATCCTTATTATCTATCACTAAACTCTGTCAAATACACAGATACAGTGTGTATTATACCATATGATATGCAGAACTGAATCCCATCAATCAAGGAACCTCTCCTGCTTATTCTGCTTTAAAAATATTGTTTTAATAGAGATGCCAATAAATCAGTAATATTTTGAAATTTATGAAAAAGTATTCGTTCACACATAATGCCAATAAAGTGAACCAAAGACTGAAGATAATGCTGGTGATCCCTTCCAATAGTCTTAAATTGCTATAAACTCTTCTTGATGAGACAGGATGGTGTACAACAGCAATTCATGGTTGACAATTTGCCTACATTTTGTTCCTATTGAAACAATAGTTATTGTTTCAGAAAAAGAGCCTACAATTTCTCAAGAAGGCTAGAATAGATTTTTGAAAGAATCAACCAGGTTTGTTTGGTAGTCTGGAGTGATAATAGCATAAGATTTTCATAAAGATGGGCAGACAGCACTGTGAGCTCATACTGAAGAAATACATCAGTTGTGGTAAATAAGAACTTACAGCTGCTAATTAGGACAGAACCTGAATAATTCCTTCAAGCCATCTTCTACTAGAAAACTTAAATTGTATGTGATTACTTAGTTCTCTGGAAATGCAACTATCAAGGCAAATTTGTTATAATTTCCTTATACAAGAGGAGAAGAAAATTACAGCTAAGAGACTTAGAGATGACATGAGGTGAGAGGAAAGATGGATATGGGGTTGGGGAGAGGTGGAGAGAAGTGGAAAGGTGCACCAAACAGGAGGCTTACAGCAAGTTTTAGCTGGAGACTCAGCTGACGGTTGTAGGGCAGAAAGTTAAGGAAAGGGATGGCCAGGGGTTACCAGCTGCGCAGAAGCTACTAGGAGCTAACGGCTGGCTGTGGGAGGGACAAAGCCTGAGAAAAAGGAAATAATTACAGAAGCATAAGCAGAAGGTAGGAAAGGGAAAAGTTGAAAAGGGGGAGGTAGGGATGAGAGTTATCAGTCTGTTTAGAGATTGGGCTAAATATTCTATCTTGCCATCAGCTTGGCAGCACTGGTGTGTTAGTTGCTGTTTAGGCAAAACTGAATTGAGAAGCCAGTCTCCTCTATACTCATTGGTGTCTAATAACTTTAGTAGACTCTAATGAGCCATGCATACCAGAAAAGGAAAAGGTTAACTGAAGTCAAAAGAAAACCTTATGTGGCAGTTTTCAAACGAACAGGTTGACTTGGCTTGTATGAGAGTGATGATGCTTAATTTGGAAAAGAGCAATTTCTGTTGTACTGTTTTAAAATCCATTCTGGCACACTGTCATGAATGTGTCAGCTGGCAGCTAAAAACTTGCTGGAATGCAAGTCTTTCACCACTTATAATTGACACTTTCCCTTCCAGGAAAGAGCCTTTCTAATCTCTCAAACAGTGGACTTATCAATTTGCATAAAACATGCCATTCTCAATAAACACATATTTATCATCTACCACTTACTTTACTAATCTTTTTTTTTTTTTTTTAAGCAGAATTAGCTTGCAGTGAATCAGTACCTTTAAATTCAACTGTGTCAGGTGAATCTGTTAGGGAAGCCATCACTAGAAGCGGGAGAGAAAGGAATAAAATGATTCTTTTTTGTTTTCATGGTCTTATTTATATGTATCTAAGTGGTAAAATCACCAATTAGGTTAGATGCTAATTAAAAGTAAAACCAATTACAGGGCTGTTCTGATAAGACTGGTAAAGTTGTACTTTTTGGTTTGTTTATTCTGGACCTAATTCTCATGAGAAAGGATCAAATAGCCCAGTTGAGTTCAAAGAAGCCTGCCAACCAGTCTTGCACCAGTTCCTGGACAAAAAAGGAACACCCAGAATCCACAGAGTCTACTACTCTCAAATCTCTCAAGCACTGTGTATACCACCTATACACATTTGCCTGTTCTTGCTGCCTTTTATCTATGAGAAAGCCAAACCTGAAATCACTCTTGAGGCCAAGACTTATGGAAATGCCAAATGAATTAGTTCAAAATTGTACACATTTGGTTTCATTTAATCATAACTGATTCTTCACACTATAGACACCACTCAATAAAATTACAACTCAGCCACATCCCCCATACATCACATTTCATTAAACTCCAATAATATGAAGCAATTGAAAAATGGTGACTAGATGCCATCTTATTTCAGACCAAAACATAAGTCAAATTTTAAATGAAACTTGACAACATCTGGTTGCTGAAGTGGCATACTTAGATTTATTAAAATTGTTTCACTCTTTAATGTCCGCTAGCGATTACACATAAATATATATCACTACTGCAAAGTTGAAAAGAGATTTTATAAAGCCCCATCATTGGCAGGGACAAGGTTTATGAAGGAAAAGCATAGTATAGTATAGCATAATCTATCTCATCAGGAGTTAATTTTACCAGCAGCATATACTAAAATTTAAAATGAACTGTTTGACCCAGCAGTTCCATTTCCAGGAATATAGCCCAAGGACACCACTAGTAAAGTAAATAAAGATGGCAAGCGGGGATATTCATCATGGCTTTTTTTACACAATGAAAAATTACAAATAACCTAACTGTCCTCAGTGAGGGACCTGTTAAATAAAAACATCAATGCATATGTATGTACATATATTGACATAAAAAAATCTTCATGTCATATTGCTAAGTAAAGAGTATAAAATGTGTGGGAGTTCCCATTGTGACTGGCATGTTAAGGACCATGCAAGTCTCTGCAAGAATGCAGGTTCAATCCCTGGCCTGGTTCAGTGGGTTAAGGATCCGGTGTTGCTGCAAGCTGCGGCATTGGTGGCAGATGCAGCTTGGATCTCGTGTTGCTGTGGCTGTGGCGTAGGCTGGCAGCTGCAGCTCCATTATGACCCCTAGCCCAGGACCTTCCATATGCCACTAGTGTGGCCTTAAAAGAAAAGAGTTTACTTGGTATGACTTTACATAAAACAATTTATATCTATACTTGTGGCAAAATTTCAATTATTCAGTACTTTCTTCTTTTTACTTTTTAGTTTAATTTCCCACGCAAACATGCATTTATTTTAAAATCAAGGGGAAAAAAAACTATTCTCATCAGAGGAAAAAAATTACTCCATATTTTAGTCAGACCAGAAGTCACCCAGGAAGCCAAATGTAGCGCTTACATTTCTGTGCCTTCTGTTGAAAGGAAAACTGCAGATAAACAAACCATTATTGGTTTTTATAGAGAGAAACAGGATAGATGTTGTCTAGAACCCAAACTAAAACAGAGGTGAAATACTACATAAAAGGAGGATGCCTTTATTATACATAGGGTTTGAAAGAATTAACTCACTATGCATGTGTGCATGTATTACTATATTTTCATGACTAACAAAAATGTGGATTCCAAATGGCAGCAAAGAATATAATTATCATTGGATTTTTCCTACGTTACCAGTCTATAAATCTCTGTGTTAATGCGGAAAAATCTGACCTGAACAGATGGACCTCACGCTGTTTTCTAAAACATGAACAGATTTCTGATCTTCTGGACCAGGAAATGAAGTCAGCACTAAAACTGCAGACACTATCATCCATCTCCTAGAATTTCAATTTAAGGAGTTGCTAATAAAAGCAATATTCTCTCTTTAGTAATACAGCACAGTGTCTTAATGGCATGTGCTCTTGATATAGTAACACAACATAGTAGAGATTTGTGGCAGTGGAGGTGCTGACTGACCGATCACTGAACAGCATCCATTTTGGAGAATCCCCTCACTGTGGTTCTTGGCAGGTGGCAGAATTTGGCTGCCTCCATCCTGCATATTCCAAGTTTCTCATGGAAGGCGCAGTCCTGAGGGCGGCCACTCTGTCTGGTTAAATCTTCATCTCATTAGCCCAGGGTCCCTTTTCCTTGAGCATCTTCACAGGAGCTTCTTCACAATAGATACCCTTGGACCTGAAGCCCAATAAAGGGCTCTTGGTCAAATAATTAGCAACTTTTAGAGTTTTTTTCCCCTGCTCCATCACTTTGTAGTTGTGTAACATAAGGCTATGGGGAGGCTGGTGGAGCCAGCAAGACTCAGTCTGAGGAGGAATCGGGGTCAAGGAGGTAGCCCATGAGGTCAAGATATTGTTTATAAAAGGAAGAATGAGGAATTCCCGTTGTGGCTCAGTGGAAGCGATTCTGACTAGTATCCATGAGGACACAGGTTCGATCCCTGGCCTCGCTCAGTGGGTTAAGGATCTGATGTTGCAGTGAGCTGTGGTGTAGGTCACAGATGCGGCTTGGATCTGGCATTGCTGTGGCTGTGGCATAGGCTGGCAGCTGCAGCTCTGATTCAACCCCAGCCCGGGAACTTCCATGTGCTGCAGGTGTGGCCCTAAAAAGCAAAAAAAAAAAAAAAAAAAAGTGTGAAGACTAGAATGAACACTATGATGTTGGAATGCAGGAAGTGAAATGGAAATTTAAGTTCAACCCACAGAATGCGAGAAAATATTTGCAAATGAAGCAAGTGACAAAGGATTAATCTCCAAAATATACAAACACCTCCCACAGCTCAAAAAAAAAAAAAAATCAAAAATGGGCAGAAGATCTAAACAGACAATTCTTCAAAGAAGACATACGGATGGCCAAAAAACACATGAAAAGATGCTCAACAGCACTCATCATTAGAGAAATGCAAATCAAAACCACTATGAGGTACCACCTTACACCAGCCAGAATGGCCATCATCAAAAAGTCTACAAATAATAAATGCTGGAGAGGGTATGGAGAAAAAGGAATCCTCTTACACTATTGGTGGGAATGTACATTGATGCAACCACTATGGAAAACAGTATGGAGGTTTCTCAAAAAACTAAAAATAGAACTACGATACAACCCAGCAATCCCACTCCTGGGCCTCTATCCAGTGAAAACCATAAATTGAAAAGATACATGTCCCCCAGTGTTCACTGCAGCACTATCTACAACAGCCAAGACATGGAGGCAATTTAAATGTCCATCAACAGAGAAATGTATAAAGGAGATGTGATATATATATACATACATACACACACAATGGAAAAAAAAAAGAATGAAGTCATGTCATTTGCCACAACACAGGTGGAGTGGAACCAGAAACTATCACACTAAGTTAGTCAGACCGTGAAATATAAACATTATATGATATCACCTATATGTGGAATATAAAAAAAAAGAATATAAATGAACTTATTTGCAGAACAGAAATAGAATCACAGACTTTTAAAAACTATGGTTACCAAAGGAGATGGGAGTGGGAATGGGCTGGGAATTTGGAACTGGCATATGCACATGAAGTATATGGAACGACTGACCAACAGGGACATGCTGTGTGGCACAGAGAACTCTGCCTAGTATTCTGTGATCATCTGTGTGGGAAAAGAATCTGAGAGAGAATGAATATATACATCTGCATGACTGGGTCACTTTGTTGTACAGCAGAAATTATCACAATCATGTAAACTATACTTCAATATAAAGTATAAAAAAGGAAAAAAGTAAAAGAGTGAAGACTAGAATGAACACTGTGATGTTGGCATGCAGTTAAAGATATTGGAGTAAACATTTTAATATAAATAGGTGAATAGATATAGAAATAAAATTGATGCATTGTGTATAGGTGCTCATGTGTTTCCTGGTTCTTTCTACTAAGATGTTCCTAAAGTGATGATACTCTAGTACCAGTGACCACACCTAGCACCCAGACCTTGCATTCTCTACTAAAAGGAAGCAGGGCGCTTTGGAAAAATAGTTTTTTTAAATCACTGAAGTTGCTAGGGCAGGAAAAGTACAAGATGAGCCTAAAATATCTTACACTAGAAAGTACTCTGATAATAATAGAGATTTCAAAAACAAGAAATAGCTCGAATGGGATTCGAATGGCCAAATCTGTAATAATTTCAGCATCAAAGTCAATAATGATGGTAATGGGTTATAATCACAACTTATGTAAATGAATAAACAAATAATTAAAGATAAAACTCTCCCTTACAATAGAATACCAACTAGTAAATGTTAAACAAATGTTGGAATTGGAAAAATTGCCATTTGGCAATCATCATAGTAATAATAGTATATTTAAGCAAGAGTCATTATAAAATAAGTCATTGAAAGTTTGTTGAAAAATGGGATGTTTACATGGTCTCAAAGTATCTCCCCACAAAATGTTTATTAATCACAAAGAGAAAAATAACAACTTTACAGAAGTTATCACCTTAACCAACTCAAAGTTTACATCACCAGCAAAAAGACAAATCAATATTGTATCTTAATAAGATCCACTGAAAAGAATGCATTATCATCTCTATCATTTTTCTGCCAAAAATGTATAACTATGCCAAAAATGCATAACTCGCACCAGACAAATCTAAATGAAAAACATTCTACAAACTTAATGGCCTGAACTTTCAAAAATGTCAAGGTCACTAAAGACAAGAAATGAGACATAACAACTAAACGCAATTCATAATGCTGGATTTGATTCTAGGTGAGAAATAAATATTTTTCCAAAGAGTAAATTATTGGGGCAAATGGCAAATATTGAATGAGGTCTGTGGATTCAATGGCAGAATTATATCAGTGTTAAGTTCCTCATTTGGGTGACAATTCTGTGGTTATGCAGGAGAGCCTTGTCTTTAAGGAAGACACTTAAGTATTTAGGGGTAACTATGCATTGTATCTGCAACTTACTTTCAACTAGTTCAGAAAAATAGGGAAAGTATGAATGAATGACAAAGCAAACATTGTAAAATACTTATAATTGGATAATTTGGAGTGAAGGATATATGAAAATTACTTCACCTCAAGAGTCTTTTGGACTGTGTTCAACTTTACTATAAGCTTGAAATTATTTCTAAGTAAAATATAAAAAATATACGGGGGAAAATAGAATCTACCGAGAGTTTTGGGGGAAAGAACACAAGTTAATACGTGTGAGGTCCTTAAAAATGAGCTAGGTAGATAGTAAATGCTAAATAAACATCAGCAATGATGGTGGTAGTAGTAATGAAGTCCTAAACTTTATGCCACAACTCACTGAAGCAGTACAAGTTGACTCTGGCTCATTTACTTGTTTTCTCTTTTTAGATTTAATTTAGAAATTGAAGTAATATTTATTTGCATTCAAGATGCTAACATTATTAAACTTGTTTTTTGTTGTTTAAGCACATGGTGTTCATGTAGACTGATATTTTTTAAACTGTCATCCTCAAGAAAAAAAGATGTTAGTAATAGGTATTAAATCAAGTTTTTGAAAAGTCATTTTCATCTTTCATTAACTTAGGCAATAGGGTGGTAATGAATTATATAATATGTACATATACAGATCTATATATTTTTTATATATTCAATATATACAATATATTCAATGTATATATTTAATAAGGGTAATCATATACAATATTATAATAATATACTTAGAATTAAAGACCATGGGAGTTGAAAAAGACTTTGGGAGACATCTACTCCAATTCCTTTGAAAGTAACTATAGCCTCTACATCATCCCCAACAAATATTATAGTTTCTGTTTGAACCTACAATGACAGAAAACTTATTCCTTCTCAAGGCAGCCACCTGGAGAGTCATTATGATTATTAGAAAATTATTGGGTTTTTTTTTTTTTTTGGCATATGGAAGTCCTCAGTCTAGGGGTTGAATCAGAGCTGTAGATGCCAGTCTACGCCACAGCCACAGCAACACGGGATCCAAGCCACGTCTGTGACGTACACCACAGTTCACACCATCAGATCCTTAACCCACTGAGGGAGGCCAGGGATCAAACCCTCAACCTGACGGACACTAGTCAGATTTGTTTCGCTAAGCCACAATGTGAACTCCTGAAAATTATTTAACATTGAGTCAAGGAGTTCCATTGTGGCACAATGGGTTAAGGATCCAGTGTTGTCACTGCAACAGCTATGAAGTTGCTCTGAAGGAGTTTGCTCCCTGGCCTGGGAATTTCCACGTGCCACGGGTGTGGGGAAAAAAAAAAATAAAAAAAAAACAACAAAAAAAACCTGTTGAGTCAAAATATATATATATATATATATATATATATATATATATATATATATATTTCCAGAGGCTGTTCCTATGAATTTTCTCAGGGGTCACTAATTAATTCCTTGTTCCACATGACATTTTAGTATCAGGAAATACTATTTCCTACCCTCCCCATGCCAGGTCCCCATCATGAGTTTTCTCTTTTCCAAACTGAAAATCTCATTTTTTTGTTATTCCATGTATCACCTGTGGTTTTCAGTCCTCTCACCATCTTAACCACTCTTCCCTGAACATATACCAGTATCTATGATATCTCCTATTCAGGAGGTCCTGTTTCTATGAGGACTGCCTGAGATCACACCCACTATTCTGATGGCCTCATGCATTTACGTTTATTCCTTCATTCCTTCAATATTTACTGTGTGACTATGATGTGGAAGGTGCTGTGCTAAGACATTATGAGAGATAAAATTAAGAAACTATATGCTTTATCTTAAAGAACTTACATGTTCATTTGGGAGAAAAGTACCACAAAACAGACACAGTGCTATGCACTTTAAAGGAAAGAAATTATACAATTAAATATGTGTTTGCTTTAACATCAGAGTACTAGACAACAAAGCAAAAGTAATCAAAATTTCAGACTAGACCTATTTTGTTTTGGGATAGAATGAGAACGTGTAAAAAGCAGCAGGTTGGGATTTAAGCAACATTAAGAGAGAAACTTCCAGATTAAGAGAATTACACACAGATTCAGAAGACAAAAAGGGTTTATAATTTTCACCCTTAAAAGCTCTGACAATGGGATCAATAATCACTTGTCCAAAGTGATTTACACACAATGTTATAAAGAGGCAAAAAAATTAGACTAGACTGTATACACCAGGCTTATACCAAGTGCTTTACCTGTATTATTTTATTTAATGCCAAAACAACTGCATCAGGGTAGGCACTAATATTAGTCCCTCTTTAAAAAAAAAAAAAAAATTAAGTGAAGATCAGCAGCTTCAGTGACTTGCCCAAGCTTAAAATGGTGCTTACTACGGCAGCCAGGCTTCCAATCCAGGCTGTTACCTTCCAACCTACCTTGAGGCCATCAACTACTTACTGCCCAACAAACAGTATCTGGCTTCCACTCACATCCCTTCAATCTTTCCCAGTGGACTACTTGGAAAAGCCTCTTACTGAATAATCTCTTCCTCCTCCGGGTTCAAGAACACTTCCTACAGGGCCCTGCTATAGTCCTTGACAAAAGGTATCACAGTGAACTGTGGATGTAACACTAACCTCTGATAAAGTGTTACTGCTCCAAGAACAAGAGATTACATCCTTATCTTCTTGGTAACCCCAAGCCGTAGGGCAGTGCCAGACTCAACAAATGCTAAGAAAATGAATCTTTTGGCATACTTGGCTCACTCAGGAGAAAGTCACCACTTTAACCACAGATTTCTAATATTGGGTCTAATTAAACTGCAGTACAGATCTTCAGTTGCCACAATTCTGCAACCTAACTCTATCTTCTACCTCTTAACTCTAAATTAAGGGAGTCTCAGAACTAATATGAGTATCTGGCTTTAGTCTATCACCACCCTCAGCAACATTACTCACCTTTAGGATCCTCACCCACATTTAGAACAATGGCTTAGCCAGAGTTACACAGAGACCAGAGGCAAAATAAATGGAAAATTAAATTAACTGGTGTTCCCATTCTGGCTCAGTGGATTAAGGACCCAGTTTTGTCTCTGTGAGGATACTGTTTTGATCACTGGTCTGGGTTGCTGCTCTGGAATCTACATTCAGTCCCTGACCTGGGAACTTCTACATGCCACAGATGTGCCCAAAAAAAGGGAAAAGAGATAAAAAGCAAGTGATTTTGATAATTCAGGAAATGATTAAATGAACTTTAATAAAGATGACAGGCATGTGGATTGAGTTCATATGTAATTATAACTATGAAAAAGTGTTAAGTGCACATAAAAGTATTATATATGCCTACTAATCAGGTATAATTCTACTATAGCAATGACTATAAGAGAAACCATAGTGGGGGTTCCCTGGTGGTCTAATAGTTAGGACTTGTTGCTTTCACCACTGCAGCCTGGGGTTCAGTCCTTGGTCTGGGAACTGAGGTCCCACATCAAGCTGCTGAATGCTATGGCCAAAAACAAACAAACAAACAAACAAAAGCCAGAGCAAAGTATTTGACATGTAAAATGTTACATAAGGGCAAAAAAAATTTTTTTTTTGGTCTTTTTGCCCTTTTCTAGAGCCGCACCTGCGGCATATGGAGGTTCCCAGGCTAGGGGTCCAATCGGAGCTGTAGCCACCAGCCTATGCCAGAGCACAGCAACGCGGGATCTGAGCCATGTCTGCGACCTACACCACAGCCCATGGCAACGCTGGATCCTTAACCCACTGAGCAAGGCCAGGGATTGAACCTGCAACCTCATGGTTCCTAGTCAGATTCTTTAACCACTGAGCCACAACAGGAACTCCAAGGGCCAAATTTTTAAATGTATATTAATATTTATAAGACAAAACAAAGTTTTGTTCCACAAAAGAAAAAAAAATCCTCAGTGATCTTAGCTCATCTCTGGCATTTCCCTACCAGGTAAATGGGTATTATCTGTGTCCAGACTAGAAGGTAGACGGACAAAGAGTAAGAAAGGAGAGGCACTGGAGTGATTATCATTCTCTTTCCCACATTCAAGCCAGTGGTCAGCAGACAGTGACTTTTAAAGCAACACTTTGGTTACTTAGAGAATCTATTGTTAAGGGCAGATTAACAACAACAACAAAAAAGTGTGATTGAGAAGGGTACTGTGCCTGATTTTATAATCAAAATAATCCAAGAGAAACATGAAGTAAGAAGGATATAGCAGTGTCCCATAGCATCCTGGAACTGCAACTTATCAGAGAGTTTAAGAATATCACCAATGAATGTAAACTGGTATAGCCACTATGGAAAATAGTTATGAAGTTCCCCAAAAAACTAAAAATAGAGTTGCCACATGATCTAGCAATTCCACTTCTGGGCCTATATCTGGACGAAACTATAATTCAAAAAGATACATGCATCCCATCTTAATAGTGGCACTATTCACAATAGCCAAGATATGGAAACAACCTAAATGTCCATTGACAGAAGAATGGATAAAGAAAATGTGGTACACATACACAATGGGGTATTACTTAGCCATAAAAAAGAATGAAATAATGCCATTTGCAGCAACATGGGTGAACCCAGAGATTATCATATTAAGCAGTCAGTTAAAAAGAGAAAAATAGGAAGTTCCCATTGTGCTCAGTGGCAATGAACTCGACTAGTATCCATAAGGACACAACTTCCATCCCTGGCCTCACTCAGTGAGTTAAAGATCTGGTTTGCCATGAGCTGCAATGTAGCCTGCATGTGCAGCTCAGATCTGGTGTTGCTATAGTGTAGGCCAGCAGCTACAACTCTGATTCAACCCCTAGCCTGGGAACTTCCATATGCTGTGGGTGCAGCCCAAAAAAAAGACAAAAAAAAAAAAGAGAAGGACAAATACCATATGATATCACTTATATGTAGAATCTAAAATATGGGAATTTCCCGTCATGGCTCAGTGGTTAACAAATCTAACTAGGAACCATGAGGTTTCGGGTTCAATTCCTGGCCTTGCTCAGTGGGTTAAGGATCCAGCGTTGCCGTGGGCTGTGGTGTAGGCCGCAGACGTGGCTCGGATCCCGAATTGCTGTGGCTGTGGCATAGGCCGGCGGCCATAGCTCCGATTGGACCCCTAGCCTGGGAACCTCCGTATGCCGCAGGTGCGGCCCTAGAAAAGGCAAAAATAAAAATAAAAATTAAAAAAATTAACGTATGTGAAAAATAGATATGATTCTATTTATGATACACCAAATTTAAGATGCAATCTTTCACATTTCTAATCTTTAAGATGAAAATCTTTGTGATTGACATCTTACATTCAATGAAATATGTGCTTATTCATGAAATCATAACCTTTAAGTACTTATTTACAAACTAATATTCATGGCTACCTGTGGAGACTGGCTTACTAGAGGACTTTAATTTTCTGCTCTGGTGTTGGTGACTTTTGTTTGTTTTTTTTCATCTTTTTTATTTAGGGCCACAGGTGCAGCATGTGGAAGTTCCCAACCTAGGGGTCAAATCAGAGCTACAGCTGCTGGTGTGTGCCACTGCCACAGCAATGAGGGATCCAATGCCATAACTCACAGCAACACCAGATCTTTAACCCACTGAGCAGGGCCAGGGATCGAACACAAATCCTCATGGATACTAGTTGGGTTCATTTCTGCTGAGCCACGATGGGAACCCCAAGTTTCATTTTCTTAACAATAAGCTACATTTAGATGTTTATTCTATAAAAACAATAAAATGATTCCCATTTGGCTGTTCTAAAATGTTTTTAAACCCCGGGATGAAAATAATGCAGAATAGTGTGACACCCAATAACCATTCTTTTGTTTTTTTGGAAAAAGTTCTTTTGATCCATAACAGTTGCCAAAAAGTAGTGTTTGGGTTTTGTTTTTTTTAAGTCATTTGGCCAACCTTATATGTATGCACATTCTTATGAACCTCAGCGACATGAATTCCTAATTTGGCTAAAAAGTGGACTTTGTCATATTTTCTCTCGTCTACAAAAAAATAGTCTAAAGAATAGCTCCTTTTTTATTTTTATTTTTTTTAATTTTTTTGGCCGCCCCGCAGCATATGGAGTTCCTAACCAGGGATCAGATCCAAGTTGCACTTATGACCTACACTACAGCTGGAGCAACGCTGCCAGATCCTTTAACCCACTGTGCCAACAGAGGATTGAAACTGCGTTCTGGTACTGTAGAGACACCACCATCCCATTGCACTATAGTGGGAAATCCAAACAGCTCCTTTTTTAAAAAACTGCATAGTAACAGTTAAAAAATACTAGCGACTAAACAGCATTTAAAGTAAAAACACTTTCATTACATATTTAGAAATTAAACATACCACATTAAAGGGTTCAAACTGAGTTAACATGTTACTCTTCATAGAAGACAATCCTATGTACATGTGGGTTGAAAATAAGTAATTACTTCTGACAAACCCATCTTAAGTATAATTTTACATTTAGTAATGAAAGGAATTTAACTAAAAAGGGAAGTGGAAGTATAAAGCTAAAATTTTAAATGTAATCTTTTTCATAAAATCATAAAATATGGTAGATTATCTTTATTACAGAAGAATGAAAAACTGATGTAAATGTCAGAAATTATAAAGAGAAAAAGATCTTTGGCTACATAAAATATGAAAATTTCTATACAGCAGAAAATATCTTAAAGTTTAAATATTAAAATCAAGAAAAAATTGAAACATATGTAACAAAGTCTCTAGTATACGAAGAGCTCTTACAAATGAGAAAAAAAAAGGATATAAGCACATACAACAAAAATAAGGATATGAGCTGGAAACAGACAAAACAAAATAAGTATGAAAAATAAATATATAAAAAGTGCTCTTTACTGCCTCTCTAGTTGGAAAATAACCTTATTTTGGTAATTGTGTGGGGATACTGACTTTCCAATTCAGTGTTTATACTAGTATATATTGATACACATTTGCTGTAGCACAATCTAGAAACAGTGTTCTTCCAACAAATATTTTATAAATAGACATATATCTGGCACTGTTTTAGATGCTAAGAACATAGTAAAGAATAAAAGACAGGAGAGAAGACAGGAAATAGCTGAAGAAGTAAGTAAACAATGTATGAAAAAAATAAAATGTACATATCCATTGAACCATCAATTTCACTTCTAGGAATTTTTTCTAAGAATATAATCAAATAAGTGCACAAAAGTTTGTTCAGAGATCTTATTTGCAAAACTGTCTAATAACAGCAAAAACTGGAAAAAATATGCATTATTATGAGACTGTTTAAATAAATTATGTCTGCCCACATAGTTCAGTGCTACACAAGACAATAATGATGACCTAGTTTTATACGTACTGGTCTGAAAAACAGACATCAATGATATGTAGTGAAAATGCAATCAACAGAAGATTGGTCCATTTAAAATGCCTATGTGTTCATCTAAAAGAAAGTCTGTTTAAGTATGGAGGTTCCTTAAAAAGCTAAAAAATACAACCACCATAAGATCCAAAAATCCCACACCTGCGTATATATCCAGAAAAGATTGAGGTGCCCAATGTTTACCGTGGCACTATTTACAATATCCAAGACGTGGAAGCAACCTAAACGTCCACTGACAGATGTACAAAGATGTCATATATATATATATATATATATATATATATATATATATATATATATATATATATATATAATGGAATATTACTCAGCCATAAAAAAGAATGAATTAATGCCATTTGCAGTAATATGGATGGACCTAGAGATGATCATACTAAGTCAAGAAAGTCAGAGAAAGACAAATATTATATGATATAAGTTATATGTGGTTCAAAAAACACTACAAATGAACTTATTTACAAACCAGAAACAGACTTACAGACATAGCAACAAACTTATGGTTACCAAAAGTAAAGTGGGGGAGGGATAAATTGGGAGTATGGGATTAAGAGAGGCACACTACCATATATAAAATAGATAAACTATACAGCACATGAAACTATATTCAGTATCTTGTAATAAGCTATAATGGAAAAGAATTTTTAAAAGAATACCACTGTGCTGTACTCCTGAAACTAACAGAATACAGTGATATTTTTCAATTTTTAAAAGATCTGTTTACAATGGTTTTTTCTGGTTTTATGTTTTTTTGTCTATCACCTAAATTTCTTACAATGAGGTGCATTTTATGAGAGAAAAACCATAGGTACCCAATGTTTTGAAAAATATATATGTAACCTTTACAGAGTTCACAAACCATATCCCACCAGTATATTTGAAATATTCAGCATTATGATACATCTTATATTTTCTTTAGATTGTAACTTTTCATGAGACTATTTTTCAATATTAAACTTTTCATTAATTCTTTTTGTTTAAACTTCCTTTAGGAAGATCTCTTTCGTGTCAATATCAATTTTACATCTTTCTGGGCTATCTTTGTTCTTGAATTAAAATAGTTATAAATACTTAATTGCTCAGCAAAATACAAAACACTTTAATTCACACGTTCTGTGACTTGTGAACAGATGATTATGAAGGTTAATAGTTCTGCAGAGTTCAGAAACACTAAAGATGTCAAAAAAAAAAGTGGATTACAAAAAGCTCTGGGAAAATTTGTGACATAGTGTATCGTGGCATTGAAAATGGATGAGTGTATTTACATGTGTGTAATGTTTGGGTGCATACACACATAATGCATCCTAGATATGCTATGCATATCATATGTGAAGCATATGTTTATGCTCGCCATGTGTTCTTGCATGTAGGTTTTCAAACCAGTTATGCATATGCTTTATCTGCACCCCCGGGGCTAGCCACATTTGCCTTCATGTTATCTTCAGGAAACCAGCATCAACCCATCTGTAGAGAGTTTCGATGTCGAGCCAGGTAGCCGGCGTCACTCTGGCCAACAGTGTTGGAGTCGGCTATTTCTGGTGCAGAGTAGAACCGAAAGGCAGGCCGCCGCCCGAGAAGAAAACCGAGGAAGACACTAGAGGCACTTCAGCACCACGGACACGGGCAACCCCTTCGAGCGGTACAGCCAGTGACTGCCCCTTCCCCAGTGCCCCCAGGCCTGTCTGTCCAGTGCGTCACTATCTCCTGGCCCTCAATCGTCAGTTAGTCGCCAGCTTTCCATCCCGCTCCTCTCCAAGCCGTGCAAAAAACCAGGACTGAGATGTGGGTCTGCGCAGCGCCCCCACCCATCCCAACACAAGTCTCTTTCCTGCTGGCTCCGGCCACCGGCGACCCTTCCATCTCTTCTCCCAAAAGGGGCAAAACGGGCGCACGTGGCCTAGAAATCCTACGGTCCAGGGGTGGGTCAGGGAGGGGTCTTGTTTTTCTCCCCCGGAGGGGGCGGGGGCGGGGCTGAGTGGACTTGTCCTGCTCCTCCAGCCGCCACACGGCCGCGGCCTGGCCCTTCCTCCCTCTCCTTGCGTCGCCTTTCGCTGGGGAAAGGGTTCTCCAAATCGTCTATTCTCCACGAAAATCTCAACCCATATAGACTGGAGTCCAAGAGTCTGAGACAGACAACAGAGTAAAGGAAAATACTGATTCTTGGCCATATTTCTAAAACCAGCCAGCATTCTTAAAAGTTCGTATTTGAAATTGATCCCATGGCGTCATAAGACTCACCCCTGTTTGGGTGGGCTCCTGGGCGAGAGGAAAGCAATAGCCCTCGACCTTTTTTTTAGAGAAGCTGGAGAAGGACCCATACACGCGACGGTGGCAGGAAGGAGGGGCCCCCGCAGAAGCCACGGCTAATGCTGACCTTACCGAACCCGGGTCTAGGTTCTCCAAGAGAGCAGTGCAGGGAAGTGGGGCACTCACCGCCTCTCAGACGTCCAGCAGAGCCCCCCGCCCCGCCACCGCGAAGGTGTGTGAAGGGGGCGGGGCGCTTTGCCCAGGACCCGGCCCAAGGCAAAAAAGAGGGATTTGGCCTCTTGGGTACCTCGGCTAAAAGGCGGGGGGTCGGCGTAAGTTCCCACTCCTTCCGGCTGGGGCTGCCGGGCAGACAGGGTCAAGGTCCCAGTCCGCTGCTGCCGACCGGCTGCCAGGGCCCGGTTACCTGCGTGCCACGGCGAGGAAGGCGCGCCCGGTGCTTCGCCGGGGCTGCCGGCTGCCGCGCACCCAGTCCAGGTTCTGAGGCCGCAGAGGCGGCCGAGAGCTTTGCCAAGAACACCGCGGCTGGTGCGGCTGCGGCCGCCTGGAGGGGCAGGGAGAGGGGCGCCGCCGGCGTGGACACTGCGCCTGCGCTTTCCGCTGCTTCCCCCGCCCCCCACCGGCAGATGCCCGTGCGAAAGGCCGCGGGGGGCGCCCCGGATTTGTGTTTGGACTGAGGGACTCGCTCTACCCGCGCGGTGGGAGGGCCCAGGCGTGGGGAAACTGCCTGTCCGACCGCTTTGGTCTACACTCTTAGACCTGGTTTGAAGCAATCGCTGGCCAGCCAGAGTGACATGGTTTCTTGGAAGGGGGCAGGGAGAGGATATCAGTCCATTTAGACCCGTCTGTTTGCATGTAAAAGTCGCAAATCGATTCCTTGATATTTAAAATACGTCTAGCATCAATAAATTGTGGTCCAGAAAGCTCTTCCGGCATCCTCCGCTCCAGCTGACATTTTACCTGTGAGATCTCTGAGGCGAAGGTCTTGGCGCTGTAGAGCTGGTCCCTGAACCCCCGGGAATACCCCACATTCCCGTGCTGAATGAATACAGCTGTTTGCAAACAGACCTGGGTATCAAAGCAAAGGACTAGACTGGTCATGAGGACAGGCAGGAAGACCATTACCGTAGGCCAGGCAAGAGAGGGTGAGGCCTGAACCAAGGTGCGTAGTGGGAAACGATAGGAAGTGACTACTGGTTTTTCCTCTGTCCTTTCAGATCCACTCACCACCCTGCTCTGTGACTCAGAGCTGATCTTTATGATATTTAGGACCTATCTCCTACATCCTCAGAGGGCCATTCTGTTGGCACTGCCTATATTCTTTATCTAAAGGCCATCATTCCAATCCTGTGGCCCTCTCCTACAGTTCTTTCTCAGTTCTGTTTACTGCTTGCTGCTCTTGCCCCTGAAGGCTTGGGGCTGGTAATGGCTCCCAGAGGTTTACTTTAACCCTGCCCTCACCTTTTTAAATAGTCCCTTCATTAAATTCTCAACTATCCCCTAAATGTGCCATGCCATCTTTATCCTACCATTCTTTTCCTACCATTCCAGGACACTATAATAGATTTTACTTCATTGTTGTTGGGAAAATTCATAAGAAAAAAATATATATATAAGAAAGATGGGGGTTTTAAAAGATGAGATGTCTCCCAGAGTCATCATTATAGTTCACAGGCTCCAGGCAGCCATCATGATAGGTGGTCTCCCCACTGAGTTCCCCCACCTGAGAGCATTAAAGACAGTTTAAGCAGATCCAAGAATGAGATTCAGACTACTCATAACCAATGTGTTCACAAAAGAGCTGGGGATCATCTCAGTGTCCAGCATAATAGAACTTCTGGATGCCTCTTGATGTGAAGAGACCATCTAGATCTTTATGGAGCAAGTGCTGGTGCTTTCCCCCAACTGCAGCTGGGCTGCTTTTGAATGAGTCAGTATTCTTAGGACACTTAAGAGTCCTGGGCACAGTGTCTGAAAAAATGTGTTTATGAAGGAGCTGCTGAGAGAGGCAGTTGTTGATGAGAGTCTCAGGCTGTTTATGTAGAAAACCCAAAGAATGTTCCCAAAGAGGGAGGAAATGAGAGGCAATAGAATGAGTTATGATTGTCCATTGCACTCCATATCAGCTGGATCTGAATCCTGGTCCTGACCATTTCTCTGTCTTGTAAAAACAATCAAACTGGTTTAACTAGTTTAATTCTTTCCCCATCCATCCCCTCTCCCCTTCAAAAAACACACAGGCAAAACCAAACAAAACATTGAGGCACTATCCTGACAAAACTTACCCAAAGGGAACCCCAGGAATAGCTGTTTGCAAACAGAACTAACGTCCACTATTTGTACTGAATACAAATGAGACCAGAACAGAAAATTTAAGATGTATTTTCAGTCTTTCACCATTTTGAAGAGGAGGGACCTTTTGTTGTTCAGAAGGCAGCCTGGGCATTAATTGCCCTGATCTAGGTAAGGAGTAGAGGTATAGAAGACAAAGGAGCCTCAGAAGTCTTGACTAATCCACAAAGCTCAGCTAGATTTTATGTTTCTCTTGAAGGAAGTGGGGGAGGAAGAAAGCCAGAAAAGTTTTGAGGTCAGGAGTGAGAAAAAGGAAGATATGGAGTGATCTGAGCTTAAGAGAGGTTTCTGGGAGTTTTGAGAGAGTGAGATTAGGAATTCAGCACAGCTGTTATTCTGAATGGTACTCAGAGTATGGTACTCTCAGTATCTCAGAGATACTTGGAAAAAGGAAAAAGGATTTTCAGATGTTTTGTTATGTATAATAAGTGGAATTCTTTTGTACTATAATGCTGAGGACTTTTTCTAGTAAGTGTCAAAAACTCACACTGATTTAACTGAAAAATCCATAGATACATAGATTCAGGTATGGCTGAATCCAGGGTAAAACAATGTCATCAGCATATGATCACTCCTTTCTTCTGTTCACTTTGTTTGTTTGTTTGTTTTGTCTTTTTGCCATTTCTTGGGCCACTCCCACAGCATATGGAGGTTCCCAGGCTAGGGGTCGAATTGGAGCTGTAGCCACCAGCCTACGCCAGAGCCACAGCAACACGGGATCCGAGCCGCATCTGCAACCTACACCACAGCTCACAGCAAGGCCGGATCCTTAACCCGCTGAGCAAGGCCAGGGATCAAACCCGCAACCTCATGGTTCCTAGTCGGTGTTAACCACTGAGCCACGACGGGAACTCCTCTTCTGTTCACTTTGAAGGGTTTATTCTCATATAGCGATTTTTTTCCCTAACTTCCCATCTCTCCCCAGTGTTGAACCTATATCATCCTTATAGCTAATCATTCCATAAGAGCAATTATTTCCAAGTAATTCCAATAAAATCTTATTATGTCTTATTAGCAAATTCTGGATCATATACCTAACTGTATGCTTTAGTCTGAGGACAAAGAATGGGGGAAGGGTCATTTTCCAAAGAAAAGCCAAGGTTCTGTTAGCTGAAAACACCATAAAGTGATAGGCATATGAAAAAAAGAACATGTCCCCTGCAAGTACCACTCAAAGAAACTTCAGTTAAGATTTATTTATCTTTTAGAGTTCCTGTGCCATTGTGAAAATACATGTTTCCCCCATCAGCACCACCATAACTTCACTCTTGCAATTAGACATAAAGCTCAGTACTAGCACTCTGGTGTAAACAACTAAGAAGTGGTTTGTATATCCAACACAGGAATGTACGCAGTAACACCCTATATAAGGAGCATTCAGACTTTTATTAGCACCTGGCACACCATCACAAATCTTGAATTAAGTAAGCCAACTTGCTATCTCAGAGTTCAAGCACTTGCCTTGTTCTTCAAATTGTGTACAAAACGAAGGGCACTAAAGGTAAAAACAGCTCTATTTCCACCCAATCAACTATTTCTTCATTATTATTTATTACTCTATTACCAATTTTACTCACTTCTCCACTTGTTCTGTGCTTCAGATTTCTTAGCAGAAGAGGGGATAATAACTTACTACATAGAGCTGTTTAAGGATTAAATTAATTTATACATGTAAAGGCATAGGAGAGTGTCAGGTACCCAGTAAGCACTAAATTAATATTTGCTATTATGATTACAGCAGCCAAAAAGTAAATCTCTCTAGATAAGTAAAACAAGTGAAAAAATTTGTATAGAAATCATGTCTAAAAAGAATGCTCTATAAGAAGAGTATTTGTTCTATCAGCTTGAGAGACCACAGGGAAATGTGAATCTAGTGTTGAAAGACCCGATTTTTATTATTTATTTATTTATTTCTGCTGTATAGCATGGGGACCAAGTTATATATATATACATGTATACATAATTTTTCCATCCATTGTTGTGTTGTGATGTAAGTATCTAGACATAGTTCTCAATGATACACAGCAGGATCTCATTGTAAATCCGTTCCAAGAGCAATAGTTTACATCTGTTAACCCCAAGTTCCTGATCCCTCCCACTCCCTCCCTCTCCCCCTGGGCAGCCACAAGTCTATTCTCCAAGTCTCTGCTTTTCTTTTCTGTGGAAAGGTTCATTTGTGCTGTATATTAGATTCCAGTTATAAGTGATATCATATGGTATTTGTCTTTCTCTTTCTGACTCTCAGTATGAGAGTCTCTAGTTCCATCCATGTTGCGCAAATGTCATTATGTCGTTCTTTTTTATGGCTGAGTAGTATTCCATTGTGTATATATACCACGTCTTCCTAATCCAATCGTCTGCTGATGGACATTTGGGTTGTTTCCACGTCTTGGCTATTGTAAACAGAACTGCAATGAACATGCAGGTGCATGTGGAAAGACCTGTTTTTTAAATAGGAGGATGAAATCTTGATTTTTTTTTTTGGTTATCAAAATTCTGGTTATTAAAAATGCAAATGCAGGGAGTTTCTGTTGTGGCTCAGTGGTAATGAATCTGACTAGTATCCATGAGAATGCAGGTTCAATCCCTGGCCTTGCTCAGTGGGTTAAGAATCCGTGTTGCAGTGAGCTGTGATGTAGGTCACAGACATGGTTCAGATCTGGCATTGTTGTGGCATAGGCTGGCAGCTACAGGTCTGATTTGACCCCTAGCCTGGAAAGTTCCACATGCCATGGGGGCAACTCTAAAAAGACCAAAAAAAAATTCAAATGCATTCATGATGCCTAAAAACTCAACAAACTAGGAATAGAAAAAAAAATGTTCTCAACATAATAAAGGCTAAATATGAGAAACCCACAGTTAACCTTATATGCAATGGTGAAGAACCAAAAGATTTTCCTCAGGAATTAGGCAAGGATGATCACTCTTACCTCTTCTATTCAACATAATATTACAAGTTCTAGCCAGAGCAATTAGATAAGAAAAAGAAATAAACGGCATCCAAATTAGAAAGGAAGAAGTAAAATGATTTTTGTTCACAGATGACATGAGTTTATATGTATAAAACCCTATATACTCCACCAAAAACTGTTAAAACTAATAAATGAATTCAGCAAAATTGAAGTATACAAAATTGCTTGCATTTCTGTACACTAAAATGAACATTCTAAAAAGGAAATTAAGAAAAGATTCCATTTGCAATAGCATCAAAACGAATAAAACACTTAGGAATAAACTTAACCAAGGGGGTGTTCCCATCATGGCTCAGTGTTTAACAAACCCGACTAGTATCCATGAAAACTCAGGTTCAATCCTTGGCCTTGATCTGTGGGTTAGGGATCCAGCATTGCCATGAGCTGTGGTGTAGGTCACAGACGTGGCTCCAATCCAGCACTGTTGTGGCTGTGGTGTAGGTCAGCAGCTACAGTTCCATTTTGACCCCTAGCCTGGAACCTCCATAAGCCATGGGTGTGGCCCTAAAAAAAGACAAAAAAAAAAAAACTAACCAAGACAAGTCTTGTACAATAAAAACTAAAATAAATTACAGACACAAATAAATGGAAAGACTTAGTGTTCATGGATTGTAAGCCAAAATTACTAAGATGTCAATACAACCCAAAGTGATTTACAGATTCCTTGCAATCTCTATTAAAATCCTAATGATATTTTGCAGAAATGGAAAAAATCCATCCTGAAATTCATATGGAATCTTAAGAGACTCTTAAAACCAACACAACCTTGAAAACAAAGAATGAAGTTGGAGTTCTCACACTTCCTGATCTCAAAACTTACTATAAAGCTACAGTAATCAAAATAGTGTGGTACTAGAAAAAAAAGACAGAGATATGGACCAATAGAATAGAATAGAGAGGCCAGAAATAAACACTTACATATATGGTCAAATGATTTTTGACAAGGGTGCCAAGACTATACATTGGGGAAATGGCAGTCTTTCTAACATTTGCTTCTGGGAAAATGTATCCACATGCAAAAGAATGAAGTTGACCATGTACAAAAATTAACTCAGAATTGATCAAAGATATAAACATAAAGACTAAAACAATAAAACTCTTAGAAGAAAACATAGAGCAAAAGCTTCAGGATATTGGATCTGGCAATAATTTTTTGGACATGATACCAAAGGAATAGGCAACAAAAGAAAAGATAGGTAAGTTGGACTTTATAAAAATTAAATATCTTGATCTTCCTGTTGTGGCTCAGCAGATTAAGAATATGACATAGCATCTGTGAGGATTCGTGATTGATCCCTGGCCTCACTCAGTGGGTTAAGGATCTGGCGTTACCACAAGCTGTGGAAGAGGTTGCAGATGCAGTTTGGATCTGGTGTTGCTGTGGCTGTGGCATAGGTTGGCAGCTGCAGCTCTAGGAATTGCCATATGCCACAAGTGTGGCCATAAAAAGAAAAAAATTATATAGCTTTTATGTGTCAAAAGACAGTATCAATAGAGTGAAAAGGCAACCCCTAGAATGGGAGAAAAGATCTGCAAATCATATATCTGATAAGGGATTGATATCCAGAATATATAAAGAACTCCTACAACTCAACAACAAAAAATAACTGATTAAAAAATTATCAGAAGCCTGAATAGACATTCCTCCAAAGAAAATATACAAACGGCCAATAAGCACATAAAAAGATGCTCAATATCACTAGTCATTAAGGAAATGCAAATCAAAACCACAATGAGATACGACTTCACACCCATTAGGAAGATTGTTGTTAAAATAATAAATAACAGAAAATAGTAAGTGTTGGTGAGGATGTGGAGAAATTGAAACACTTGTTCATTGCTGGTAGGAATGTAAAATGAACACTCACTATGGAGAACATAGTGATTCCTTAAAAAACTAAAAATAGAATTACCATATGATCTAGCAATTTTACTTCTGGATATAAAATAAAATGAAAGCATGCCTATTCACAGCACCCTTATTCACAATAGCCAAAAGGTGGAAACAACCCAGGTGTTCTCTGAAAGATGAACAGATAAACAAAACATGACATATACATACAATGGAATATTATCAGCCTTAAAAAAGAAGGAAATTCTTGGAGAGCATTATACTAAGTGAAATAAGTCAGAGAAAGACAAATAATATGAGATATTACTTACATGTGAAATCTAAAAAATACAACAAACTGGTGAACATTAAAAACAAAAGGAAGCAGATTCACAGATATAGAGAACAAACTAGTGGTTACCAATGGAGAGAGGGAAGAGGGAGGAGCAATATAGGGTGAGGAGTAAGAGTTATAAATCTTTAGTTATAAAACAAGCTATAGGGGAGTTCCTGTCGTGGCGCAGTGGTTAACGAATCCGACTAGGAACCATGAGGTTGAGGGTTCGGTCCCTGCCCTTGCTCAGTGGGTTGACGATCCGGCGTTGCCGTGAGCTGTGGTGTAGGTTGCAGACTCGGCTCGGATCCCGCGTTGCTGTGGCTCTGGCGTAGGCCGGTGGCTGCAGCTCCGATTGGACCCCTAGCCTGGGAACCTCCATATGCCGCAGGAGCGGCCCAAGAAATAGCAACAACAACAACAACAACAACAACAACAACAACAAAAGCTATAGGAGTTCCTGTTGTGGCTCATCAGTAACAAATGAGGATGAGGGTTCAGTCCCTGGCTTCATTCAGTGGGTTAAAGTCCAGGATTGCCATAAGCTGTGGTGTAGGCCCCAGATACTGCTCAGTTCCTAACTTGCTGTGGTTGTGGTGTAGGCCTGCAGCTGGATCTCCAGTTCAACCCCTATCCTGAGAACATCCATATGCCATAGGTGTGGCCCTAAAAAGAAAAGAAAAAAGAAAAAAAGCAAGCTGTAAGAACATATTGTATTACATGAGAAATATAGCCAATATTTTATAATAACTACACATAGGGTAACCTTTAAAAATGTTTTTCCCATTTGGCACAGCAGAAATGAATATGACTAGTATCCATGTGGATGCAGGTTCTATCCCTGGCTTCACTCAGTGGGTCTGGGATCCAGCATTGCTGTGAGATGTGGTGTAGGTCACAGATGCCCATCAGATCCCATGTGCTGTGGCTGTGGTGTAGGCCAGCAGCTGTAGCTTCGATTCGACCCCTAGCCTGGAAACTTCCATATGCCACGGGTGCAGCCCTTAAAAAAAAAAAAGCAAAAAAAAGTATTGAATCACTGTATTGTACACCTAAAACTTATATAATATTGTACAGCAACTGCACTTTCATAAAAAAATAACAAAAGGAGTGCCCACTGTGGCACAGTGGGTTAATGATCTGGCTTGTCTCTGCAGTGGCTCAATCCCCAGCCCTGTGTAGTGGGTTAAGGATCCAGATTTGCTGCCGCTTTGGTATAGGTCGAAGCTTCAGCTCGGATTCCCTCCTTGCCCTGAGGAACTTCCTTATCCCGAGGGTGCAGCCAAAAAAGAAAATAGAAAAACAAACAAAAGCACCTTAAAAAAAAAAGAAATAAAACACAATAGTGAAATTTAACACAATCAATGTAAATCTTGTGAAGTAAGCGTTAAAACTTCTTACATACTCTGCACTTACAAGGGTGTGTCTGTGTTTGCACCAATTGCAAGCACATCATCAATCTGTATAAACTGAAATTAAAAAAGAAAAAGTAAAATAATACAGAATTCAGTTACTAGAAAAAAAATGTTGGAGATGCTAAAGACTCTTAGATCTGGGTTGTATCAAGAACCTGGTAAGAAGAAAACACAGGCTTCTCAAAGGATCCAAGAAAGTTCTGGACATCCTGGAGCAGTCGCATTTATGTGCTTAGTGGACAGTCCTGCCTTGCATACAGTAACTCAACCAGTTTTATCAACCCCAGTGGTCTGAAAATGCCTTAGAAATCAGATAAGATTCTGACTTCCCATTCCTTTTGATCCCCTTGTCATCCCAAGGACTTTTGATTTAATTGTTTTTGCTTTAGGTATTTCTGACACTAGACTGACACAGCTATACAGTGATAAAGTTTCATTGCAAAATTATTTCCTCGTTATACTTTATCTTTAGTTTAAGACTCCATAACATATTATGACTATTGATAGCTGTCCTCTTCTGGTGTTGGTGGCCTGGTTTTCAGAGAGGACAGAGGACCCAAGCAAACTTGGAAAGGGAAGTTGGTCTTTGGGTCCTACTGTCCAGTTTTCATTAGCCTTCCGTTTTCTTCTCCTTTGTACATTTTCTTCTCTGGACAGTTGACTATGATCTGGATCCTCTCCTTTGCAGTGTACCCTTACTGGTTTGAGGGAAACACCAGACTAGCTTTAGCTCCTCACCCGTTAGCTATGTGGCATGGGGCAAATCCCTTTTAACCTTGAAACTCGTTACAACTTAGATTCTGATCTTAGACACATTTAGTCCAGTTCCTGGATCTATTTCTTAGTTATTGATGATCTTAGTTTATTCCCTATGATTCAAGTTTCTTGTTCATAAAATGAGGGAAAATACTTGCATTATTTTTAAGAAGATATTATTAAATAACATTTTGGGAGTTCCCATTGTGGTGCAGCAAAAGTGAATATGACTAGCATCCATGAGGATGCAAGTTCAATCCCTGGCTTTGCACAGTGGGTCGGTGATCTGGCATTGCCGTGAGCTGTGGTATAGGTCACAGATGCAGCTCAGATCCTGTGTTGCTGCGGCTGTGGCATAGGTTAGCATCTATAGCTCTGATTTGACCCCTAGCCTGGTAAATTCCATATGCTGCTAGTGTGGCCCTAAAAAGCAAAATAATAATAATAATAATAATAATAATAATAATAATTAACATTTTGGAAATTAAGTATTTAAATATATAATGCAATGTTATAAATCAAACTCCGATTTAAAAAAAAAAAGTGACTATACTTTACCTGGCACATAAAATATGCTTAGTAAATGGCAGGAGTCCTGGTAGTGGGGTGGTAGTGGTAGTTGTTATTGATAGGATTTTTATTATAAATATATGAGACAATAAATGTAAAATACCCAGCTTGTAGAAGTTAACAAATTTATTTTTCTATGTTAGATGGGGCTCTTCAATTCTAACTTTTCTTTCCTAAATATCTGGTCATTCTTGCTTAAAAATAAAATGAAGGAAGGAAATTCTGATATATGCTACATCAGGATGAATCATAAGAAAAATATTGTATGATTCCATTTACATGAGATACCTAAAGTAGTCAAATTTATAGAGTCTGAAAGTGGAATGGTGGTACTAGGGATGTGGCAAGGGGTCAGAGAATGGAGACTTAGTATTTAATGGGTAGCGTTTCAGTTGAGGAAGATGAAAAAGATCTGGAAATGGATGGTAGTGATGAGTGTACAACAATGTGAATATACTTAATGCCATAGAACTGTACACCTAAAAAGAGATAAAATGACAAATTTATGCTATGTATATGTTATAATTTTAAAAATTAACTTAAAATGCAAATACAGGGAGTTCTTTGGTGGCTTAGTGTGTTAAGGATCTGGCATTGTCACTGTTGTGGCCCTGGTTACTGCTATGGCTGGAGATTCAGACCCCTGGCCTGGGAACTTCTGCATGCCACAGGTGTGACCAAAATTAAAAAAAAAATGCAAATAGATAAACACTCTGTCAAGTACTTCCACAACCACAGTACATTGTACTGCCAGAGAAAAATATGAGCTTACAAACAAAAAATTTTAAATCACATGAGAAATCACCAGTAGGGAGAGTCAAGCATACGCCACAAGGAAAATTATCTCTGGCCCTAGTTGGTTCTCACTGGCACAGTGAATCCCCCTGATGTCTGGCTATGACTCCCAGAGGATTCCCAGCCCAGGCAATTTGCCTACAGGTTTTGGCTACAAGGTCACTTTGCTGCCACCATGGCATCCCTCTGGCCAGACCAACTAGCACCATCAACTACCTTCTATGCCCCTCATGGTGCAGGCAGGAACCTCTGGATCCCTTCCATACTACACAAGGGTATAAGTAGAGTCAGGAGTGTCAACTCAGCTTCCATCCTGCTTTGTCTATGCCCCACTGTGCTTTCCCTCTGCTTTAGCTTTCCTGTGTTGGTGCAGAGCCACCCTGTGAGGCTTCCTCCTCCCACTTTCCCAAACAGGGAGTGGAACCCAAGCCTCTTCTACTCAGTCTATTTAACAGCCTTGAAATTTCTACCTGGATGGTTAAAATGACAACACAAGAGTCTACCTCTTTACTCCTACTCTCTCTCTTTCTTCTCCTTTCTGCAGCCAAGTAGCAAATTGAACTATGACTCTTGTTGTTGTTGTTTTTTCTCATTAAATACCTTTTTTAGGAGTCCTAATCTTCCTCACTTTCATTGTTAGTAGGTACCTTTGGCTGACTAGAGAGAAGGTCATATACATGGAAATGCAAAAGAGAGAAACATGTTGTGTATTATTTTAAGTCAAATGGACTGATTTGGGCAATAAAGGGGTATAATTGTTCATATAACTGAATAGCAGGCTTTAACCAAATTCTGAAATAATGGAATTAGGATTCAATTTCTCTTGTTTCTCGAATCCACCTCTTCATTGTTGGCCCCATTCTTGGCAGGTTTCTCCTCTTTTGGTTTCAAGGTGAGTACCAGAGGCTCCAGGATCCATATACTTTCTTGTTCACATGAAAGGAAGAAGAGCCCTTTCCCTCTTCCACTTGTTGAACCAAAGTCCTGAGTTTAGCCTGGCTGGATTTGTCCTTCCTGGATCCAATCATTGCTGATTGAGATGATACTTATTGGCTTAAGTTAAATACCACTTCCCATGTGACATATTCCATTCCTAAAGCAGAAGAAGGGTAGCATCAAGTTCCCCTGAAGTCAAGGGCCATGGGAATGAACATTAGATATGATTACCAAGAAAAAGGATGTTAGGGGACCAAAGATAGCAATGTCCACTACCTCCAATAGTCTATCAGATCTGATTTAACTTACAGTAATCATTTATGAAACTAAATACTGAAGAAAAAATGCAAAACAGAAACAACTTAATGTTAGCAACTCTTCCCCACAGTACAGACCCTTTCTGACTCCTGATTCTTGCTTTGGGTAATTTCTTTTAAAATAATATCATAGCGTCTACACTTGATACACAAAAATCCACCTATCTCCTGGGTGTCCTCGACCACTTCTCCCATCAGTCCCTTTTCTTGCCCTAGGACTCAGTCTGAACCCCAGTTGCTTTGACGAGGAACAGGAGCCTGTGCCCAACACTGCTGGCCTTATGGGCAAGCTGCCAGTCTATGTGCCCACATCTCCTTAAAGATCATTAATATAGTTCATAAACCAACTCATAGCTGAAGCAAAAATTGCTCTAATTTTTATCACATTGATTTTTATTATATATAATAAAAACTGTAACATATGGGTCTTTCTGCTTCAATTTGACTGTGAAAATACTCATGAACAAAAAGGTGTCTGCTAGAAGGCAGTGTCTACCAGGCCCAGGCCCAACAGAAATACTTGGGGGGAGAGGTGGCTCATCCTGGCTTTGTACCTTTGCCCCTTTGCCATTTTTACTTTGCTTCCCCTCTGCACCCTCTCTGAACACAAGTGAAGAACAAGAGCTAGCCTGCCAACAAATTTTTTAATAAGCAAAATAACCTCTCTCCATTAATCCTCAAAGACTTCACTTTAAAACTTGAGATGTGACTGCTCACACTGGGAATTTAATATTATACGTAATAATAATCAATGTTATTAAAATTAAAGCAAACTCTGCTTCAGCTGTGAGGTGGTTTATGAACCACTTTAATGATCTTTAAAGAGATGTGGACACTCAGACTGGCAGCCTGCCCATAAGGCCAGTGGTATTGGGCAGAGGCTCCTTATTGGGGCAGAAGGCCTGAGTTCTATTGTTAGCTCTGCTGCTTTGCAATTGTGCGACCTTGAGCAAATCAATTAACCCCTCTGGACCTACCAGATCCTCAGCTCTAAATAGCAGGATTAAACCTGATGCTCTCTTAGCTCTTTTCACCTGCAGCATTCTAAAGTTTTCCAAGAAATTGACTTTGTTTTTAACAGTTCACAAATAAGGAGTTATCAGTAAAGAGTTCTTATCTTTTGGTCTTTTTATTTCTTTCTTTCTTTCTTTTCTTTTTTTTTTTTTTTTTTTTTTTGAGTGTGGCACCCTCGGCATACGGAGGTTCCCAGGCTAGGGGTCTAATTAAAGCCGTAGCTGCTGGCCTATGCCAGGGCCACAGCAACATGAGATCCAAGCTGCGTCTGCAACCTATACCACAGCTCACGGCAATGCCGGATCCTTAACCCACTGAGCAAGGCCAGGGATTGAACCTGCAACCTCATGGTTTCTAGTCAGATTGGTTTCCTCTGAGCCACGATGGGAACTCCAAGAGTTCTTATCTTTTCTAGGACAAAAAAGATCACCAAGAGACACTCATTCAGGCTGAATGGGGTTAAGGAGGAGGTGTAGTGTAAAGAGGGAACTACAAAGTGATTAGGATGGTGGAGGGCAAGATCCTGTGGTGGGTCCTGACCCTCCTCTAAAGGGGTCTCCAGTAAACCTCAGACAACACATCCTCGGGGAGCGGGGGTAGTGTTTAACTGCAAGAATCCCCATGCTCTTTGGCCTAGGAAGAGGTTGAATATTCTAGGTTTATAGGATTCTCTTCTTCTGAAGCTTCTCCAGGGATCCAATCCAGTCTCCCACCACCTCTGATTCATTGGGGAGGGCCTTAACTAGTGTAGAGCATCCAAGGTTGTGTCCCATGACAACTAAATTAGGAGGAAAATTAGAAACCTTGAAGAAACTTCAGCACTCTCTCAAAATCCCACTAAAACAACAAGGAAGGAATTTTTTAAAAAGACATATCTACAAGAACAAAGAGAAAAGAAGAGGAGACAACAATAATTAAATTTGGAAGTTAGAAAATACCTGAACAAGCAGTAACTGGCTTAGCATACTCAGATAAACTGAATCCTAAATCAGTGATGTTGGAAGATGAGACACAGCCCTGATTTACACTACAAAATCCAAAAGGCTCCTGAATTGGCAGCACCAGGTACTACTGCAAGTGGGGCTGAACTAGGAGATGGAGATAAAAGGGATTGATCGAAAGTTCTTTTAAGCTGCCATTTCCTCAGAAAGCCTTCCCAATCCACACAGAAAGGAAAGTACCTCTCCCTCATCTTAGTGGGAGACTGGAGGTCTTCCCCTTGAGAGGGAAGAGGAATGCTGTCTGGAGAAGAAAAATCTGAGGCTCTCTGCACTGGGGGAAATCAAACCCAACAGAGGAAAAGGAGATGAATATAGAAAACAGGAGGGTGTGAATGTTCATATACTGAATGTTAAAACCATTAGCCCTCTTCTCCCTCTCAGCTCCAGAACGCTGGCAGCCAGGCCTGTACTGTCCAGGAGCCTGGAGGATCCTTCTATCAGCATTCTGACAAGCTCAAGAGAAAGACTTCAAAATTCTGATATAGGAATATGCTAACCATTGACCCTGCTAGGCCATTTTACAGTGAAATCCACAACTGACAAGCCACAATCCATGTTCTCAGAGCTTTTTATGCCCCAACTTTAAATATGAGCATAGGGCAAAGATCACCACACATCTGAGGAGAGTCTCAGAGCAAAACAAACAGATAAAGATAACTTTGGGGAAACAGAGTCTATCCAGGGAGGAAAAAAAAATTCAATAACCAAAATTCTCAGTGAGAGGGATATTACATCAACAAAAGAGAGAAAGGGTATATTTATTAAAAAGAATATTCAGAGAACACAAAGGGAGCCTTGAAAATTTAAAACATGATAGTACAAAGTTTTTTTAAACTTAGAAAGAGGTGGAAAGAGACAGTCTCCCATGACATGAAACAAAAAGACAAAAAAGATGGAATATTGGACAGAAAAAGTAAGACTGGCTCAGGAAGTCCAAAATCCAAATAAAGAGTCTAGAAAGAGAGAACAGAGAAAACAGGGGAAGAAATATTCCTTAAAATAATTCAGGACAATATCCTAGAGTTTGCAGACCGAAAGAGCCTATAGTACCCAAATATGTATTCCAAAGTAAGCCCATATCATGTCATATCTTAGTGAAATTTCTGAATCCTAGAGACAAGCAAAATGTCTTCAGCTTCTAGAAATAAAATAAACAAACAAAACAGGAGTTCCTGTGGTGGCACAGTGGAAATGAATCCTACTGGTATCCATGAGGATGCAGGTTTGATCCCTGGCCTCACTCATTGGATCAAGTATCCGGCATTGCCATGAACTATGGTGCAGTTCACAGACGAGGCTCAGATCCTGCATTGCTGTGGCTATAGCATAGGCCAGCAGTATAGTAGCTCCAATTCGACCCATACCCTGGGAATTTTTATATGCCACGGGTGCAGCCCTAAAAAACACATACATGCACACAAAAAAAGAAGCTTTTTTTTTTTTTTTTGACTTTTTAGAGCTGCACCTGCAGCATATGGGAGCTCCCAGGCTAGGGGTCAAATCTGAGCTGCAGCTGCTAGCCTACACCAGATCTGAGATGCAACTCTGACCTACATCACAGCTTGAAGCAACGCCAGATCCTTAACCCACTGAGCGAAGCTAGGGCTCAAACCCACATCCTCATGGATACTAGTCAAGTTCTTAACCTGCTGAGCCACAACAGGAACTCCAAAAGAGGCTTGTAATAGGCCATATAAAAATTGAAGACAACACAAACAGATCGAAAGATGTACTGTGCTCTTGGATTGAAAGGATTAATATTGTTAAAATGACCATACTACCCAAGGCAATCTACAGATTCACTGCAATCCCTATCAAATTACAAATGGCATTTTTCACAGAACTAGCACTAATAATTTTAAAATGTGTATGAAAACACAAAAGACCCCAAATAGCAAAAACAAGCTGAAGAAAGAAGAACAGAGCTGGAGGAATAATGCTCTCTGACTTCAGACCATGGTAAAAGCTATAGTAATCTGAACAGTGTGTTGGCACTAAAACAGACACATGGACCAATGGTATAAAATAGAGAGCCCAGAAATAAATCCACATCCTTATGGTCAATGAGTCTAAGACAAAGGAGGAAAGAATACAATGGAGAAAAGATAATCTCTTCAATAAGTGGTGCTGGAAAAGTGGACAAATACATGTAAAAGAATGCAATTAGAACATTTTCTAACAACATATACAAAAATTAAGCTCAAAATGGATTAAAGACGTAAATGTTAGACCAGAAACCATAAAACTTCTAGAAGAAAACATAGGAAGAACACTCTTTGACATGTCATAGCAATACTTGGGGAGAGGGGAATCTGTCTTCTAAAGCAAAGGAAATAAAAGCAAAAATAAACAAGTGGGATCTAATTAAACTCAAAAGCTTTTCCACAGCAAAGGAAACCATTGACAAAATGAACAGACAGCCTACTGAATGGGAGAAAATATGTGCAAATGATATGACTGGTAAGGGGTTAATATCTAACATATATAAACAGCTCATATAACTCAATGAAAAAAAAAATACAACCTGGAGTTAGGAATCCCACTGCCACAGCTCAGGTCACTACAGAGGTGCGGGTTCGGTCTGTAACCCGAGCAGAGTGTTAAAGGATTTAGCATTGCTGCAGCTTTAGGGGAGTTCACAGCTGCTGCTCGGATTCAATCACTGGCCCAGGAACTTCTACTTCCCTCGGGTATGGACATTAAAAAAAAAGAAAGAAAGAAGAAAGAAAAATAAAAGAAAAAAAAAAGGAGTTCCCATCGTGGCTCAGCAGTTAACGAACCCGACAAGTATCTATGAGGACTCAAGTTCATTCCCCAGCCTTGCTCAGTGGGTTACAGATCCAGCGTTGCTGTGGCTGTGGTGTAGGCTGGTGGGTACAGCTCCTATTGGACCCCTAGCCTGGAAACCTCCATATGCTGCGGGTGCAGCACTAAAAAGAAAAAAAAAAACTGATTAAAAAATGGGCAGAAGGGGAGTACCCTGGTAGTCTAGTGGTTAGGACTTGGCGCTTTCACCCCTGCAGCATAGGTTCAATTCCTGGTCTGGGAATTGAGATCCCACATCAAAACACTGAATGCCACAGCAGAAAAGGAGGGGGGGCGGGGAGAAAAATTGAATATACATTTTTCCAAAGAGGAAATTCAGATGGCCAACAGACATATGAAAATGTGCTCAACATCATTAAGCACCAGGGAAATGCAAATCAAAACCATAATGAGGGAAGTTCCCCTGTGGCTCAGTGGGTTAAAGATCCTGCGTTGCTGCAGCTATGGCACAATTTGATCTGGCCAGGGAATTTCCACATGCCATGGGTTCAGCCAAAAAAACAAAACACTGCAACGAGATATCATCTCACACCCATCAGAATAGCTATTACCAAGAATACAAATAACAAATATTGAGGTCCTGCTGTGTAGCACTGGGAACTATGTCTGGTCACTTATGATGGAGCATGATAATGTGCAAAAATAGAATATGTACATGTATGTGTAACTGGGTCACCATGCTGTACAGTAGAAAAAAAAATTGTATTGGAGAAATAACTATTAAAGAAAATAATAAAAATAAAAATAAATAAATAAAATAAAATCAGCTACAAGAACGTATTGTACCACATGGGGAGCATAGCCAATATTTTATTATAACTACAAATGGAGTAAAGTTTTTAAAATTGTGAGTCACTCTATTGTACATCTGTAACATGTAATATTGCTCAATTATACCTTAATAATTAATAATTTGTAAGTTAAGTAAGTCAGGAATTAGAATTATTGGGGCTTCTCTACAAAACACCTGCCATGTGCTCAGAACTTCCAGCCAAATTTTCAGTGCTCTACTCTTAAAAATGAGTCAAAGACAGAGGCCAAGGAAAATTTAAGTGATGATAGTAGAAGAGTAAGTCCTGTTTAAAACTCTCTCCCCTCTCCACTACTCCCTGAAAAGCCAGAGGGATGGATGGAGCCAGAGCCAAGTATATGCCTGTAGGCCATCCCTTTGCTCTTCCCTCAGATTTCACCTCTGCCACCCGACCCTTTGCTATTTACCACCACCATCCTCTCTCCCTCTCCCCCTCTCTCCCTCTGTCTCTCTCACTCACACACACATATGCTGGCTTGATTTGAGGACATGCATCATGCTGCTTTTCTTGATAGCAATCATTGTTGATTATGGCTCTGCCTAGGAAATAGGCAAAGATCCCAAGGGCTCAGTCCTTGACAGTAGGGAGCTGCACTTCTTTCTGGACAAAGAGTCAGACTAGACTTGGTGACAAATTCTAAATTGGTATGAGACTTTCCCATTTCCTTGAAGCATAGTGCTCCATTGATTGCAAGCTGAGTCATATATTGAGTCTGCTTCTCACACTGTCAGCAGGAAGTGTAATTCCTGAATGACTCCCAGCAGACATTTATAGATTTTTCAGTCTGTTGAGTTATAAAAGATATTCAAAGCCTTCTTTTTTTCCTGAAGACCTTTAAATAAATCTTGATCTCAACAGATAAGTCATTGAACATAATTACATACAACACATTGTGTGTAATCTGCATAGAAGCAAGAGTTAAGTTAATAACGATAGAAAAACAATCAAGGAAGTTTGTAGAGAAACAAAGAAACAGAGGACTGAGGACTGGAGTTCTACTTTCCAGTTTTCTCTTGCTTTAGAGGTAGAAGAAAGAAAAATAACTATTTAAGGATAGAGGGCAAAGATGGGAATAAGAACTTGGTTAGCGTACCAGGACAGAAATCAAAGAAAAATTATACTTAAGGACAGAGTGCTGGGCAGAGTAAAATATATTGAGGAGAGCAAGAAAAGGGGATGTGGTTGTGGAAGACTGAGTCAGGTCTTAGAGTTTTAAGGCAGGACCCCTGACTTCATCTGTCTAAGGGCCTTTGGCTACTGAGCCTGCTCTGTGCTGGCAGTGTCAAGCCAGAAGTACTGGGGAACTAGTGTTTCCCAATCTACATTTCAGTGCAACAGCCCTTAATCAATGATGAAGTAGAGTTGGTGTATAAATACTCTGGATCTCACATTCTGAGTCCATGTTCTACACTATCTCACAGAATTCCCCAGCACCATTAAGTTCTAGTCTCTCATGGTGGTAATTGACTTGATGGGGCACCATTTACTGGCTTTCTTCTTTTTTCTTTCTCATTTCCCTACACCCCTACTGTTGCTTCCTGGCATCATCTCCAAAAGACTGGGATGAGAAAAGGCCATTGATAAGATAGCCTGGAGTTCCTGCTGTGACCCAGTGGGTTAAGACCCTGATTAATATCCATGAGGACATAGGTTCAATCCCTGGCCTTGCTCAGTGGGCTAAGGATCTGGCATTGCTGCAAGCTGTGGTGTAGGTCACAGATGTGGCTTGGAACTGGTGTTGCTATGGAGTAGGCTGGCAGCTGCAGCTCCACTTTGACCCCTAGACCAGGAACTTCCATATGCTGTAGGTGTGGCCCTAAGAAAAAAAAATAGCCTGAAGATTCTTGAGAGAATAAAATCTGTCAAATGGAAAAGGCAGAAGCCATATTGTTGGATTCTAAGGGGAGAGTTGGAGTTGAGGAATTGGAGACAGAACTGGAAAATTCTTTCCAGAAGCTTAGCATTGAGAGGAAGGAGAGAAATTTGGGGGTGTTATTAATGGGGCAGTGGGATTGCACAAAATTTTTTTTGTTTGCATCTATCTAAGGGAGATCCAAAACACATTTTTAGACATTTGACTCTAGGACTTTTTATGCCTTCCTGGAAGCTCCCCTTCTTCTCTAGATTCATGTCTACCTCTCTCCTGTTTTTATCATCTCTTTGGCTAGCGTCTCTTCTTTCCCCAGATTTAAGTGTTTGTCTTTCTGAGGATTCTGCCCTTGGCCCTCTCCTCATCTCTTTCTACACCTTCTTTCTGGGTAATCTAATCCTCTCCCATAGCTTGAACTTCCACCTATACACTAACGATTCCTAAATTTATGTCTTTAACCCAGACCCCTTTCCTGAGCTCTAGACCCAGTTGCCTACATTACCTCTTCAGCAGGCGCCCTCAAAATAGTTATGCAAAACTTGAACTTGCCATCCTTTCAAATTTATTTTTTCTTTACATTTGATTGATAAATGATATTCATCTAGTCACCCATATCGGAAAAGTAGAACTCACTGTGACCCCCACCCTCTCTCTCATCACCTCCATCCAACCAACATTAAGTTGATAAGTTCTTTCCTTTTCTTGAACATCTCCCAAGTCCACCCATTCCTTCATCTCCATTGTTCCTGCCTGAGTTCGGGTCATTAGCATCTCTTGCATAAACCATAGAAGTCTTCTAGGTGGTCTCACTCTTTTGAGTCTTGACTCATTCAATAAATTATTCACACTCGTGCTAAATAGATTTCCTGCTGTTTAAAACAGTTCCAGGTTTTGTCACGTGTGTGTGTGTGTGTGTGTGTGTGTGTGTGTGTGTGTATGTGTGTGTGTGTGTGTGTGAGAGAGAGAGAGAGAGAGAGAGAAACTCTAGGATATTCATGGTCAGAGTTGGGGAAAATTGTGTCAAAGGCCCAGCCTGGAGTATATGAAACTTCTGGATCCCTGTTCCCATTTCCCTTCCTGTAGGTTCAAAACAAGAATTCACCTACCACCACCAAAGATAATGGAGTCAAAGATAATGACTTAATTAGAATATTTTCTTGGGTACAACCGCTATGAATCAGAATAAAGATAGAAATGACATCCCCTGGTATTTTTCACCTGTGGATGACAGCCACCAGTTCGGGGCCCAAGGTTAAGAAGCAGAGATGAAGGAGACTCATGATACAAAGCTAGAAAGCTCAGGGTCAGGAGCCCTCCTAAGGCAGGCAAGCATCTTCAAGGCAAAGGCCAACATGGCAAAGACACAAGAAGATTTCCTTTTCTATAGAAAAGTATTGTTTAGAAAATTTGTTCTGGACTGGGGAGGGAGACATTCTTATCCTAGATTCTACACAGTCAGAAACAACATCTCCTTTATTTTTTCCATTATAGTTGATTTACTGTGTTCTTCAATTTCTACTGTACAGCAAAATGACCCAGACTCACATTATCCTCTGTCGTGTTCCATCACAAGTGACTGGATGTACTACTCTGTGCTATATTGCAGAATCTGCAGAATGGGAGAAAATAGTTTCAAACGATGCTACTGACAAGGGCTTAATCTGTAAAATACACAAACAACTTATACAACTCAACAGCAAAAAACAAATGAATAAAAAACAAAAACAAGAACAACCCAATTGAAAAATGACCAAAAGACCTGAATAGACATTTCTCCAAATATATACAGATGGCCAACAAGCACATGAAAAAATGCTCAACATCTTCCTTGGAGAATGGCCTATTCAGATCTTTTGCCCATTTTTCCATTGGGTGGTCAGGTTTATTCCCAGGTATTTGATTTTTTGGGGTGCAATTTTAAAAGGTATTGTATTTCTGTATTCCTTTCTAATATTTCATTGTTGGTATACAGAAATGCGACTGATTTCTGAATGTTAATCTTATATCCTGCTACTTTGCTGAATTTGTTGATCACTTCAAGTAGTTCTTGGGTTGAGTCCTTAGGGTTTTCTATGTATAGTATCATGTCATCTGCATACAGTGACAGTTTTATCTCTTCTCTTCCTATTTGGATGCCTTTTATTTCTTTTGTTTGTCTAATTGCTGTGGCTAGGACTTCTAAAACTATGTTGAATAGCAGTTGTGAGAGTGGGCATCCCTGTCTTGTTCCAGATTTGAGTGAGAAGGCTTTCAGTTTTTCTCCATTGAGTATTATATTTGCTGTGGGTGTGTCATAAATGGCTGATTATGTTAAGGAATGTTCGTTCCCTCTATACCCACTTTGGCGAGAGATTTTATCAGAAATGGATGTTGGACTTTGTCAAATGCTTTTTCTGCATCTGTTGAGATGATCATATGTTTTTTGACTTTTCTTTTGTTAATGTGATGTATGACATTGATTGATTTACGTATGTTGAACAATCCCTGTGAACCTGGGCTAAACCCCACCTGGTCATGGTGCACGATCTTTTTGATATGTTGTTGGATTCGGTTGGCTGAGATTTTGTTGAGAATTTTTGCATCTATATTCATCAAAGATATTGGCTGATAGTTTTCTTAGTTGGTGGTACCTTTGTCTGGTTTTGGAGTTAGGGTGATGGTGGCATCATAGAATGTCTTTGGGAGTATTCCTTCTTCCTCAACCTTTTGAAAAATTTTAAGGAGAATGGGCACCAGATCGTCTTTGTATGTTTGGTAGAATTCACCTGTGAAGCCATCTGGTCCTGGGCTTTTGTTTGTAGGGAGTGTTTTTATGACGTATTCAATTTCATTTCTAGTTACCAATCTGTTCAGTTGGTCTGTATCTTCTTGATTCAGTTTTGGCAGTCTGTAAGATTCTAGACAGTTGTCCATTTCTTCCAGATTGTCAAATTTGTTGGCATATAGTTGTTCATAGTATTCTCTTACAGTTTTTTGTATTTCTGCAGTATCCGTTGTGATTTCTCCTTTTTCATTTCTAATTTTGTTTATTTGGGTTTTTCTCTCCTCTTCTTAGTGAGTCTAGCCAGGGGTTTGTCAACTTTGTTTACCTTTTCAAAGAACTAGGTCTTGGTTTTATTAATTTTGTCTATTGTTTTTTGAATCTCTATTTTATTGATTTCCTTTTTGATCTTTATAATTTCCTTCCTTCTGCTGACTTCAGGTCTTTTTTGTTCTTCTTTTTCTAATTCATTTAGGTGGTGGGTTAAATTGTCAATTTGAGATCTTTCTTCTTTTTTGAAGATGGCCTGTATTGCTATGAATTTCCCTCTGAGCACTGCTTTTGTGGCGTCCCATAGATTTGGAGCGGTTGTGCTTTCACTATCGTTTGTCTAGAGGTATTTTTAAATTTCCTTCTTGATTTCCTCATTGACCCATTGGTTTTTTTAGTAGCATGTTGTTTAGTCTCCATGCAGTAGGTTTTTTCTCATTTCTTTTCCTGTGGTTGATTTCTAGTTTCATGCCATTGTGGTCAGAGAACATACTTGAAATAATTTCTATGCTCCTAAATTTGTTGAGGTTAGCTTTGTGCCCCAATATGTGATCAATTCTTGAGAATGTTCCATGAGCACATTCTTGAGAAGAATGAGTATTCTGATTTTTTTGGATGTAGTGTCCTGAAGATGTCAATTAAGTCTAACTTTTCTACTGCTTCCTTTAGGATCTCTGTTGCTTTATTGGTTTTCTGTCTAGAGGATCTGTCCATTGATGTGAGTGGGGTGTTAAAGTCTCCTACTATGATTGTATTCCCATCAATTTCTCCCATTATGTCTGTTAATATTTGTTGTATGTATTTGGGTGCTCCCATATTTGGGGCATCTATGTTGATGATAGTGATATCCTCTTCTTGAATGGATCCTTTAATCATTAAATAGTGTCCTTCTTTTTCTTTTTTTATGGCTTTCATTTTAAAGTCTATTTTGTCTGATATGAGTATTGCAACTCCTGCTTTCCTGTCATGTCCATTGTCATGAAATACTTTTTCCCACCCCCTCACTTTCAATCTATATGTGTCCTTTTCCTAAGGTGAGTTTCTTGTAGGCAGCAGATTGAAGTTTTTTGCTTTCTTATCCAATCAGCCACTCTGTGTCTTTTGATGGGAGCATAGAGTCCTTTGATATTTAAGGTGATAATTGATAGATGATTATTTATTGCTGTTTTAAACCTTGTTTTCCAGGTGATTCTATGATTCTCCATTCTTCCTTTCCGTTTTTGGTTGGATGGTCTCCAATTATTTTCTGCTTGAGTGTTTTTCTTTTCGTTTTTTGTGAATGTAATGTTTGGTTTTGATTTGTGGTTGCCCTGTTTTTTAAGTATGTTAACCACTTCCTATAATTGTGTGTTTTGGCCTGATAGTCCTGTAGGTTCAAACACTTCACTACCATACTAAAATTTAAAAAAAGAAAATTAAAACAAGAATCTATTTATTTCCTTACTTCTTCCCTTGCCCACATTTTATGATTTTGATGTCTCTCTTTTTTCTTTTTAATTTTATTTTGTTTTAAACATCTTCATGATTAGATCTGTATGCTGATTATTTGAGTGACTGCTCTCTGATTGTGGTTTCCTCCATCCTAGTTCTTCCTCTCTTTTTAAAATTTTTTTTTTATTTAGAGAAGGCCTTTCAATATTTCTTTTAGAATGAGTTTTGTATTGCTGTATTCTTTTAGCTTTTGTTTGTTGGAAAAAATTTTTATTCCCCCATCTATTTTAAATGATATTCGTGCTGGATAGAGTATTCTAGGTTGCATGGATTTTCTTTTCAGCACTTTAAATATCTCTTGCCATTCCCTCCTGGCCTGTAGAGTTTCTGTAGAGATATCAGCTGATAGCCTTATGGGGGTTCCCTTATAAGTGACACTTTGCTTTTCTCTTGCTGCCTTTAGGATCCTCTCTTTATCATTAACTTTTGTCATTTTTATTATAATGTGTCTTGGTGTGGGTCTATTTGGGTTCAGCTTGTTTGGGGCCCTCTGTGCCTGTGTATCTTGAAATCAGTATCCTTTAGATTTGGGAAGTTTCCAACGATAATTTCTTCAAATATGTTTTCCATCCACTTATTTTTTTCTACTCCTTCTGGAATTCCTATTATGCATAGAGTGGCCCACTTTATATTATCCCATAGGTCTCATATTGCTTTCATGTTTTTTCATTTGGTTTTCTGTCTGCTGTTCTGTTTGGGTGATTTCCATTATTCTATCTTCCACATCACTAATTTATTCTTCTGCATTATTCATTCTGGTTTTTACTGCCCTTAGCTCAGTTTGTATCTCTGCAAATGAATTTTCTAGTTTTTCTTGGCTCCTCTTTATATTTTCTAGTTCCTTTCTGAGGGAGTCTGCATTACTGTTCATATCTTCTCCTAATTCCTTCAGTATTTTCACTATCTCCCTTTTGAACTCCAAGTCTGTCAGACTGCAGAGTTCTGATTCACTGTTGACTGCTTTAGATGAGTTCTGTTGGTTTCACTGGGAGTGGTTTCTGAACTTCTTCATCTTGCTTGTTATTTTCTTTTTCTTAGGGGAGGTGTACTCCCCATGGCTGGGCAGGGTTTGACCTGGCACTGCTGTGGAGTGTTTCCCAAGGGCTGGTGCTGTTGGTTCCCCTTTTTTGAGGCAGTGAGGCATTTCATGAGGGTGGGCGGGGCTAGCAGGGTCACTCTGAAGCAAAGGAGGACTTCCTGAGGGCAGGTGGGACTGGAAGGTTTGCACCTCGATGGAGGCAGACTTCCCATAGCCAGGCAGAGTTTGCTCTGGCGTTTCTGGGCCACAGAGCTCTTCGGGGTGGGGGGCAGTGCTGGGCAGCTGCTCTGCGGGAGTGCAGCATCTCCCAAGGGCGGGAGCGGATAGCCAGGCCACTGGGAGACAAAGGGGCACTTCCCCAGGGCAGCCAGAATGGGCAGGACTGCCTGGCAATGGAGGCAGACTTTCCATGGCCAGGCAGAGCTTGCTCTGGCATTTCTGGGCTGCAGAGCTCTTCCAGGGGGCTGGCGGTGCTGGGCATTGCTCTGCAGGAGTGTAGCCCTTCCAGAGGGTGGGCAGGCCAGGGTGGGGAAAGCCCCTGAGGTGGTCGGCTTCCCGCAAGTGGTGAGGCCAGCCCTCCGGGATGGCAGGAGGCCTCAGGTCAAGCCCATGGTGGGTAGGGGAGGGGGGATGCATTGGGCCGCACTGCTGTATGCTAGAAGACAGGCAAGTGTGCTTGCTGGGGTGCAAGGGGTATTCTATGGCAGCCCGCCCCTCCTCCTCTCCCCTCCCCAACACTGGCACCTTGTCTCTCCTTGGGTCCAGCTCTTCTCCCAAGTTCCCCCTGTTGTGGCTTTCCAATCCCCAGCCCTTAGCATATTGCTCCTTCCAACCATGATGCACTGCTTCCTAGTGCCCCAGGCTGCCTCTGAATTGCCAACCCCAGCCTGCTCCCAGGGACTAACCTCCAAAGCCGTGGTCTCAGTGCCCAGCCCCCACCTGAGTGTCTTGCTTTTTGGTGACTGTGCCAGTAGTTCAGATGATCTGTTCAGCTCTCCCTCTGCTTTTCAGATCTCAGACCTACTGCTGCACTTTTCTCAGCGTCTGGAGATCCCTCCCACTCAGTTGATCTTTCCATTGATTAGGTGACTTTCCAGGGTGTGGGTTCCCTTTCTCCTTCCCAGTTCTCTTTCAGGAGTGCCCATCTGGTCCTGATTCCCCTTCTCTCACTCTACTCTTTTCTCTTGTTTTACCCAGTTATGTCATGAGATTCCTACCCTTAATGGAGGTTTAAGTTCTTCTGCCAGTGTTTAGTTGCTGTTCTGTGCGAGTCATTTAACATGTAGGTGTGTTTTTTTTTTTGTTGTGTTTGTAGGACAAAAGATGGCTTCTGCCATCTTGCTTTCTTTCTCTGTTTTTGTTTGTTTGTTTAATGGTTTCCACTGCTGTGCAAAAGCTTGTCAGTTTGATTAGGTTCCATTGGTTTATTTTTGCTTTTATTTCTGTTGCCTTAGGAGATTGACCTAAGAAAACATTTATAAGGTTGATGTCAGAGAATCTTTTGCCTATGTTTTCTTCTAGGAGTTTGATGGTGTCATGTCTTACATTTAAGTCTTTAAGCCATTTTGAATTTATTTTTGTGCTTGGTGTGAGGTTGTGTTCTAGTTTCACCAATTACATGCAGCTGTCCAGTTTTCCCAGCTCCTCTTGCTAAAAATACTGTCTTTTTCCCATTTTATATTCTTAACTCCTTTGTCGCAGATTAATTGGCCATAGGTGCCTGAGTTTATTTCTGAGTTCTCTATTCTGTTCCATTGGTCTGTGTGTCTGTTTTGGTATCAGTACCACACTATCCTGATTACTGTAGCTTTGTAATATTGTCTGAAGTCTGGGAGAGTTATGCCTCCCACTTGGTTTTTGTTCCTCAGAATTGCTTTCGCAATTCTGGGTCTTTTATGGTTCCATATAAATTTTTGGATTGTTTGTTCTAGTTCTGTGAAAAATGTCGTGGGTATTTTGATAGGGATTTCACTGAATCTACAGAGTGCTTTGGGTAGTATGGCCATTTTCACAATATTAATTCTTCCAACCCAGGAGCATGGATGGAATATCTTTCCATTTCTTTGAATCCTCTTTAATTTCCTTGATTAATGTTTTATAGTTCTCAGCATATAAGTATTTCACTCCTTGGTCATGTTTATTCCTAGGTATTTAATTTTGGGGGTGCAATTTCAAAAGGTATTGTATTTTTGTATCCTTTTCTAATATTACATTGTTAGTATACAGAAAAGCACTGATTTCTGAATGTTAATCTTGCATCCTGCTACTTTTCTGAATTCATTGATCAGCTTGAGCAGTTTTTGTGTGGAGTCCTTAGGGTTTTCTATGTATAGTATCATGTCATCTGCATGTCTTCTCTTCCAATTTGGATACCTTTTATTTCTTTTGTTTGTCTGATTGCTGTGGCTAGGAGTTCCAATTCTATGTTCAATAAAAGTGATGAGAGTGTGTACCCTTGTCTTTTTCCATATTTTAGTGGGATGGCTTTCAGCTTTTCTCCATTGAGTATTATATTTGCTGTGGGTTTGTCATAAATGGCTTTGATTATGTTAAGGAATGTTTCTTCTATACCCACTTTGGTAAGAGTTTTTATCATGAATGTATGCTGGACTTTGTCCAGTGCTTTTCTGCATCTATTGATATGACTGTGTGGTTTTTGACTTCTCTTCTGTTAATGTGGTGTATGATATTGATTGATTGAACCATCCTGTGAAAATAGGATGAATCCCACTTGGTCGTGGTGTGTGATTTTTTTTTATATATGTTATTGGATTCGGTTGGCTAAAATTTGATTTTGGAGGTTTAAGTTCTTCTGCCAGTGAGCAGTAGATGTTCTGTGCAAATTGTTGTATATGTAGATATGTTTTTTTCATGTTTTTGTGGAAGAAGGTGAGTGTGATGTCTTACTCCTCTGCCATCTTGATCCTTCCCACCACAAATGTTTTTAAATTCCATTTCAATTTATATACATAATTTTTGTCATAAAGAAGTATGGTGGTATAACCAATAAACAATTTTTAAGCATAAGAATATATTACGATGAAATTCTGAAGAGGAAGTGAAATGTGAATAAGTTAAACCCAGAATGGGAGAAAATATTTGTAAGTGAATTGACTGACAAGGGATTAATATCCAAAATATACAAATGACACACCCAGCTTAATATAAAAAATAAAATAAAATGAGAAGATCTAGAAATTTCTCCAAAGAAATCTTACAGACAAAAAAAAAAATGAAGGAAAAGATTCTCAACATTGCTAAATATTAGAGAAATGCAAACCAAAACTACAGTGAGGTACAAACTTACACCAGCCAGAGTAGCCATCATCAAAAAGTCTACAAACAACACGGAGTTCCTGTTGTGGCTCAGCATGTTACCTACCTGGCTAGTATCCTGCTCAGTGGGTTAAGGATCCAGTGTTGCTGTGAGCTGTGGTTCACAGACACTTCTGGATCCCACTTTGCTGTGGCCATGGTGTAGGCTAGCAGCTGCAGCTCCGATTAAGACCCTAGCCTGGGAACTTCCATATGCTGTGGGGCTGCGCTAAAAAGAAAAAAAGTTTACAAGCAATAAATGCTAGAGAGGGTATGGAGAAAAGGTAAGCCTCTTACACTGTTGGTAGGAATGTACATTGGTGCAACCACTATGGAAAACAGTATGGAAGTTCCTCAAACCTAAAAATAAAACTACCATATGATTCAGAGATCCCACCCCTGGGAATCTATCTGGAAAAAAACCATAATTCGAAAAGATACATGCACCCCAATATTCATTGCAGCACTATTTGCAATAGCCAAGACATTAAAGCAACTTAAATGTCCACCAATGGCAGAATGGGTAAAGAATTGGTACATGCATACAATGAAATATTACTCAACCATAAAAAAGAATGAAATCGTGCCCTTTGCAACAACATGGATGGACCTAGAGATTATCATACTAAGTGAAGTTGTCAGATAGAGACAAATATCATATGATATAACTTATATGTGGCATCTTTTAAAAGGATACAAATGAACTTATTTGCAGAACAGAAATAGACTCACAGACTTTGAAAACAAACTTATGGTTGCCAAAGGGCACAGGTGGGAGGGATGGACTGGGGATTTGGGATTGGTATAGGCACACTGATGTATATGGAATGATACCTCAGTGAACCAAGAACGTACTGTGTGCACAGAGAACTCTATCCAATATTCTGTAATCATCCATATGGGAAAAGAATCTGAAAAATAATGAATGTGTGTACATGTATAACTGAATCATTTTGTTGTACAGCAGAAATTATCACAACATTGTAAATTTAAAAAAAAAGGATATAAAAGAATTATAAGTTCAAGGAGAAAAAAGAACAATGCAAAATTTTCTACTGAAAAAGAGTTTTTTCTTTTCTTTTTTTTTTCCTCCTGTCTTTTTATGGCCGCACCTGCGGCATATGGAAGTTCTTAGGCTAGGGGTCCAATCAGACCAGATGCTGTCAGCCTACACCACAGTCACAGCAATGAAAGTTCCAACCCTCATCTGCTTGTTTGAAGTAATGCTGGATCCTTAAGCCATTGAGCAAGGCCAGGGATTGAACCCACATCCTCATGGTTACTAGTTGGGTTCTTAACCTGCTGAGCCACAACAGGAATTCCTGTTCATGTATGTTTTAAATGGCTCTTGGTTGGAGGATGACATTGAATTGTTTTGGCATGTAGATTCCACTGGATTCATTTAAAAGAGTGATATTAACAGTTTACTTTTAAATACCTGTATTTATAAAATGCCAGAAAGTATATTCTTTGCAAAGATTAAACTTAGGGTAGGGAGTTACTGAGTGGCTCAGTGGTTAATGAATCCTACTAGTATCCATGAGGACATAGGTCCGATCCTTGGCCTTGCTCAGTGGGTTAAAGATCCGATGTTGCCGTGGGCTGTGGTATAGGTCACAGATGTGGTTTGGATCCTGAGTTGCTTTGGTTGTGGCGTAGGCTGGCAGCTGTAGCTCCAAATCAACCCCTAGCCTGGGAAACTCCATGTGCTGCATGTGCGGCCCTGAAAAAAAACAAAAAAATAAAAAAATAATAAATTTAGGGTAAACATTTTAAAGATGAACTTAAAATATGCAATATATGCAAGGAATAAATAGTATTCAAATTATTTTAGGGGACATAAGAGCAAAAATATTTGAAGTCCCCTGATTTAAGATAATGTTTTGATGTTGTTTTAAGTTAACTGAGACCAAAAAAGACTACCATCACTGTAAAAGGGCTCCAGGTCCTGGTAATGCTACTTAGCACTGAGGATAAACTTCTTAGCATTGAGCTAGGCTCATAAAGTTCTATCTGCCATCACCTTCCTATTTGGCCACCCACAACACTTCGCCTTATTTTCCATTGGGTCTCCCTTCTCAATTCCAGGCTAGAGCCACATAGGATCCTTACAACTCCCCCCTACATTACCATAATATTCCATACCTCAGGCTTTGGTCAAACTGCTCCTCCTGCCTTGGATGACCCTCACCTCTCCCCTCAGTTCCCCTTCGCCATCCAACAGGGAATTTCTCCCACGAATTATCATTCATAACTGGCCCTTAATTTAGGGTGACCGACCATCCTGAGTTTTCCAAGGGTTTGAAAGATTTCCTCGGGGTGAGGGACTTTGCATGCTAAAACCAAAATAGTCCCAGGCCGACCAGGGTGGTTTATCACTCTACCATTCTATGTTCAGGGACTCACAATTTGGCTTGAGAAAAGTGACCCCAACTTTAGCATCTTTACTTCTGTCTTCTTCCTGCTGACCAGTATCTTACATGTGGAAGACAATCACTCTTCCATATTTTGAGAGCACTTTCTTAGGATAATACAATTCAAATGCTTCAAGCATTTAAGCTACTGTATTCCCAATTACCAGCTCACACTTCAAAGAGCAGTTACTTTGTGATCTTAAAAGAAACACTCTCTTCTAATTAATTAAACTCATTAAGTTTGCATATTTAATTCCTGCCAGTGCATGTCTTAGATCATCACTTCAAAATAATTTATCTATAGAGATGGAGGCTCTTAATCTCCTAAAAATAATTTTGAAGAAGCATTATAAATTTCCTGTGACTGTATGAGTGTTTGGAGAGGTGGAAGATGGAAGGTTAATTCTAAACCTTTGAAGAGTTTCCAGAATATCCCAAGGTCAGAATGTGATCAGGAGTGCAGAAGCCATAGAGATCTATTACCTGACTGAGCCTCTGTATCCAACAGAGTAATCCACCTATTTTCTTGAATTAATGAAAGGATTCAAAGAGGCAGTGTAGCAACTTGGTTAGGAGCAGATATTCTGGAGTTAGGCAGCCTGGGTTTGAACTGTGTCTTACTAGCTATGAGACTTTGGGCAAGTGACTTAACATCTCTGTACCTCAATTTCCTCATCTGCAAAATGGGAATAACAATAGAAGATGCTTCATTGTTAGGCTAGTAATGAGGATTAAATGAATTGATATGTGCGAAGTGCTTAGAATAGTGCCTAGCACATAGTAAGTGATAACATGTGTTTGTCAAATAAGTGCATGAAAAGTGCCTGGAACTTTAATAGGAGCCTAGGAAATGGAAGCTATTATTGTATTTATAAGCATTCTTACTTAGCTGGAATCTCTAAACTTTCATAGAATAACAGGATTCAACAGAAGTTCAACAAATTACTGAACCGTGAGAATAGATTTTCTAACTCTCCACTGAGAGTCCTTTGTTTAAATTATTTAGGGCTCACTGAGAAAAGACTTTGAGAGGATAGATTTTCTTTTTGCATTGATGAGAAAATCTGACATTGACAACAGAATTATTTTAAATAAATAGTTTTATATTAGCAAGGGTCTCCCTGAGGTTTTCATTCCAAGTGTTTTTATTTCGATCATTGTTCTGCTTGCCTGGGAAGGGAGGCCAGGATTTGCAACATGGTTCAGAGTCCAGGTCAGCAGGCAGCCTTCCTCAGCAGGGCTCCCCATGGTACACAGGACTGTGAAACCAATTTTGGGTTACCATGGTAACTAAAGGAGCTTCTGGAAATTTTTCCAAATGAAACATTCATTCAGAGCATCAATAGGCATGGCCTGGTAGGGGAAGTGGGGGGAGGAAGACAAAAATGCACTGTCTCTGACCCTACCAAGTTCACAAGTCTATTGGAGAGAAAATGCACTTTAAAAATCATTAGCTTAAAAAGATACTTCCTTTCATTTTTTAAACTTTTTTTTTTTGGCTTTTTAGGGCCACACCTGAGGCATATGGAGGTTCCCAGGCTAGGGGTCGAATCAGAGCTGCAGCTGCCGGCCTATGCCACAGCCACAGCAACTCGAGATCTGTGCTGCATCTACAACCTACACCATAGCTCACGGCAATGCCAGATCCTTAATCCACTGAGCAAGGCCAGGGATCGAACCTACATCCTCATGGATACTAGTTGGGTTCCTTACTGCTGAGCAATGACAGGAACTCCTATTTTTAAAACATTTTACAGCTTTTGAGATCAGCCAGTTCAGTGGATGAGTTCATTTAATGTTAAGGGTTCCCCAATCCAGATATCTACTACTAAATTAATAAAAAATGTCTGACATCTTTTAAGTTTTTGGAACTGAAGAAATTTGGTATAATAGGGTGCCCTATGCTGTGACTGAGGCATGTAAAAAGGATCAAAGGGGACAAGCATTAGAGGGAGGGAGAAGCAGCATGAGTGTAGTTGAGCTCCCTGAGAAGCTGTCTGCAAATTTCAGTCTTAGTCCTGAATTGTTTGGATATAGGACTCTATCAGCATAATGGAAATAAAATTATCATCTCTCTCTCTCTCTTTTTCTTTTTGGTCACACCTGAGGCATGTGGAAATTCCTTGGCCGGTGATAGAACTTGCACCACAGTGGTGACCTGAGCCACAGCACTGACAGTGCTAGATCCTTTAACTGCTAGGCCACCAGGGTACTCCTCTCTCTCTCTTTCTCTCTTTCTATTAAGTAAGCATAGCACACCACTTACTTTATGACACAGAGATGACAGAAAGCCAAGAGGAACAGGACTTGATGGTGATGAGTCTTGTGCCCACTGATGGCCAACCTGTGAGCTCTCATCCCTGGCTTTTCCAGCCCAGGTGGCGAGACCTGCTTGAGGAGGCTCTGACTGTAGCATAAGCTTTCAGCATGACTGCTCTCAGGGGCCTCCAGTGAAACTAATCAGGAACTCTACAACTGGGGCCCTGTATATACCATGTAGTGCCACTGAGGACTGGAGGAACAGTACTGTCCAAAACCCAAGAACAGCTAACACTTACATAGTTCTTCCTATGTAAAACTTGGACATTGTTCCAAGAACCTTACATTGCTAATTTGCCTAATCAACACAACTTTACAGGTAGGTACTATTACTATCCCCATTTTACAGATGAGAAAATAAAGGGATAGAGGTAAAATAACCTGCTCACAGCCCCATATTCTAGAGGCACTGAGATTTGAACCTGATCTGACTTTAATTCCTTTTTTTCCAACTAAGCCTGCAGCATGCAGAAGTTCTCAGGCCAGGGATCCAACCTGCACCACAGCAGTGGCGATGTCAGATCCTTGATCCACTGTGCCATGAAGTAACTGAACCTGGTCTGCCTTTTGAGTCCAAGTTCTCTACCCTCTGTTGCCTCTCAGTCCTGCTGTGAGTTAAAGAAGCACTCATGGGGAGCTCAGGGCCACGCACAAACAGCTCTTTGCTTTGACTTTCATGGCATATTCCCATCCTTATAAAGTAGACAGCAGGGAGAAGAGGTAAGGGGAGAAAATCTAGCCACTCCCACAGGTGTGGGATCACGTGGAGAGAGTGTTCCTGACTTTCAGGCCACCCCCCACCACCAGCCCCTCGAGGCCAACTCCTTGTAGAAGAAAAAGAAACTTCTCACTTTTGTATCCTTTCCAGATCTCCATCCACAATCCCTTCATTCATTTACTCAGGAGCCTTCAGGGGCCAGGACTGTAACATGAATGGAGAACTAAAGAACAAATGCTCAAATTCAAAAACATTAAAACCTATGCCTGACAAAGAAAACACTTCTGAAGAATGAAGACTAGGGAAGCTGCCCGCTTGCCATTGCTATTCTATTTCTTTGTTCCACACTCATAGCCATGGCCACATCCCCTTCTCGTGCTCAGCCTCCAAGGAACTAACACTTAGTCATCCTGTCCCATCTTGTTCTCTTGTAGGATAGTCCAGAGGAGGCTTCACTGATCTGAATCTTAAAGGATGGGTAGGAGTTTTCCAGGGAAGAGTTTAACAATGAAGAAGAATGTATTATAGGTAGAAAGAAATAGAAAGAGAGAAGGTTGAGAGGTAGAAAACTTAGGAGACCACTTGAGGATCTGTGGGTAATTTTATGTGACTGAAGAGTATGGGCATCACATGAGTCTGGAGAGGCAGGGCCAGGTGTCAGCAGGATTCCAGCCTCTATTGCAGAAACTTAGCTTTTACCCTGACAGGTGCAAGGAGATGTTCAGAGCCAGTGGGGAGCTGCAAGCAGGCTAGGCCGATTGAACCAAAGCAGAGGCTCTCAGGATACAGTGCAGAGGTCCCAGAGATATTTAGTTTGAAGAATGATAGTGTTCAGTGATAGGGGAGGGGAAGGAAAGATAAGATTGCAGTGTGGATAATGCTAGAGCTGGTTCAGGAAAACAATCTACAACACGATACTGTTCTTGAATGTCTTTCCTCCATTTTGTGTCATTTTGACTCAAACCTATCCTTGAGTTGTTTCAACCTATGATGAGGAAATCCCTGTAGAACTGGTTAAAAACTCATTTTGTTCTTGTCCAGTTGAAATTGAGATGTCTAGTAGAGGGAACACAGAACCCATTTGTGAGGAAATATGGAGGTCAGAAGCAATAACATGGCCCCAGCAGGTGGAGACGTAGCCTGTTTGACCTCCATGCTTCCTGGTGGTTTTCGTGCTCTCTTGGTTTCCTCCCTCCCCCCCTCTCTCTCAGAGCTTCCAGCTGGCCTCTCTTCAGTCCTCCAGCCTTTAATTGACTGATTCCTCAGAGGCAGGCACACTGGACCTGCCTCAGGAGATTTCAGTCAATGCCCGGAAAGGGCAGAGCAACACCTGGTCAGAGGGACTCCATATCTCCAGGTTCAGGACAATTATCAGGACAGAGAGGGGGAAGATAGATAATAGGAACAACTCTCCGTTGTCTCTTTGAATCAAGTTCCCTCTGGGGAGATGACCTAGGGGTGACTCAGTGCTCAGAGGTTTAGTTCAGACTGAACCATAAGGGGATGGATTGCGAGGCATGAAGATCAGCTTTAAGCCACTTCACAACAGATGGTGCCTGGGCACTAGAGAGAGGTAGCAAATCCAACTGCCTATAAGAACCATAAAAGAGTGAAATGGGTTGAGGGAGACTGTGGCATCCTGGAGCATGTAGGCCTCATCTAGAGGGGGCAACTCCTATGCAGCTCTAGCCAAGACCACATGAGCACACCGGCCCAAGGAAGGGACAGCAGCCAACTTTTCAAGAGGAAGCAAGTTCAGAGTTTTATGAGCCATATCCTGATTTGGGGATGTTGGCAATTAATACAATGTTTAAAAATATTGAGCAGAAAAAAACAAAACAAAACAAAACCTCAACTTGTGAGACAGATTTGGCCCAACATCTACAAATTTGCAAACTCTGCTCTGAAACTTGGACATTAAGCTCTGAATTTCAACAATCTAGAGCTAGAGCAGGAAAAACAGTGGAGCTATTAGAAAGCTGGAAAGAGTCAAATAGTTCATGGGACCTTGGGAGTCATGAATCCAATTTCTAATTGCACAGATGGGGAAGCCAAGGCTTGAGAAGACAAGTTGCCTGAAGGGTGCACAATCTCAGGCAACAAGTGGTGTTTGCAGCAAAAACAGGGAGACTTAAATCAGGCTCTAGAAAAGCAGAATTCTGCAGACCTGACTGGCATTTGCTCCTCTCCCCTCAGTCTCTTGTTTTCTTGTATGTTTGTATTCCCTAGTTTACTTATGGCCTTTCTTGAACACTGGATTTACCCCATCGGACTCCTGGGAACTGTCCTGGGCTTCATCTGGAGCCCTGCCCAGACCTTTTGGCCTGGAGCAGTTGCTATTTCTGAGTCTGCTGGCACTGTCCTCCCAACCCCCAGGCTCCTCTCTGGGCCTGTCTGAGCACCACCTGTGCTGGCTGTGACACCCAGCTAATGAGGGGCAAAAATAGGACTTGAACTCAGTCTGCCTGAGTTCTGTGTTCTGTCTACTCAGACACACAGCTTCCCAAGATGAATATCCCCCCGTGGATAGGGAAAGGCAAGTTTGAGTGTCTTTTTTTGTGTGTGTTTGAACTATGAAGTGAGTTTGAGTACATTTCAGTTTTGCTTTCTTGCCCTTTTTTGCCATCTCCTAGTCAGAGCCAAGTTATCCATTAGGCACAGCATGGAGGGTCCATGATACTTTAAAGGGTCCATAAAATATTTCCATTTTAATTTCTTTAAAAATTGGAATAGGAGTTCCCTTCATGGCTCAGTGGTTAACAGACCTGACTAGGAACCATGAGGATGCAGGTTCAATCCCTGGCCTCCTCAGTGGGTTAAGGATCTGGCATTTCCATGAGCTGTGGTGTAGGTCGCAGACACGGCTCGGATCCCCCCATTGCTGTGGCTGTGGTGTAGGCTGGAAGCTGTAGCTCTGATTAGATTCCCAGCCTGGGAATTTCCATATGCTACAGGTGTGGCCCTAAAAAGCAAAATAATAATAATAATAATAAAAAATCAGGATAAAATAAATAAATACAATGAATATATACAAACAAATTTTGCATAAGTAATGCCAGTGAACTGTACACTTAAAATGGTAAATTTTATGTTAGGCATATTTTAACACAATAAAAAAAGAGACTGCAGACTGGATTGCATTCATCTTGATACTAACATAGTCATAAAATACGATTTTAAACTTTTTTGGCCATGCCCATGGCACACGGAAGCTCCTGGGCCAGGGATCAAACTCAAACTGCAGCAAAATATTTAACCAAATCTTTAACCACTAGGCCATCAGGGAACTCCAGTTTTTAATATTTTTTTGTAGGGGAAAGGGCCCATAAATTCAAAATGCCAGGGCCCATGAAAATAATAATTCAGCCCTACTAATATTGAGTGGGTGACTAATTCATATCAATGATAACTTTTAAAAATTTATGGACCAACACATATGGACTGCCCATTGTCCATGGCTTTGAGGGCCTAATCATGAAGGCCCTAACTCCTGTGATCCAGGATCCTAACACCTGTCACCTGGTTACAGAAATAGTTTAGGTGAAATTCGAGGACAGTGACTCTGACAACCTTGTTAGTTCCAGTCTCCGCAGTAGGGATTCCCCCTTGAAACAGTGAAGCCAGACCCATGGAGGGTCAGGTTTTTTGGGCTTTTTTGCTTTTTAGGGCCTCACCCATGGCATATGGAGGTTTCCAGGCTAGGAGTCCAATCAGAGCCTACAGCTGTTGGCCACAGCCACAGCCACAGCAATGGCAGATCCGAGCTGCGTCTGCAACCTACACCACAGCTCTCAGCAACACCAGATCCTTAATCACTGAGTGAGGCCAGGGATTGAACCCACAACCTCATGGTTCCTAGTCAGATTCGTTTCTGCTGCCCCACAACAGGAACTCCTTGATGCATTTTTAAATTAACAAATCTCTCTCTTGGAATACCAAAACAGATGGCTCTCTCTGATTTGACTTGCTCCCATCTGACCTCGTGTAGTATATCCAAACATCTATCTCCCTGAATGACTACTCATCGACTTCCAATATTTTCATTGTTTCAAAAGCTTGATGGAGATCCCACTCTTACTACGGCAAGTAAAATAAACTAACTCAAAATTGCTTGAGTTTAGGCTGGAATTGTGTCAGCATGCTTGGTACAATTAATACATTTTGAGAGAACAAATGGATTTTTCTTCCAGATGCATGTTTTGTTTTGCAAAGTCTTTCATATATGTGAGTCTTTGGAGAAAAGATCATAAATGGGTCCTGGGAAGTAAAAAGGCATGGGGGTCCCTGGAAATATCTCAGTAGAGTTTGCCTGACCCTTCTGGGAGGGCAGTTCTACTCCAGCCACAGAGAAATTACCGACTAGATGACTACAGGAGGGGGGGAGGGGACGATGAGGAAACATCACATTAAAATTCAATGCAAAGTGAAAGCTTGTCTTGAGCAAGGGTGAATGACTCAGCAAGAAACCTGTTTCCAGGATTCAGTTACTGCTCTCTGCAATTCCTCTGTTAAACAAAAAGCAGATTCTTATTATCTACTTGAAGTTATTCCATTACTCTCCAGATGGCAAGTAAGCAACAAACATATTTCCTAGCATATTTTTAAAATCCTAAACTGAAAGGACTGCTTAGGGTCATAAATACTTCATGTATCTGGTCATTGAGAGGGCTTTGGCAGCCTAAAAGAAGTTTTGGTTTTTAAGCCTAGTCCTGCATGTCTCTAAAGCATAGTTATCATTTCACATTCCTACATTCACTCCCCTTCCTTCTGGTAACAGTCATTCCCCCTCTCAGTTTTCTCAGGATATAATACACACATAATCAGTTCACTCTTTTCTTAATTTATTCAAGTAATATTTATAGTAGGGCTTCTCTGTGCTGCTCTGGACATAGAGGCTACATCAGCAAAAAAATCCAGGTCCTTAATGAAACCTATTCAGGAATTCGGATTTGTGTGGTATAGGTGGGCCTGTGACTTTGATTATTCCTTAGCATAATTTCTCCCCTTAACTACCATTCAGTAACTGGTTCAGAAATGTGCATGTGTCTTAGATGAGTTTCTCTAGAAGCAGAGCCTGAGGCAAGGATTCAGATGTAAGAAAGGGAATGCTCTTAGGAGAAACACATAAGGGAGTGAGGGAAGCAAGACAGAACAGGAAGGAGCAGAGCAGAGATCTGGTTTCCCCTTAAAGCTCAGATTTGGCCTGATTTTATTTAGGGAAGGGGACGCTTGCTTTCGGAACACAAATTGCATGAGTTGTTTCTGCCTGGAGGCAAGGGGGCTGCCTTTTTGTAGCTCCTTGCCTGTCAGGCACTGGTCTAGAGACAGAGGCAATGTAACCTCCTAGACATCCTTGGGCTAACAGGCTTTTATTAGTCAAGGGCATCTCTCATTAGTCAAGGTCACAGGTTTAAGCTGTGGGTGGTGGGACGAGGAGTAAGCAAGTGAAAGGTACATCAAATGATAGAGGGGATATAGATGGAGTACCAGAAGCATCTACTACTGCATGTGTCCCAGCCAGCCTAATCCTAGACTGTGAGGAAACTGAATCTGGAACTTCTGCTGGAATCATTGGAAAATAACCTCTCCTTTTGCTCATTGTGAAATTAGTAGGATGCACGCCTACAGCCATTTAAGCTCAGGAAGAGTCAACTGAAAGGAAACAAGTGTAGACAAATGTAGAGAGACAGAGTCCTGATGACACTGAGTCTCAGAAGCAGCTGTGCATACAAGCATGAGGCCTTGGCCACAGGAGATGTCCAGTTGGGCAAAGCATAAAAGCTGTGTCCCAGACAAATATTTAAAGAGAGAGGCAAAGTAGAAGCAGGGAGGATGCTAGTGGAGGGTGCTGGGAGGTCAGAGAAACAGGAACTTAAACTGGATTTTGAGCCTGTGTCAGTAAGGTTTTGCATAAATTCCTTTGGGGAATTAGTTTAGTGGAATATTTCTGGATGGCACATTCCTCCTTTTTTCTAGATCTCCTGGGACTATAAAATAATGTATTCATTTTTGTCTCCAAGTCAACATCCCCTTGGACATTCTGATCTCTTGCATAGATCCTGCTCACACTGGGATCCCACCTCCCCTGGCTACATTTTATTAAAATATATGGAAATCAATCCAAAAGCAACCAAATTCTCTTGTTAATCTAAGGTGAAAAGCCCAATGATTATCTCCGACAGACATTTTAATTTAAAAGCCATAGAGGAGTCCCTCTGGGCCCAACAGGTTAAGGACCCAGTGTCACTGTAGTGACTTGGATCGTTGCTGTGGTGCGTGTTTAATCCCAGGCCCAGGAACTTCTGCATGCTGTAGGTGTGGCAAAACAAAAGACAAAAAAACACAAAAACCATATAGTGTTAGTCTAAGTCAGCAGAGGGAAAAGACAGTACCACAGCAAGTAGGAAGCTAAAATAACAGAAAAGTCACCTTGGGAAGAAAGAAGAAACTGGTCCTCACAGAGAAACAGGTTAATAAAGCAAATACAAAAAAAAAAGGGGGGGGGGATTAGCAGGGGCCATGCAGCTTTGTGAGAACTAGGGGAGTAGCTTCACATCCCGACTTTCTAGTTTCAGCCCCATGTCACCAGCTTATTTCCCGTGTCACTTATTTCTTACTCTCAGACTGCCCGTGGACCTCTTACAATAATATATTCTTCATATAAGCTAACTCAAGTGCCTATCTGTTCTATGACCAGTCCAGTTTGAAATATGAGACAAAATGCTTATCATATCTATGTGGCTCATTAAACAGATGTGTATTACATTTAGACAGTGTGGTAGATGGGTTTATTGGTACCAGTTCTTCACTTTTGCCTGCATCCATACCCTTTGCCATGTGACTTTACAGTTCCTCTCATTGGAGGCAGGATGTATTTCTCCTTTCTGTGTGCAAAGCTTCATGATTTGCTATGGTTAAAAGGACACTGTCAGACATTATGCAAAGAAAAGCTTGAGATTTGCCTGTGCAATTGGGCATGCCCTCTTGCATCTCTGCTATCGCTGTGAAAAACTGCTCCCAGGTGACTACTGCCCCATCAGCCAGAGCCCCAGAGTGAGCGCATATGAAGCATATCTGAGCCCCCCGACCCCTCTTTTTTTGGCTCTGCCTGTGGCATGTGGAAGTTCCTGGGCCAGTGATCAAACCTGCTCCACAGCAGCCACCTGAGCCACTGCAGCGATAATGCCAGATCCTGAGATCTTTAACCAGCTGTGCCACAAGAGAACACCTCTGAGCCCTACTCTTTTTTTTTTTTTTGCCTCACCCACAGCATATGAAAAGTCCCTAGGCTGAGCCACAGCCGCAGCGTCTATTTATGCCACAGCTGCAGCAACGCCAGATCCTTAACCCACTTTGAGGACTGAACCGGCACCTCTACAGAGGCAAACTGTATGCTTAACCCACTGTGCCACAGCAGGAACTCCAGAGCTTTAATCAGGAGCCAAACATAGCTGAACTCACTGCTTGAAGCAGAGCCAGCCAACTAAATCCAGTCTAGATCAGCCAAGTTTCAGATACCTAAGGAAGAATAAATGAATTTGAAATAATTTCTACCCCAACCAGACCCACAAGGTAGTTAAGTAAAGGCCACCAGATACTGGTAGGTAATTATATAAATTCTGTTGTTTAATCCTTGTTTGTAAGTTTGGAAGTATTGTTATAAAGTATTACCTCCACTTTCTTTTGGAGACTGCAAGTTTGAATAATGTGCCCAAGTGCCATTCACCAGCTGGTGAATGGAAGAATGAATCAGGCTCTAGTCTCCTAAATCCTAGTTGGTGTTCTTTCCTCTGCATACCAATGTGTCCTCCCTCCAGTGTGTCTAGTTCCCTTCAGCACACCCCAGCTTAACCCAGCTGGGAGGGGACTTGGTGGTCATGGAGTCCAAGTCTGTTATTTCAGAGGAAAGATTAAGTGAGATTAAGGAGGCTGAAGATTAGGGATTAGAATCCAAACCACATGACTGAAATTAAGGGCATGTTCAGGGCACTAGGCTGTTCCAGCTCTTGGAAGAGACTAAAATTCTTTTTCCAAGGAAAGAGTATTTCTTTTACAAGGTCATACTGTAAGAGAAACACAGACAGAAACTCTGCCTGCTGATTGTCCAGCGTACCCCAGTTTATGGAGCATTTTCACATCTAAGATATCCCTCAAGACTTCCACCAGCCCCAAAGTCCTGTGCCCTCTGTCATTTCTCCCTGGAGACCAGAGTGATTGAGTGTTCAGAAATGGGACAGGATGAGGGCCAGCTTATGTGCTGACCTGTCAGTTCTGCCTCCTAGCTACATACAAACCAAGAGGCTTTTCTTGGAGGCTGCAGCTAAATATTGTCAATACAGACTGGGCTGCACTCACTTTTGGCCTCTGTTTGCTCTATATTTCTTGCATTTCAAGGAGCCAGCAGGCTGAGGGCCAGAGAAGATCCCATTAAAGAATGTGAAACATATGTTCCACTGCTCCTTTGTTGCTGTCAAGAAGACTGAAGAATTAAGTATCAATGAATTTCTGGAAGTGAATAAGGATAGTGCCAGAATCAAGAGTGCAAGACAAAACACACTTTTTTTTAAAAAACTACCAACTCCAAACCAGAAGAAACCATGAGGTTTTAATTTGTTGGCTAGTTGGCTACCTTGGAGTGATTCCTTCTACCCCTCTCCATACTCCAAAGTTTGAAAATGTTATTTCTGAAACACATCCTCTAAGTATTGATAAAATTTTTATGGAACTAGTTAGTAATGCACGAGAAATTGGAAAGAAACTTCTAAAATTTGAAGTTAGGATTTTCCAAGGGTATTTTCACTTCTCTTAAATACAATGTCAAAGGCTACTTCCTTCCATCTGGACAGCTGGGCCATTCGGCTCTCGTGACATGGAGTTCCCCTTCATTGTGGCATGGCTGCCCCAGCTGTTAGGAGTGCTTTAGCAGACAGCTTTTGGCTTCAGGGATGGCCTCATCTGTAAAGATAAGCCTCGTCTCTCCCAAGGTCAGTCTTTCCAGGCTGACCATATCCAATGAAAAAAAATGCAGGAAATAAAGATCCGGCCACCTCAACCCAACTTGGGAAAACTTTGAAGAGCTGTTCTCACTCTGAAACTCCCTTCGAAGGAGCCAAGGCTACAGATGGGCTTGCATCACAATTTGATTTCTCCCTCTATCACCGCCTGCTTCTTTCCCCTTTCTTCATCAAGAATTGATCCCAAGGGAACATCCCAATAGATATCCAGCACGCTAAACTGCATCTCGGATCTACTTCCTGAAGAACATAACTTGAGAGAAACTATTTCCATACTTTTTCAACTTTTAGACAGTTTTTTTTAGAGCAGGTTTAGTTTCACAGCAAAATTGAGCAGAAGGTAGGTATAGAGATTTCCCATATACTCCCTGCCCCCACCAAACACACACACACACACACACACACACACACACACACACACACACACACACACACAATCTCTCCCACTATCAAAATCCCACATTGGAGTTGTTCATTCTTAAAATTGATAAATCTACACTGATACTTTTTTTTTTTCTTTTTTTTGCCAAGCCCATAGCATACAGAAGTTCCTGGGCCAGGGCTCAAACCCACACCACAGCAGTGCCAACACCAAATCCTTTAACAGCTAAGCCACCTGATACATCTTTATCACCCAAAGTCTGTAGTTTATATTAGGGTTCTATAGGTTTTGACAAAAGTTATGATGACATTTACAGTGTCATACAGATTGTTTCATTGCCTGAAAAATCCTCTGTGCTCTATGTATTTATCCCTCCTCCTCCATCACCCTTGGCAACCACTGATCTTTTTATTGTCTCCATAAAAAGGCATTTTTTTTTGCCTTTTCCAGAATGTCATATAGTTGGAATCATCTAGTAGGCAGCCTTTTTATATTGGCTTCTCTCATTTAGTAATTTGCATTTAAGTTTTTTCCATGTCTTTTCATGGTTTGATGACTCTTTTTGGGGGGTTTTTTGGTTTTGTTTTTTTTTTTTTCCATTTTTGGCTGCCCCATGGCATATGGAGTTTCCAGGCCAGGGATCAGATCTAAGCCTCAGGTGCAACCTAAGCCACAGCTACAGCAACGCCGGACCCTTAAGCCCTGTCCAGGCCAGGGATGGAACCTGAGTCCCAGAGCTCCCAAGATGCCACTGATCCTGTTGCACCGCAGTGAGAATTCCTGATTTATTTATTTATATATTTATTTATTTATTTATTTTTTAGGGCCACACCCTCAGCATCTAGAAGTTCCCAGGCTAGAGGTTGAATCAGAGCTGCAGCTGCCGGCCTACACCTCAGCTCCTGGCAATGCCAGATCCTTGACCCACTGAGCAAGGCCAGGGATCAAATCCTCATCCTCATGGTAAGAGTCGGGTTTATAACCCACTGAGCCACAACAGGAATTCCCTCATATCCTTTTAGTGCAGAATAATAATTCATTGTCCAGATGTACCGTGGTTTATTTATCCATTCACCTACTGAGGGACAATTTGTTTGCTTCCAAGTTTTAGCAGTTATGTATAAAGCTGCTATAAACATTCCCATATAGGTAGACAGAAGTTTTCAACTCCTTTGGAATCACACCAAAGGAGTGTGATTGCTGGATCACATGGTAAGATTATCTTTAGTTTTATAAGAAACTGTCAAATTATCTTCCAAAAGTGGCTGAACCATTTTGCATTGCTACAGCAATGTAAGAGAGTTCCTATTGCTCCATATCTTTGCTAGCATTAGTCATCAGTGTTTCAGATTTTGGCCATTCTAATAGGTGTATAGTGATATCTTGTTTTAATTTGCATTTCTCTGATGACACGATGGAGAGCATCTTTCCATATACATATTTGCCATTGTATATTGTCTTTGGTGAGATATCTGTTAAGGCCTTTTGCCCATTTATTTGGCTTGTTTTTTTTTTTTTAAGGTTGAGTTTTAAGAGTTCTTTGTATATTTTGGATAATAGCCTTTTATCATATATGTCTTTTACAAATATTTTCTCCTAGTCTGCGGCTTCTCTTCTGATTCTCTTGACATAGCCTTTTGCAAGGCAGAAGATTTTAATTTTACTGAAGTCCAGCCTATCGGTTCTTTCTTTCATGAATTGTATCTTTGGTGTTGTATCTCAAAAGGTATCACCATACCCAAGGTCGTAGACGTTTTCTCCTAAGTTATCATCTAGGAGTTTTATCATTTATCACCTAGGAGTTTTGCATTTTACATTTAGGCCCATGATCCATTTTGAATAAATTTTTTTGTGTGAAGGATGTAAGATGTGTGTCTATGTTAATTTTTTTTTTGCATGTGGATGTCCAGTTCTTCCAGCACCATTTGTTGAAAATATTATCCTTTTTCCATTGTATTATCTTTGCTCCTTTGTCAAAGATCAATTGATTGTATTTATAGGGGCCTATTTCTGTGTTCTTAATTCTGTTCCATTGATCTGCTTGTCTATTCTTTCACCAATATTGCACTGTCTTGATTACTGTGGCTTTATAGTAAATCTTGAATCTGAGTATTGTCATTTCTCTAATTTTGCTCTATTCCTTAATGTTATATTGGTTACTCTGGGTTTTTTGCCTTTCTATATAAAGTTTTTTTAATGTTTAAAATTCTAATTTTTTTCCAGCTTTATTGTGGTATAATTGATGTACAACATTGTATACATATTAGGTGTACAATGTGATGATTTGATATATGTATATATTGTGAAATGCTTGCCATGATAAAGTTAGTTGACACATCCTTCACCTCACATAATTACCATTTTTGTTGTTCTTCTTATGGTGAGAACTTTTAAGATCTACTCTCATAGTAACTTTCAAGTATACAATACAGTATTGATAAACAGTCACCATGCTATAAACCAGATCCCTTGGATTTATTTATCTTATAACTGAAAGTTTATACTGTTTGACCAACATTTTCCCTTTTGCCCCACCCACTACCCCATAGTAATCATCAATCTTGTCTCTATGTCTATTACAGATGTTTTTAAGTTACACACACGAGTGAGATCATATAGTATTTGTCTTTCTCTGTCTCATTTTATTTCACTTAGCATAGTATCCTCCAGATTCATCCATGTTGTTGCAAATGGCAAGATTTTTTTGTGACTGAATAATATTCCACGGAGTTTTTTTTTTTTTAATAATTTTTTTTATTTTCCCACTGTACAGCAAGGGGGTCAGGTTATCCTTACATGTATACGGTTTTTTTTTTTTTTTTGGCTTTGCCATGCTGAAGTTCCTGGGCCAGGGATCAAAGCTGCACCACAGCAGTAACCAGAGCCACAGCAGTGACAACAGTGGGTCTTTAATATGCTGAGCCAATGGGGAACCCCTCCATGCAGTTTTATACACATATGAAATCACATTTTCTGTATCCACTCATCCACTGATGGACACTTAGGTTGTTTCCTTACCTTGGCTACTGTAATGTTGCAATGAACATGTCAGTGAAGATATTTCTTCGAGATAGTGATAACATTTCCTTTGGATATATACCCAAAAGTAGGAATTCTTGATCATACAGTAACTCTATTTTTAATTTTTTGAGGAACCTCCATACTATTTTCCATAGTGTCTACACCCATTTACATCCTCACCAACAATGTACCAAAGTTCCCTTTTCTCCATATCCTCGCCAGCATTTGTTATCTCTTTTCTTTTTGATAATAGCTATTATCAAACTCTTTATCTTTACTAATATCTTTTTGATAACAGATGTGAGGTGATTTCATGTTGCATTTTGATTTTCGCTTCCCTGATGAATCTATAGATCAAGCTGGGAAGAACTGACATCTTCACACTATTGTCCTCCTAACCATGAACATGGAATAGCTCTCCATTTATTTAGTTCTTTTTTGATTTCTTTCATCAGAGTTTTGTAGTTTTTCTCATTATAAATACTGTCCATTTAAAAAATTTATACTTAATTATTTAATTTTATGAGTTAGTATAAATGGTATTGTTTTTAATTTCAAATTCTAGTTATATAAAAATCAATTCATATTAATTAATTAAGTATATTAATCTTTTTTTTTTTCTCTTTTGGCCACACTATGGCATATGGAGTTCCTGAGGCAGGGATCAGATCCAAGCCACAGTTCTGACCCAGGCCACAGCTACATCAGCACAGGATCCCCAATGCTCTGGCCTGGGTCAGGGATTAAACACAACTCCCAGTGCTTCCAAGATTCTGTCAATCCTGTTGCACCACAGTGGGAACTCCTGTATATTAATATTGTATCTTGCAGACTTGCTGTAGTTGCTTATTAGTTCCAAGAGGGTTTTTTTTTTTTTTTTTGATCCTTTCAGATTTTCTACATAGATGGTCATTTCAGCCGGAATGAAGACAGTTTTATTTCTTCCTTTGCAAGCTATATACATTTTATTTTCTTGTCTTATTGCACTAGCCAGGACTTCTAGTATGATATAAAAAAATCATTGATAAAGGGAACATCCTTGCTTTGTTCCTGATCTTATGGGAAAGCTTCCATTTTCTCACCATTAACTGTGATGTCATGTTTAGGGTTTTCTTAATAGGTGTTCTCTGTCAGATTAAGAAAGTTCCCCTATATTACTAATTTGCTGAGAGATTTTATCATGAATTGGTTTTGGATTTGTCAAATGCCTTTTCTCCATCTATGGCCACTACAAATCAAGGAGAGAGGCTTCGAAAGAAAAACCTTTGCTGACACCTTGATCTCAGACAGTTAGCCAGCCACCAGAACTATGAGAAAACACATTTTGGTTGTTTCAGCCACCCAGTCTGTGGTACTTTGTTATGGCAGCCCTAGTAAACTAACATAAGGACTAATCTTAAATACTTTTTAAACTGATGATGTTCACTCACTGGTATGTTGTCAATGTTCCAGTTTTAGTAGTACATTTTTAGGGGTTTTTGTTTTTGTTTTTGTTTTTCTTTTTAGGCCCACACCCACAGCATATGGAGATTCCCAGGCTAGGGGTTGAATCAGAGTTACAGCTGCCAGCCTACACCACAGCCACAGCAACATGGGATCTGAGCCATGTCCACAGCCTACATCACAGCTCACAGCAACACCAGATCCCTGAGCCACTGAGTGAGGACGGGGATCGAACCTGCATCCTCATGGATAGTAGCTGGATTCATTTCCGCTGTGCCACAATGGGAACTTCCATTTTGAGTTTTGATATTGTCTTTGTCCATATCAATATATGGCATCAAATCAGCCAGGAAGTTAAATACAGAAATCCTGACAAATTCTAGTTCACAGAAATACTATTAAATAAAGTTTAAGGATGTATTAAGTATTTATAACTGTAAATGTTATGTTACTAAATATATTCTAAAAGGCATGAATCAGAATAGAAGTACCTGTTTACAATTGTTCATGGGTAATGACTGCTAAAATATTCCAAAGATTAACATTTGGATCTGTATGTTTCAAATCATATTTCCACTGCCCACATACTTCTGTTGTCAGGTGGACACGTTTGTAAGGCTTCTAACCCTGTACCTTCATGTCCTAATTCCAGGTAAGTCAGTATATTGGGCAATAAGAGTTTCCCTGTTCAATTCAGGACAGCAAGTAATAAATTCCTCCATGGAGAATTGACTGAGGTATACATAAATACACTTCACCAAATCCAAACTAAATGTTTCTCCAATTCAGCTTCCCCCTTAAAATGCTCATGGCCATTCCAATGCTACACAACTCAAGAAGTTTGGCACAGGAGAATTAAAAATGGAAATCAATCTCTTCTTTTTTGAAAAGTTTTCCAACTATATCACTATTAGAACATCCTTCCCTGGAGCTGCGGAAGAGGTATGTGCATGTCAGTGTCCCTGAAGCTTAAGTTCTAATGATTTCACTGTAAATCTGCCTCTGCCACTGTGAGAGCCTTGACCCTGATGCCAATAAGGAACTACCACATGGTCCTCTGACTTGGCCACTTCTACTGCCTGCCTAATTTTCTGATCTCTTTGCACTCAGATCAGTATAAAATTCAGCCATAACAGTATCATAATCAATGGCTACTTCAGGAATTTCTGCCCTGTGTTCCTGTCCATAGCCTCATCCCATATAGGTTTATCATGGTCTTCTTCCTGAGTCCCCTCTAGTCTGTATTCTAATCAGCCCTTATCACTGTCACAATAGGAAATGACCCCTTTGCCTATCACCTCAGGCACTTGAATAGACCCTGAAAGAAGAGGAGTCAAGGAGGATGCAGAACCTGTGTGACCAGGGGTGCAGAACTATGACCAGAAACACAACAGTTTAGGTCAGGATCAAGAACTGGCAAGATTTAAAATATGATTTCCTATTTTTATTTTTTGTATATTAAATGTGTTCCCTGTGATAAGTAAAAATAGAATAGACAAGTTTAGCATGAAAGGTAAGAATCTCCCCCATTCTGGATCCCTAATCCCTTGCCCCAAAGTTAACCATTAACTGTGGTTAATGATTTTCTCTGTGTGTCTTTGAAGAATTGATTTTAAGAGAGAGATGATGACTCTGGCTTGAGACACATTAAGCTGAGGATTACGATGTTACCTCTTGGTGGCCATGTTCCAAAAATCAGCTGGATATTTTATTTTTTTATTTTATTTTTTTAGTCTTTTTGTCCTTTCCAGGGCCGCTCCCGCGGTACATGGAGGCTCCCAGGCTAGGGGTCCAATCAGAGCTGTAGCCACCGACCTACACCACAGCCACAGCAATGCGGGATCCAAGCCGCATCTGCAACCCACACCATAGCTCACGGCAAAGCCGGATCCTCAACCCGTTGAGCAAGGCCAGGAACCAAACCCGCAACCTCACGGTTCCCAGTCAGATTCGTTAACCACTGAGCCACAATGGGAACTCCCTCCCAACAGGTGGATATTTTAAACAGGCAGTTGGAGAAGTAAAAACTAATGAGTCAGAGCTGGATTTTTTTTTTTTTCTGCATTGTTAATGGTGTGAGAGTGAAGGAATTGCTAGGGAGAGAAATGAGAGGTAGGTTAAAAAAAAAAGCACAATTCTCAACCCTTGGCAACATCCACATTTCAGAGGTGGCCAAGGAAAGTGAGCCCTTGAAGAAGACAAATGCAATAGTCAATGAGGTAAGAAAAGTTGAGATGTGATTCTGTATTGTAATGACTAATAACCTCTGCCTTCCTGTGTGAAAGCAATGTAAATATAGCTGGCAGCTAATATTTCTGCTGACAAGAAAACTTATAGAAACACGACTATATTTTGTGCTGTATTTTACTACAGAACTTTCTGTTGCTTGTTCTTGTCTCACCAGTCTCCTACTCCAAGTTTCTGTATGCTAGAGTTTGAGCCTCATGTCTATATAGACATGTGGGGTCCACAACCTCTCCCCATGCCTCAGCTCTCTTTTGTTCTCTGGCCATTGCAAAAACCTCCCTCCTTTTCACTGTGGTAGGCAGACTTCTAAGATGGCCCAAAATGATCCTCCAACTCCTCGTATTCATAGTTTTGCATAATTCCCTCCCCTTGAGTGTAGGTTAGACCTAGTGAGTTGATTCTATGGAATAGGTGATGAGAGTTCATTTCCATGATTAAGTTATAAAATACTATAACTTTAGTCTTACTAGCAGATGTTTTCTATTGCCTCTGGGCTTGAACATCTTGAGGAAGCGAGCAGTCATATAGTAGAGGCCCAAGTGGCAAAGCACTAAGGGCCTTTTTTAGCTAATAGCCAGCAAGGAAATGAAGCCCTCAGTCCAAGAGCCAATGAGTTGTTAGCTTAGAAGCTGATTCTTCTCCAGTTGGACCTTCAGATGAGTTGACAGACCCTGGGTCAAAACTGTGATTCCAGGCTCGTGAGAGAATATGAAGCAGATAACAACTCAGCTGTGTGTAGCTTCTTGACCCAAAGAAACTATAAGATGCTATATGTGTATGGTTTGAAGCCACCAACTTTTGGGGTAATTTTTACTTAGTAATAGATGACTAATAAACATATCAAATATCTAATGCTGGTTGTCTCAGAAGTATCCCAAATCTCAAGTGTCAATCTCCAGTCACATAAGAAGGCATATCACAATCCAAGACAGTGATACAGAGGCCTGAATCAGGACAGTGAAAAGGGCAATAGAGAGGAATACTGTTTAGGAGGCAGGACTAGCTGAACTTTAACTAGATAGTGGGGGATTAAGGAGGGGACCAGGGCTTCCAGAGGGAGGGTGGGGAAATTCACTTAGGAGTTGTATACAAAGGGTGAGATTATAGGGAGGTGGTTTTGCATCTGTCTTCAAACTAGAAAAAAAAATAGTTTAGTTTCAGACTTCCTTGATCTACTTAAAAGCAGATCTGGGAGTTCCTGTTGTGGCACAGCAGAAACAAATCTGACTAGGAACCATGAGGTTGTGGGTTCAATTCCTGGCCTTGAAGTGGGTTAAGGGTCCAACATTGCTGTGAGCTGTGGTGTAGGTCGCAGACATGGCCCAGATCTGGCATGGCTGTGGCTGTGGCTGTGGCCGGCAGCTACAGCTCTGATTGGACCTCTAGCCTGGGAACCTCCATATGCCACAGGTGTGGCCCTAAAAAGGAGGAAAAAAAAAAAAAAAAGCAGATCTGTTGGGAAAATGTTTAAGGAGAAATATATATATTTATTTTGGCCACACCTGAGGCATGTGGAAGTTCCTGAGCCAGAAATCAAACCCACCCCATAGTTGTAACCTGCACCACAGGTGCAGCAGTAATGCCATATCTTTACCTGGCTACAGCACAGGGGAACTTCCAATATATTATATTTTTGAAGATAGGTCGTGGGTATATGAAGGTACACTCTTCATTATACAATTCCCTCAAAACTTGTACATGTTTGAAATTTTTCATAGTAAAAAAAAATAATGGAAAACTTTTAATAGCTGAATAGATTGCCTAAGTCCATCTAAAGGAACAATGAAGAGAGAGAATGGGAGTTCCTATTGTGACTCAGCGTGGGCCTGCAGCTACAGCTCTGATTCAACCACTAGCCTGGGAACTTCCATATGCCTCCGGTGCAGCCTGAGAGAAAGAGAGAGAATATATTAAACATAATAGGTAGAAGAAGAAAAATCAAATAAAAGTAGGGCAATTTGAGGCAGCCTAGGAAATTCCCTCTGTTGAAGAGGGCAGTAGTAGCCAGAGCTTTTTAAAAAAGGGACCTTATTGCCTTGGCCACTGAAGGCCCTGAGCCATCCTGAACTTTGAACTATAAAAATAGTCCCACCCTCTGGTAAGATTCTTAGGATATTTTATGGGTAGTGAGAGTAGCAGTATCTTTCATCAGAGCAGGATCATTGTGGAAAGCCATCTTCACACCAGTCAGGCAAGAAAAGGCCAAAAGACAGCTCCCAGAAAATGGACCTGGCTAGAGAAAGCATCCAAGTTAGTACTGGTAGGCTGCTAAGGTGCAAGACTATCCTTCATCTTGGCTTCACTGGTTGATGAAAGGGGATTGGGAACAGAGAGACCAAGTGGACTTAAGTGACCTTCTAGAAGGAGATCTGGGAGGCAGCAGGCCTTCCTCTGGGTGGAAATGACAAGATACCTATGGAAGCTAAGAAGAAGCAGCCCAACACTGTTAACCAATCCTACTGACTCCTGGGATAAGACCCATCCTACTGCCCTCCCTTGCTAGCCTTTTATAATCCCAAAGGATGGGTAAGCTATCTGAAGATAACAGAATGGTTGATTTGAACAGCTGGGATGAGGCAGGGGTAAAATAAAGGCTGACAGTTATCTACAGACTTAGAGTCATGTTAGAAACTAACTATATGATCAAATCAAATATAAGGACAACATAGTATGTGCTACACAGGACAGATTATAATCCTAAAGATCATTCATGTGAATGAGCCCATCATGCATGGTCCTGTGACAAGTTCAGTGTCTTCTTTCAAAGAGTCGATGGATCTTACAGAGGTTAAAGTGAATATCTCTGACTAAACTTAAAAAACATACCCACTTGCACTACTGCCTTCATTCACCCTACCTCTCCTTTTAGTAGCAGATAGCATTTGCTGCCCTGAAACTAAGCCCTTGCCTCAGCAAAATATATATAAGTAGCAGTGCATGTTGGTAAATCTTTAACAAGTGGTTCTCAAGGGTTTAAATGGGGAATAATCCCTGGTTATAGCGTTTGTCAATATCCATGGTGTAAATCTCAATTTCAACCTGACATCACAGAACACCATTGGGAAGACATGTGCAAGAGTAGCTCTTCCAAACAACTCATGTTATTCAGGTCTCAGTTAAAGCACCATTCCTTTGAAGTTGCCTTTCTAAGAATCTTCACACCAATTAGGTGCCCCATAAGTGGCTTCATAGAATCCTGCACTTTTTCATAGCACTGACAATAATCAGAATAGTTATTATACCTATTTATTATAAATCTTGGTTTCAACTTAGTTACATAAGTAGTCATTATGTAATTAGCTCTTTAATGCTTTTATCCTCTGCTAGAATATAAATCTCCAAGAGAGTAGAAATTGTGTCTGTCTTGTTCACCATCTTCCCAACACCTAATGTGATGCTTCATATAGAACAGGCACTCAAATATATTTGTTAAATGAATGAATGAAAGCCTGACTTATGAGAACGGCTCCATTCTCAGCCTTCTATTAGAAGGGAAATTCTTTTATTTATTTGTTTGTTTGTTTGTTTGTTTGTTTTTAGGCTTTACAATACATCTTGGTTTTAGCCTCTGAGAGGTACATGCAGATATTCTGGGCCTCATTCTTTCTAGTGGAGGACCACTGGGATTTTGGTCTTATGGTCTCTTCCCAGCTCTAGATGTCTGCTTAAGGCACATGTGCTCAGAGATTATGCATCCAGAAGAGTCATTCAGTGCTTTAGCTTCAAGTTAAAAGAAACTTTTCCAGAAAAAAAGAAAAAAAAAGTTTCCATAATGGGTTAGTGGGTCAGCAGAAATGAATCTGAGTAGATCCATGAGGACACAGGTTCGATCCCTGGCCTCGCTCAGTGGGTTAAGGATCTGGCATTGCCATAGGCTGTGGTGTAGGTTGCAGATGTGGCTCAGATCTGGTGTTGCTAAGGCTGTGGTGTAGGCCAGCAGCTGTGGCTCCAATTGGGTCTCTAGCCTGGGAACCTCCATAGCCATGGGTGCAGCCCTGAAAAGACGAAAAAAGAAAAAAGAAAAAAAAAAAAAGAACCTTTTTTGGAGCTTCTGCTGTGGCACAACAGGATGGGCAGTGTCTTGGGAGTACTGGGAAGCAGGTTCAGTCCCCCAGCCCAGCTAGGTGAGTTAAGGATCCGTCATTGCTGCAGCTATAGCTTACATCACAACCGTGGCTTGCATCTGATCTCTGGCCTGGGAGGTGGCCAAAAAAGAGAAGAAAAAGAGAATATTTTCAGGGGAGTTCTTTTGTGGTGCAGCGGTTTAAGGATCCAGCATTTTCACTTGCAGTGGTTTGGGTCACTGCTGTGGCGAGAGTTTGATCCCTGGCCTGGGAACTTCCACATGCTTCAGGTGCAGCCAAAAAAAAAAAAAAAAGTTAATGATACAAATTTAAAATCCATATACCCCTTGACCAAGGAATCTATTTGTCTTCCAAGTGCCCATGTGCATGAAAAGGTGAATGTGTAAGAATGTTTTATAACAGTAAAAGACTGAAAATATCCAAATGTCCACATGGTACGTTTACACAATGAAATGCTATTTGGCCTCTGAAAGAAAGTAGATGCATGTACATAAATAATCCCCAAGCTCAGTTTTTAGAGAAAAAAGACAATGTTAGGACAATGTTAATAACATGCTCTCATCCATGTAAAAAATTAAAAAGTGTAGGAAAGCGATTATATACCTTTACTAATATAGGCACAAAATATTTCTTATGTCAGACATAAGAAATCTGTAAAATCCCCCTCTGGGGGGAATCTGGGAGTCTGGAAAATAAGGAAGTTTTATTTTTCACTTGCATATGCCTTTTTCAATGTAATTTCCTATTTAAATTATCATGTGCATGTATATTACTTTTTTAATTAGAAAAGATTAAAGATTTTTAAAAGGACCTGCAATTCCAATATTGAGAAATATGTACTGATAAAATTTTGATATATTCCCCCCAGTCTTTTCCTTTGTGAGAGTATATATATATGTACGTGTGGATACACATACATTCATGTGCATGTATATGCTGATAAGAAACAATTCTCAAGATAATGTCAAAATTACCAAACTATACATATAATATTATATATTAATTTCTACCATGTGCTAGTACTGTATTGTAATTTTTTTTGGTCTTCTTTTAGGGCTGCACCCATGGCATGTGGAGGTTCCCAGGCTAGGGGTCCAATTGGACCTGTAGCTGCCAGCCTACACCACAGCCACAGCAAAACTAGATCCAGCCATGTCTGCAACCTACACCACAGCTCACGGCAATGCTGGATCCTTAACCCACTGAGCAAGGCCAGGGATCAAACCCACAACCTCATGGTTCCTAGTCGGATTTGTTAATCACTGAGCCACGACAGGAACTCCACTCCAGTAATATTTTTTATGTCAATGAATATTCTTTGAAAACAAAGAGTATTTTGAATGGCTGTAAAATTCATACATATACATACATATATATCATACATGTGTGAATCATTTATGGGTTTTTTTGACTAAAATCAGTGAAGCTGTGATAAATATCTTTGTATATATTCAATTCCATTAACTTATTAAATTCCACCTTAAATTACTTTCTAAGGATAAATTCCTCAAAGTAGAATTACTGGGAATTAAGGGTCTTTTTACATACTGTTAAATTATTTTCCAGAATTTTTTTAATCTTTTATTTATACGTATATTTTTTCTACTGTACAGAATGGTGACGCAGTTACACTTACATGTATACATTCTTTTTTCTCACATCACATGTTCCATCATAAGTGACTAGGCAGAGTTCCCAGTGCTACACAGCAGGATCCCATTGCTAATCCATCCTGAAGGCAACATTCTGCATCTATTTACCCCAAGCTCCCAGTCCCTCCCAGTCCCTCCCCTTCCTCCTTGGCAACCACAAGTCTATTCTCCAAGTCCATGATTTTCTTTTCTGTGGAAAGGTTCATTTATACCATGTATTATATTCCACATATAAGTGATATATGGTATTTGTCTTTCTCTTTCTAACTTACTTTACTCTGGATGAGAGTCTCTATTTCCATCCATGTTGCTGCAAATGGCATTATTTTGTTATTTTTATGGCTGATTAGTATTCCATTGTGTATATATACCACATCTTCCTAATCCAATCATCCATCAGTGGACATTTGTATTGATTCCATGATTGTGAATAGAGCTGCAATGAACATGCGGGTGCATGTGTCTTTTTCAAGGAAAGTCTTATCTGGATATATGCCCAAGAGTGGGATTGCTGGGTCATGTGATAGTTTTATGTATAGATTTCTAAGGTACCTCCATACTGTCCTCCATAGTGGTTGTACCAGCTTACATTCTCACCAACAGTGCAAGGGAGTTCCCTTTTCTCCACACCCCCTTCAGCACTTGTTATTTGCGGACTTATTAATGAGGGCCATTCTGACTGGTGTAAGGTGTATCTCGTGGTAGTTTTGATTTGCATTTCTCTAATAATAAGTGATTTTGAGCATTGTTTCAAGTGCTTGTTGGCCGTCTGTATCTCTTTCTTGGAGAAATGTCTATTCAGGTCTTTTGTCCATTTTTCCATTGGGTTGTTGGCTTTTTTTGCTGTTGAGTTGTATAAGTTGTTTGTATATTTTAGAGGTTAAGCCCTTGTCAGTTGCATCATTTGAAACTATTTTCTCCCATTCTGTAAGTTGTCTTTTTGTTTTCATTTTGGTTTCCTTTTCTGTGCAAAAGCTCATCAGTTTGATTAGGTCCCATTGGTTTATTTTTGTTTTTATTTCTGTTGCTTCGAGAGATATTTTCCAGAATGTTTACACCAGTTTACTGCTCTAGGTGGGGAAGAGATTGTCCATTTACTACAAAATTGATTTCCCAAAATGAAAATAGATTTGTTGCACTTTGTATTATAAAATTAACATATACTCAATATGAAAATTCAGAAAATACAGGAAAGTTATAAAAAGGAAAATAAAAATTACTATCCTGAGATACCCACCTTCACACCAAGGCATATATCTAGATTTTTTCTCAGATTATATTAAATCGATTTTAACTTAATCTTTAACTTAATTTTAACTTAATGTTTCTTTCCAAGCCAGTACCTATTTGATAGGTACACAGTAATGTATTAAGAGGATACACTTTAAGTAGCTGTCTCCAATTGGGTCCCCTGGGAAGCAGACTCTGAGATGAATTTTAACAGGCAGTATATTTATTAAGGCTTGCCCGTGGTATCAAAATCTGCAGAACGAAGGGGAAGAAAGCAGAATTGAACAGAGGGGAAAATTAAACTGTGATGCAAGTCCAATGAGTGTCTGGGCTGGCCTCACAAGGAATTCCCCTGCTAAAATAGTCCACATTAAACTGAGATGACTAGGCATTTTATACACTGACACTGGTCAATCATTGGATATGGGCCATCCTGGGAAAGGACATACCTTTCTATAGCAGAGGCAATCCCTGGAGGAGCTAAGAGCATTCATAGAATTTGGGGTTACAAATCCTTCACTGAACTGGGGTCTGGCCAGCATATCAGTGTCCACTACAGCTGAAACCAAGCAAGAACCTGAAGTGCCTTCCCAGGGCCCTTTCCTCTGTGTTTTCCCCCACTTATTTATAGGAAAGGTTTAGCCTCCTAGGCTTTCCCCAAGTTCTGAAGAGCAAGTTTAACCAGAGAAGAAAATGTAGAAACAAAGTAAAACAGTCAAGTAAGACAAAATAATAAAAATTTAGTCTCAAACCAAGTCAAGGACCTTTAGTTCCTCCTCAAGGGCTATAGATCCTGAGCCATGTCCTTGAGTTCTTTTGCAGATAATAAAACTCCCACCAGGAAGTTCCCATTGTGGTGCAGCAGAAACGATTCTGACTAGTAACCATGAGGTTGCACGTTCGATCCCTGGCCTCACTCAGTGGGTTAAGGATCCAGCATTGCCATGAGCTGTGGTGTAGGTCACAGTCACAGCTCAGATCCTGCATTGCTATGGCTGTGGTGTAGCTCCAATTCAACCCCTACCCTGGGAACTTCCATATGCCATGGTATGGCCCTAAAAAGCAAAATAAATAAATAAAAATAATAAAAAATTATAAGACCCCCACCAGATGGAAAAAGTTAACTGCATGCTGACCATTAGCACATAGAACCTAGCCCAGTAGAAAATAGAGAGTTGATGACTGAGATTCCCAAAAACCACCCAGTTACCTCACTACCAACCAAGCCCATGGCATGTGGAAGTTCCCAGGCCGGGGATCAAACCAGCACTGCAGTGGTCACAACACTGGATCATTAATACACTGCACCTCCAGGGAATGCCCCACCTTGCCTTTTGAAAAAACTTTCCCCAAAAGCCATCCAAGAGTTCAATTATTTTATTTTATTTTTTGTCTTTTTTTTTTTCTTTTGTTGTTGTTGTTGTTGTTGTTGCTATTTCTTGAGCCGCTCCCGCGGCATATGGAGGTTCCCAGGCCAGGGGTTGAATCGGAGCTGTAGCCACCGGCTCACGCCAGAGCCACAGCAACTCGGGATCCGAGCCGCGTCTGCAACCTACACCACAGCTCACGGCAATGCCTGATCCTTAACCCACTGAGCAAGGGCAGGGACCGAACCCGCAACCTCATGGTTCCTAGTCGAATTCGTTAACCACTGCGCCACGACGGGAACTCCAAGAGTTCGATTATTTTAAACATGAGCTGCCATTCTTCTTGCTTGACCCTATGTTGGGTGCTTTGCAATAAATGCTATACTTTCCTTCCCTACAACTGTGTCAGTAGATTGGCTTTGCTATGCATTGGACAAGTGGACCCAAATTTGGTTAGGTAACACAGTCTACTCCTTGTTCTGTTCAGATATATTACTTCTTTTATGTTCTTGGAGCAGAAATGCCACAATTGATGTGGGCCTCTTTTTCTGTAGGAACTATTAAAAAGGAAAGTTATTAGCACAGACTACAATCCCTGGTATTGCAGTTAGTCTCTGGCTTCAGCTAATACTCATTGTCCCCCTATTTCTCCATCCATTCTGGATTCCCCTCACCCTCAACTATCATCTTTGCTGGTCTGGTGGCATGACCCAGGCCCTCAACCTTGAATGGTATGAACCTTGGTCACAATGTCCTTCTTGGGTTGATATTGCTACATTAGTGCATTTATGGTAAAAATGGGGCAAGAGTTCACCAAAAGGTGTGCAATTGGCTCACCTGAGTGCCAAGCATGTTCCTCTATACCACCATTGTGTAACCTGATGCCAGAATGGTGACTCTTTTTTCCTGAAGCTCCCTGGAGTCAAATAACATAAAGAGTTTAGGTTGGCAGCCGTAACTTGTAGCTCAGGGAGGCTTGCTGTGTTTCCTGGTAAAACTGGGTTGCCTTTGGAAGCCTGTACCTCCAACTCTGCAGAGTTGGGAGACAATTTCCCAGGGATCTCTTCTGTTTCTGCACATCTTACATGCAGACACAAACAGCATTTGTTTTGAATTATTGTTTCAAGGATGTCTGTATAGGAAAAACCTTAGAAGATAGAGATGGTGTCTCCAGAGCAAAAGATGGCTTTTTAAAAAATTGAAGTATAATTGATTTACAGTGTTGTGTTACTTTCTAGTGTACAGCAAAGTGATTCTGTGATATAAATAATTATACATAATACATATATTTTATACATAATATTTTTTTTCAGATTCTTTTCCACTTTAGGTTATTACAAGATATTAAATGTAGTTCCCTGTACTATACAGTAGGAACTTGTTGTTAATCTATTTACTATATAGTGTGTATCTGTAATCCCAAGATCCTAACTTATCCCTCTCCCTCTCTCCCCTTTGGTAACCGTAAGTTTGTTTTCTATGTCTGTGAGTATGTTTCTGTTGTGTAAATATGCTCACTATTGTACCATTTTTATTCCACATATAAGTGATATCATGATATTTGCAAAAGACAGCTTTGTTTACTGTTGGATATAATCAAGATAATGACTCCCTCTGAGGAAAAGTTTGGGGAAATTGTTTGATAAGTTTTGGGTTGTCTAAACTCAGAGTATTTCAGCCATGATGCAAACATGTACATCTCTATCTAGACCATCCCACATCTTCCTCATAGTTCTTGGGAAGCAAGGGAAATAATGCAAATGTAAGCTTCATGCTGCTTGCTGTGCTGTGAGCAATAAAATCTACTGATTTAGATCCAGGAATCTCATGTCTTCTGCCAGCATCCACACAAGTGGCAAGCTAAATTGCCAGCTTGCAAATTGGGTGAAGTCTTAGACCCTTCACAGATCTTGACAACCGTATTATTGCTAAGGGTGGGAGAATTAACATACCCCTGGGGCATAAATGTAAATGTATATTGTTTTCCGTTACATGTAAATGAGAACTGTTTCTAATTCTCTTTTCTGAGAGAGGTGCGAAAGAATATAGTTATCAGGAGTTCCCGTCGTGGTTCAGTGGTTAACGAATCTGACTAAGAACCATGAGGTTGTGGGTTTGATCCCTGGCCTTTCTCAGTGGGTTAAGGATCAAGCGTTGCCGTGAGCTGTGGTGTGGGTCGCAGACGCAGCTCGGATCCTGTGTTGTTGTGGCTCTGGTGTAGGCGGGTGGCTACAGCTCCAATTGGACCCCTAGCCTGGGAACCTCCATATGCTGCGAAAGCGGCCCAAGAAATCGCAAAAAGACAAAAAAAAAAAGAAAAAAGAAAAAGAAAAAAGAATATACTTATAGTTTAATGGTCACATACCATGTACCTGTATCTATGTTATTCTACTCTAGCAAAGAATTTTATTTTGTATCTTTCTCCAAAATCGGTCTGGCATTTGTAGGAACCAGATTGCTGAATAAAATGGAGTGTGATGAGGATCACCACCCTTAATCCCCTAGATCTTCAGGAGTGACACTAATTTCCATCATCCCCCCAGCAACACTTTTATAAATTTATGTCTTAGATTTCCCTAGATCCCCTAGATCTTCAGGAGTGACACTAATTTCCATCATCTCCCCAGCAACACTTTTATAAATTTATGTCTTAGATTTCCCTTGTGGCACAGGGGGTTGGGTTGCTGTCATGGCAATGGGTTTAGTCCCTGGCTTGGGAACTTCCAGATGCTGCAGGTGTGTCCAAAATATAAAATAAAATAAAATTTATGTCTTGACTAAGGAAGGAGGCAATTTCAGAGGCTTCCAGTTGGCCTTCTCCATTATAATAGCTGTTACTTCATAGGCCAAGGACCCAATGTGGGGACTGTGCCAACTTGAAGTATATTTATTCTGATTCTATATGTAAGGACTAAAGAAATGATTAATGTGAATCTGTAAGCCATTGGGCCCACTGTGACCTGGACCTTGGAAAGGACTTCATTTATTACCTGCCCTCCAGATGCACACACCTACTCTGAAAAGGAGGCGGTGATGATTCTCTGTTTTGTCTTGTGTTTGTCTTTTCTAGGGCCGCTCCCGTGGCATATGGAGGTTCCCAGGCTAGGGATCTAATTGCAGCTGTAGCCACCAGCCTACGCCACAGGCACAGCAACACGGGATCCGAGCCACATCAGCAACCTACACCACAGCTCATGGCAACGCCTGATCCTTAACCCACTGAGCAAGGCCGGGTATCGAAACCGCAACCTCATGGTTCCTAGTCAGATTCGTTAACCACTGAGCCATGATGGGAACTCCCGTGATGATTCTCTGGATCTCCAAATATCTATGTCAATTCAGACTCTGTAATCAACAATCCTTGAAATGTTTATGTATTCTTAGTTTCCCAGAGCATGGTTATCTGAGTAAATGGCCTTAGGTCCAAATATTCTAGGACAATCTTTGGGGAAAGACTGAGGAAATCACTACTGAGTATATTGGCAATGGTGTTACAGGTTCCTTTCCCCAGGACCTGATCTCTTCTTAAATTAATGGACTCCAGGTCTAAAAACGGATTCATGTTTTGAAACTTGGGAAGAAATCATGATTTTAATTCAAGTAATTGCCTCAGTCTCCTATGCAGCTTTGAATTCAGCTGATGATACAAACTGAGTAGTGTCTTTATTGACTGCCCATTTATTTTTCCCCTGGGGACATCATATTCTATTAATTATCTCTATAATTCTGTGTGAGTCCCTTCCCCCTGACTGTTCCTCTGCATTTATATTACAATAAATGTACAACTTGATTTCTGATCATTAAACCCCACAACCTGTCCTCTATCATTTGGGGGTCCTATTATCCCTGATGCTATCAGTAAACTTAGTTCTTTAATGACTTCCTTTACATTCAGTTCTGGCTTATAGAAAGTCACTGCTCAGCCTCTTAATGATACTGGTGCCCCTCACAACCATACAATTCTTATGTCCCAGACATATGGTATAGCCTGCTGGCCTTCTGTAATCAAGTCATCTGGTGAGTTTTTTCATCTTTGCATAGTATATGATCTCCAGCATAACTTGTCTGATTCTTTAACTTCTTTCTTTCACTGTCTGTCAATTTCACTGTCTGGCAATTATAGCATCTTAACCCAGTTTCCTGTGGACCATCACTTTTTCCATGCTTCTAAAAAAATCATCCTAGTAGTAAATTCACATTGTCTTCTGGGGATTTTATAATGACATTAAATCCTGAGTACTAGGAGAGTGCTCCCAGATCTAATTTCTCACTTATCCATCCTTACATTCCCTTCTTTTTCATCAAACACCCTAAAAATTCAATCCTACACACACTCTGTCAGCATATGCTGGCCAGATATTGAAGTTCCTTGGGGTATATTTCCTTTCCTCCATTATTATATCCAGCACATTGAGACAACATCAATTAAGGCCTACTGGACAGGAGACAACCTAAGAACAAATCTTGAAGAGGTCTTTTTTTCTTTAAAAAAATGTTTCTATTATAATTGATTTACATTGTTCTATCAGTTTCTGCTGTACAGCAACATGACCCAGTCATAGCATCTATACATAGTCTCTTTCTCATTTTATTTCATCATGTTCTATCACAAGTGATTGGACATAGTTCCCTGTGCTTTACAGCAGGATTCATTGTCTATCCTTCCTAAATGTAAGAGTTTGCATCTATTAACCCCAAACTCCCAGTCCATCCATTTCCCTTCCCCTCTCTCCTGGCAACTGCAAGTCTGCTGTCCACATCTATGAGTCTGTTTCTGTTCTATAGATAGGTTCATCTGTGCCATATTTTCAATTCCACGTATAAGTGATATCATATGGTATCTGTCTTTCTCTTTCTGACTTACTTCACTTAGCATGAGAATCTCTAGTTCTATCCATGTTGCTACAAACAGGAAGAGATCTTTGCACCATCTCTGAATAATGGGGAAAGGATAGGTCTTAGGATAGGAGGGTGGGCCACTTCTGGGAATATCCTCATCTACTGTGTCAAGCCCCAGTCTTTCCCAACCAGGGCACTGACCTGGGCTTAGTATATCTGTCTCGACTAAAAGTTTAATCTTTGGAGATTAGCCACTCTGAGTTTATTCTGATCTCCCACTGTAGGAGATGAGAGCCACTTTGTGCTACCAAAGAGATCCTGCATTTTAGCTTTCAGTTGATGATTAATCACTCTCAGCTTTTCATTATCTTTTTAGAGTGCATCAATCTAAGAACAGTCACCTGTTTTAGCAGCTTGGCTGCCCTGACAAAATACCAGGGATTGGGTAGCTTAAACACCAGAAATTTATTTCTCACAGTTTTGGGAAGAGATCAAGGTGCCTTGATCAAGAAAGCAATTTAGCTTTCTGCAAATGTAGCAATCCTGAAGTCACCAAAGACTGCCAATAGCACCCTGTACTTAGAACAGGCTCTTATTGTAGGGGGATCTGGGCAGGGCATCATAATGCCCACCACAGGGATGAAGCATTTAAATCTCTCACTCCTTTTTTTTTTTTTTTCATAGAGGGGAAAAAATTTCTACTCCCCAGGAGGGGAGAATTCAGCAATCTTTCTCTTTCTCCCACACGCCCTGTCCCAGGAACTAGGAAATATTTATCTGATAGATGAGATTAGAAGGAACCAAGCTTGAAAGGTTAAACCCTTTCTGGGCTTCCTCTGTTTCCGTCTCTGTTTAACTTCCTTTCTCTGTCTCTCTTTATCCCCTGGATTGTCAGTAGGGTTCAACAAATTCTCTATTCCTCAGTCTTACACACTATGGGGAAGGCTTGAATCTTATGGGAAATCCTGCGGTTGTCCAGTTCTGTCTATGATGGGGTGATGAATTCAGTTGCATGACGGGACCATTACAAAGTGCATTTGCCAAACCAAACCTCTTTCTCTAATTGGCTTCATCCAAAGCTAATTTTTACAAGTTGTATTTATTATGAAAATTGTAATAATAAGAATGATACAATGAATGGGTAGTCAGTACCCAGTTGAACGAATGTCAGGGTTTTTATTCAAGTCAGTTTCAATTTCCTCCTGTATTGATTCCTGAATCTTATCATTTTTTCATTTGTTTCCTGTTTTTTAAAAAATCAAGGGGAGTTCCCATGGTGGTGCAGTGGGTTAGGAATCTGACTGCAGCTGCATGTTTGATCCACAGTCTGGTGCAGTGGGTTAAAGGATCAGGCCTTGAAGCAGCTGAGGTGTAGGTTGCAGCTACAGCTCAGATTCAATCCCTGGCCTGGGAACTTCCATATGCAGTGGTTATGACCATAAAAAAAAAAATCAAGAAATTTCACACACAGTCTGGATTTGTGGCTGCCCTTGGGGAAAAGAAAAAGGAAAACCTGGCCATACTGGATGGCCTGGCAACAGCCAGGTGGTTCTGAGACACTACTTGCTTTGGACAGGATTCAAGGCTCCTGTTTGTCATAATCTCCACCCCCCCAACATGGATGCCAAATATCAGTTTGTCATTTACCATAAAGCTTAAACTGTTGTTTTATTATGTCAAATCTCCCCCTCCCCCTACTTATTTATATTATCTGTCTGGCTCCTGTGGGCATTTGTATTTTTGGCCCTTGCTCTACCAACAGCCATTTTAGTCTACCTACTAAAGATGAAATCCAGTGAAACACAATCATAGTGTCCGAGTGTTAATAGCAGCTTTATTATAAGAAAAAAAACTATGTCCATTAGCAGGTAAATGAACAAACTGTAGTCTAATCTTGCAATGGAATTCTACAGCAGCACTAACAAGGAATGTATGATTCCTATACCCAGCAATATAGATGAATCTCAAAATAATTGTCCTAGGTAAAGAAATAAGACAAAAAAGAGAGTAAATAATATATTATTTCATTTATATAAAATTCTAGAAAACACAATTAACCTATAGTGACAGAAAGCAGACCAGTAGCTGCCTGACAAGATGAATAAAAGCATGGAGGGATGGATTACAAAGGGCTATGAGGCAAATTTTGGAGCTGATAGCTATATTCATTACCTTGATTATGGTGATTCCATGGGTTTATATAGAGGTTGCGGATAAACCATATACTTTATTTTTTTTAATTTTTATTTTTTGCTTTTTAGGGCCGCACCTGCGGCACATGGAGGTTCCCAGGCTGGGGGGTTGAATCGGAGCTGTAGCCGCTGGCCTACACCACAGCCACAGCAACACAGGATCCAAGCCGCGTCCACGACCCACACCACAGCTCACGGCAAAGCCGGATCCTTAACCCACTGAGCAAGGCCAGGGATCAAACCTGCAACCTCATGGTTCCTAGTTGGATTCGATAATCACTGAGCCACGATGGGAACTCCAAAATCATATACTTTAAATATATGCAGTTTATTATATGTCAGTCCCAGCTCAATACAGCTGTAACAAAATAATCCCCCCCAAACAAACCCCAAGTATGTCATATAGACTGTTAAAGTGCTCAGTGCATGTCTATCTAGATGTCATTGACAGATGTTTATATGCAGTGACTGCTTACATGGATTCAGAAGAAAAAATTGCAATTCTAGTCCTGATAACTTGTTAAATATTTATCCCTAGAAATGTTATAACTCCATGATTAAAGAGAAAGTCCAAAAGCTTCTTGAAATGGAACAGTGACTGCTTCTGGAAAGGAGAACTAAGACTCTAGGGGGAAAAAAAAACACAGGTAAGTTATTTTTTAATTGGTCATACGCATGTAATATTCACATTAAAAAGTTATTTTTTAGAAACAACTTGATTTTGGAGTTCCCGTCGTGGTGCAGCCAAAACAAATCCGACTAGGATCCATGAGGTTGTGGGTTCGATCCCTGGCCTTGTTCAGTGGGTTAAGGTTCTGGCATTGCTATGAGCTGTGGTGTAGGTTGCAGACGCAGCTCGGATCCCATGTTGCTGTGGCTCTGGCATATGCTGGCATCTACAGCTCTGATTAGACCCCTAGCCTGGGAATTTCCATATGCCGTGGGTGTGGCCCTAGAAAAGACAATAAATAAATGAATAAATAGAAACAACTTGATTTTTTTAATCCCCATCCTCACTCAGTGGGTTAAAGGATCTGGTGTTGCTGCAAAAAATGTTAACTGTGTTTAAGTAGAAGGAAGAATGGTGGTATTAATATTGGAGAGTTAAAGTACTATCTAAGGTCGAAATACTATCTAGAGTTTTACAGTGTACTATTAAAAGTTACAAAAATAACCCCAAAAAGAGAAAATTAATGTAACTTAAATATTGGAAGACTAGATATTCTTAGAAGAAGATAATCCTTATCTTTTGTGCCAGGGAGTTGTTAGATGCTGTCTAAAGCTGACACTGTATTTAGAAATACAGTAATCACAAACAAAGACATTGCGAGAGGCTGTCCCTGTGGACCAGTCCTAAAGGTAGAAAGGATTAGCATGAGATTTGTTGCTGTTCATCATCAATTCTTTTGTGCTATTTGATTGGTTACAATCTATTTGTTCCCTTTTATTTGTTGTTAACTGTATATTTCTTTGAAAAAAAAAATTAGAGAATGGTTGTTCTGTTTATATGGAAACAATATTTTGTATATCAGCCTTATCCAGGTTGACTCTCTAAAGTACGTCAGGCCTTATTTCAGATCTTTTAAAATGAAATTGCAAGGACACCAAGACTCTTGGACTAAGTAAATGGTTGTTCTACTGATATTTTATTTTCTAACCCTAAATGGTATTTAATTCTTTACCTATACTATTTCCAGCCCTCTGCTTATGAGATTTCTTTTTTTTAAGTGTCTGAGTAGTTCTTTTCCTCTATTTCTGCAGAATACAGTTTTGCCTCAAACTAGATTACTGAATCTGAAAGGGGAGGTATCCCGGCTCCTGCTTATTACCAAATTTGGGATAGAACTGATTACCCATTGTTTAGAAGGAATTGAAAAATCATTGTTTAATCTGAAAGGTAGGCCACTGTGGCATATTACTGCCACCACTTGGCAGCACACCTTAATTGCAAGAGTAGAAAAGAAGAGAAAATCATTTCTGATTTTTGTTAAGTTTAACAATATAAGCAACAGCAAATATCCTATAGTCAAGTGAAAAATGCAAAGGAAGAATACTTGACTTTGAGACAGTAAAATGAGACAGTGGTCATTATCCTTAAGATACTGTGTTATAGATATTCATGTGGTTTATAGAGGTAGTCAAAGCGAAGAGTAAGAAGGCATAATCAGAAGACTTCTCTTTAGTCTAAGTATCCAGTAGCTGTAACTGGAACTCTGTAAAAGAGGCGGAAAAAGGGAAGAATCATGAATCAAATGGTACTTTGAAAAGTTTTTCTTACAAGATATATAGGAGGAAAATAATAAAACTAGGATGAATGTAATAAGAAAAGAACTAAATAAATGAGATGGATAAAAAGACTCAATATCATCAAGATGTCTGTTCTTTCCAAATTAATCTAGAGATTCAATGCAATCCAAATCAAAATTCCAGCAAGCTATTTTATGGATATAAAAAAACTGATTCTGAAGTTTATATAGAGAGGTAGAAGACCCTGAATAGCCAACATAATGTTGAAGCAGAAGAACAAAGATGGAGGCCTAATGCTACCTGACTTCAAAACTTACTATTAAGCTACAGTAATCAAGACAGTTGTGATATTGGCAGAAGAATAGACAAATAGATCAATGGAAGATAATAGCCCAGTAGACCCCTATAAATATAATCAACTTATCTTTGACAAAGGAGCAAAGAGAGCTATAGAGTAAAGATAGTCTTTTCAATAAACGTTGCTGGAAAAACTGGCTCATCCACATGCAAAAAAAAAAAAAAAAGGAATCAGACACAGGTCTTACATCCTCCACAAAAAATTAACTCAAAATGGATAATGGACCTAATGTAAAATGCAAAACTATAAAACTCCTAGACAATAAGAGAAAACCTAGATGACTTTGGCTATGATGATACCTTTTAGATACAACACCAAAAATACAATCCGTAAAAGAAATAATCGATAAACTAGATTTCAGTAAAATTAAAAACTATTCTACAAAAGACAATGTCAAGAGAATCAGAAGATGAGCCACAGACTGTGAGGGAAGATTTGCAAAAGACATATCTGTTAAAGGACTATTATTACCCAGAATATATAAAGAACTCTTAAAATTCAATAGCAAGAAAACAAACAACCAAATTTAAAAATGGGCCAAAGACCTTAACAGACATCTCATCAAAGAAGATAAACAATGGCAAATATACTTATGAAAAGAGACTCTACATGATATGTCATCGGAGAAATGCAAATTAAAACAAAGAGTTATCACTATACACCTATTAGAATGGCAAAATCTGGAACACTAACAGCAAATGCTGGTGAAGATATGCAACAACAAACTCCCTTACATTGCTGTTGGGAATACAAAGTGGTACAGTCACTGTGGAAGACAATTTTTCAGTTTCTTGCAAAACTAGATCCATATGATCCAGCCATCACACTGGTGTGATTTCTAAGGAGTTGAAAATATGTCCACACAAAGATCTGTATAGGAATGATTATAGCAGCTTTATTTGTAATTGCCAAAACTTGGAAGCAACCAAGTTTTCCCTCAGTAGGTGAATGGATAAATAAACTGTGGTACATCTGGACAATGAATTATTATTCAGCACTAAAAAGAAATGAAAAAAAAAAAAAAGTCAGGAGTCAGGGGAGTTCACGCTGCGGTGCAGTGTGTCAAGAACCCAGCTGTAGCAGGTTGGGTTGTTGCAGAGGTGTGGGTTCAGTCCCCAGCCTGGGAACTTCCATATGCTATGGGTGTAACCATTAAAAAAAAAAAAAAAAGGCCGGATGACAATAAAAAGATCAGTTGGGTTCCTATTGTGGCTCAGTGGAAAAGAATCTGACTAGCATCCATGGGGACACAGGTTCGATTTCTGGCCTTGCTTAGTAGGTTAGGTGTCTGGCACTGCTGTGAGCTGCGGTGTAGGCTGCAGACACAGCTCAGATCTGGCGTTGCTGTGGCATAGGCTGGCGACAACATCTCTGATCGATCCCTAGCCTGGGAACCTCCATATACCAAGGGTGTGGCCCTAAAAAGAAAAAGAAGAAAAGATCAGTTGGTTGCCAGGGGTGAGGGAGGAGGAATACATAGAACACAGAGGATTCTTAAGACAATGAAAATACTATTATGATATTATAATGATGGATGAATGTCATTATACATTTGTCCAAATTTATAGGGGTGCAACACCAAGAGTGAATCCTAAGGTAACCATGGACTTTGGGTGATTAAGATGCATCAATCCTCAATAGTAACTGTATCATTCTGGTGAGTGATGCTAATAACCAAGGAGGAGAGCTGTAAATATGCTTAGGCAGAGGCATATGGGAAATCTCAGTATCTTCCTCTCAGTTTTGTTGTGAACCTTAAACAGCTCTTAAAAAAAAAAAAAAGTCATAAAAAAAAAAAAGGCTTCTGGAAGTTCTTGTTGTGGCTCAGTGGGTTAAGAACCAGACTACTATCCATGAGGATTCGGGTTCAATCTTTGGCCTTGATCAGTGGGTTAAGGATCTGGCGCTGCTGTAAGCTGTGGTGTAGGCCAGCAGCTGCAGCTCCCTTAGCCTGGGAACTTCCATATACCATAGGTGCAGGCCTAAATAAAAGAAAACAAACAAGGGCTTCTGTGAAAGGAATACCATCATTATTGTCATGAAACAAGTTGGCTGAATGTCTCTTACTTTAAGCAGGACTCTGAAGTCAATGGAGTAACTTTGAAATCTTCATGGTAAAATTATCCAGAAAGGAAAAAAGACATAAGTTCAGCCAAATTTTAAAAGGAGTTCTTTCAGAAGTTCCCACTGTGGTACAGTGGGTTACAAATCTGACTGCAGCAGCTTGGATGGGTATGGAGGTACCAGTTCAGTCCCTGGCCTGGCACAGTGGATTAAAGGATGTGGTGTTGCCACAGCTGTAGCATAGGTTGCAGCTGTGGCTCAGATGCAATCTGTGGCCCTGGAACTTCCGAATGCTTGCAGGCTTGAACAAAAAAAAGAGTTCTGCCATAGATATAGTCACAAACTAGCTTTTTGTGCTATAAAGCAAAGTTCTTCATGTTTTTGGTTACTAAATGTTAACCGTTTAGTCTATAAAGCATTTATATCACATTTATATTACCTTAATGTATAAAACTGTAAATGCAATTTAAAAATTTATAATATTAAATGTTAAATTTAATATTATGCTTTTGGGCCAGGTTGGCTAAGAGATTGAGTTCAAATAAGAATCTAATGGGCATAGGCTTCTTTAGACATCTAACCTATTGACCTGAACATTCAAAGTGGGCCAGGTCTCATTTTAGGTCATTTGAAATGAACAATGAGGTAGAAACTTCAAAGTGTACCAAGAAACTTGGATTAAGCAAATGTTCGTTCTATTGATACTTATTCCCTGCCCTCAAATAATACTTAAGAACCCGTAGCTCCCACCCACACTAGCTCCAGGTATTCTTTCTGATATTTTGTTCATACCTCTGACTTGAAGCTGTTGGTGAAGATTGCAGTGTTTGAAAATCTTTGCCAAGAACTGGAGTTCCTGTCATGGCGCAGTGGTTAATGAAACCGATTAAGAACCAGGAGGTTGTGGGTTTGATCCCTGGCCTTGCTCAGTGGGTTAAGGATTCGGCGTTGTCATGAGCTGTGGTGTAGGTCGCAAACGCGGCTTGGATCCCTTGTTGCTGTGGCCCTGGCATAGGCTTGGCAGCTACAGCTCCGATTAGACCCCTAGCCTGGGAACCTCCATATGCCGTGGATGCGACCCTATAAAAAAAAGGCAAAAAGCCAAAAAAAAAAAAAAGAGACAATCTTTGCCAAGAACTTTGGAAACTTAAGAATTTTATGAAAACAGAGGCTCCTGGGAAATGTGTGATTCTGTAACAAAGTTAACACGTTATAGGACCAATTACTTTATCCTTCCAAACAGCTAAAGGTTGAATATATCTGAAATTAAAATGTTATTAAGAGAAATCAGGAAATTTGAACAAGAAAGATGCATTATTTTAAATGCTGAATTTTGAGCTGGAGCTTCCTAGAAAGAAAACTGAATATGAGGAATCTTAGTTAAGGAAAAGTCAGGAACAGACAGTAATTTAGAGACTTTTGAAAAGAAAGAATGTAGTACAGAAAAACAGAGCGAGGAGTTGAACTATGAGTGAAATACAGAGGAGATAGAAAAGGAATCAGAAGACCAGTAAATCGGGTAGGTTGTAGATTCCAGGAATTGTCTTTAAAAAGGAGGAAATAGGAGTTCCCATCATGGCGCAGTGGTTAACGAATCCGACTAGGAACCAAGAGGTTGCGGGTTCGGTCCCTGCTCTTGCTTGGTGGGTTAACGATCCGGCGTTGCCATGAGCTGTGGTGTAGGTTGCAGACGCGGCTCGGAATCCGCGTTGCTGTGGCTCTGGCGTAGGCCGGCGGCTACAGCTCTGATTCGACCCTTAGCCTGGGAACCTCCATATGCCGCGGGAGCGGCCCAAAGAAATAGCAAGAAGACAAAAAAAAATAAAAAAATTAAAAAAAAAATTAAAAGGAGGAAATAGGATTTCAAGGAGGGGATAAGGATTGAGAGTGTCGAGAAAATGAGGAATGAGAAAATGGGTGGAAGTTAGAACACTTATGACCTTAAAAGTATAATTTCAGTTTGCTATTAGAGGTCAGACTGATAAAAGCTAAGGAGTAAGGTCAAAATGAAGGTAGTTGACTGCTTCTTTTGAGAAATGTGACAGCGAGAAGGTTGATAGTACAGTAAATGGAGGGAGTAGTAGCACTGAAATTAAAAAAATGACAATGGAGGAGTTCCCATTGTGGCTCAGCAGTAGGTAATGAACCTGACTAGTAACCATGAGGATGTGGGTTCAATCCCTGGCTTCAATCAGTGGGTTAGGGATCTGGCATTGCCACGAGCTGTGGTTTAGGTCACAGATGCGGCTCAGATCCTGCTTTGCTGTAGCTGTGGCATAGGCCAGCAGCTGTAGATCTGATTCAGCCCCTGTCCTGGGAACTTCCATATGCTGTGGGTGTGGCCCTAAATTCCAAAAAAGAAAAAAAAAAAAGGCAACGGAAGCTGTCTTCTGAAAATCAGGAAGAGGCCAATGGCTAAGATATAAGATCCTAGCAAAGTAGTTGTAGAAAGAGGAAATGGGAAGGGATGGCATCTGTAGTCCAGGGAGAAGGACTTGGTTTGGAGAGAAGGGGAGAAGAGACTAATTTGTTGAGAACCTGAGTGGTCATCAACAGGATGGAGACAATATCATACCAGAAATGGAATCCTATAGCTTTGATCCCTGCAAACTAGATGACTTTATCTATTAGAATGGGTTGAGACTGGCACCTTAACAAGGAAAGCAAGTCCTTGAAGAGAATACGATAGGAAGTGAACCAAAGATTGGTAAAAAAAAATTTAAGTGGGAGACCAGCCACAAATTTATACCCAACAAGGTAAACTGTGACTTCCCCCAGTGAAAATCCAACCACCTTGTGATTCTTGGGAGCTAAATCAGAAATAAGGATAATCTAGAGTTCCCACTGTGGCACAGTTGGTTATGGACCTGGCACTGACACAGCTGTGACATAGGTTGCAGCTTCAGCTCTGGTTAAATCTCTGCCCAGGGAACTTCCATTTACCTTCCATATGCTGAGGGCCCCCCCCAAAAAAAAAGCAAAAGAAATAGGGGTACTCTACTGGAGACTGGCCCTTAAGGCTCTAAAGGAATTGAGCAATTCTAAGGCAATACAGAAATAAAGCTGGCTATAGCAACAGAGAATTGAGTAATAAATAGGGCTGAAGAACTGGGAGATTAAGGATTCACTTTTGTATTGGTAAGTTTGAGTGGGTGAAAGGTAGGAGCCAAGGCCACAGAGAGTCGGGTACAGAGGAAGAGGCGACATTTAAGGGTATAAAACATTTTGCTCATGATCTCACGTTGTCAATTGTTTGCTTTTTGGCAGCTAAAAGGCTAGGTTTCTGACGTCCATTTCAGAGCTACTGAAGAGTAGTCCCAGGCTGTGGAAGGAGAAATCTGATTCCAAAGCTGAGGCTGTATTTTCCCAGTCTACCAACATTCTTTTCTCACTAACTAGCCAATGCTGCCGCCTTATGCAAAGCCGGCACTAAGGAGAGGCTCCGCTTTACAGAGGCAGGGACGACGCCAATCGGCCTGGGGCCGGCACTGTAGCATCTAGATCGGCGGCGAGGGAGGTCCCAAACAGTTCTCTAAACCTTTTCGCCCTCACCAGGGAGATCGCCTCGCCTATGGTCAACAATAAATCGCTAATACAAAGCTAATCTCTGAGGCCCTTGTTAAACCTAAGGGAGGCGGGGGAATGGTTTCGAGCCACCACCCCCTTACATTTCCGCAGAGCGTATCCCGGGCGGGGGGGATGGGGGCGCCAGAACCCGGGCGGGGCTGCGGGGAAGCGCCAGTCCCGCGACCTGGGGAGGGGCCTCGGTGTAGGGGCTAGGGGCGTGTTTCCCTCCCAGGTCTCGGAAAAGCTCCAAAAATGGCGGGCGGCAACTCGTCTAGCAGGCCGCGCAGGCGCCACCGTGGCCATCCTTCCGCCCGCCTCGGGCGGCCCACGAACCGTCCACAGCGCCCTCACTGAGAGGTATCCGCCGCTCGCGATTGGCTGAGCTGGGCCAGCGCTCCGTGCGGGGGCCGGGCCGTCACGCAGCGGCCACGTTTCCCGCCCCGCTGGTGCGCGTGCGCGCAATCCCCACAGGAAAGCGTTTGCGCGCGTCCCCGCTATGGCCCCTAGCTCGCGCCTCAGCTCCCTCCCCTTTCCGGGCAGGCCCGTCCCGTCAGCGAGGCAGTAAGCACCGCGGCCAGCAGAGGGCGGTCCGGACCCAAGTCTGCAGCGGCGCCATTGGCGTGTGGAAAATGCCACCAGATGGCGGGTTAGGATTGCAGCTCCGTTGAAGGCGCGGCCCCCGCTCCCGAACCCCCGGCGACCACCCCGTAACAACCCCCCCACATCGGGAATAACACACCGGAGACTTTTGGGGGGAAACTAGGTCGACGGCCGGCGGCGCCCGGATGGGCAGCTGAGGTGAGTGCGGGCGGCGGCGACGGCGGCGGGGGGCGGGAAAGAGGGGGAATGCGGCGGCAGCGGCGCGGGGGCTGGAAGCGCCGATCCAAGATGGAGGCCGGGCGAGAGCGAGAGAGCGCGAGCAGGGAGCGGGCGGGCCGGGCGCGGGCCCCGCGCGGGGGAGGGAGGCCGCGCGGGCCTGTGCGGGGCGCGGCGGTCGCCGGCCGTCCGGGCGCCGAGGAGGACGGCTGTGGGCGCGGTGGGCACCTCGGAGCCCTCGTCGCTCTCTACTCCTCCCGCGGGCCCCGAAAATTGTGCCCCCGCCCGCTCGGGCAGTACGGCGACGGGCGCGGAAGCCTTTGTGGCGCGCTCGGGCCCGCCGCCAAGCCCGCCCTCCGCCCCCCCGCCCGGACTCTCGGGACTCGCCCGCGCCCGGCGGGGCCGGGCCCGGGCAGGCTGGTGCGAATGCCTTCCGCCGCCCTGCGTTTCTGCGGTGTTTTAGCGGCGGCGTCGTCACATGACAACGAGCTCGGCCCGGCGGAGGGGCCTGGGGGTCTCTCGGCGTGGCGGCCGGTTCAGGCCTCTTCTCTGTAGGGTGGAGCGGGGGGCTGGCGACTGGGGCCGAGGGGACGTCGAAGCCGGGCTTTCCCGCTATCTGCCCTCCCCGCCCCCGACGGAGGCCTCCTTGTGAAACGTGTCCAGGCCGAAGCACTGCCCCGCTAGTTTGCCAGTCCCCCGGGAGGCGAGGCCAATAAAAGTTGTTTTCCCTCCTTTCTCGGGGTGGGGGCGGGGTGAAGAGCTGGGAAACTGGAGTGCCTGGAGTTGGACCTGGGCCTCGATTGGAGAGTCCGAACTGGGTGCTTCTTGTGTGCTGTACGGACTAAGAAATTTTCAGGTTTTAGGATTGTCACGTCACCCTTTCTACCCACATTTGAAATGTTATCAATTCTTTTCATATTGCAGAGAATCATGTCCCTGGCGTATAAATCATGGGATGGTTTTGAATGTTTATAGACTCAAAACAATGCTGTTTGTATGTGACAATAGCGAATTATTTGCTGTTAAAGTTGGTGTTAAGATGATGAATATAGTTTATTCGTTCTTGTAGTTGTGACTAGAGAGAACTTTATTTTGCATCTGTTAACAAATACAGTTAATGTTTGTGAAAGTATCTGAGTTGGCATAAAGTTATGTGACTTGTAACTTATGTGGAATTTGACTCCACCTTTTTGATTTCCGTGCACTTTTTAAAAGAAAATTGTAAATTCTGATGATGATATTTCCTAGGGAAATAAAACAGTGAAAAAAAACTTGTATGATACATTGTACCACATTCTTTTATTTAAAACGTCTGAAGAATTTACAGGCTGAAAACCCCAAGGTGAGAAATAGTGAAAGATTCTGAAAGGTTGTTTACTTAATTTTTGATCTTTGAGAAAAGTTGTAATACAGATTGTTTGCTATCTTAATAAAGTTTTAGAAAATCGGCAAATGTTTTGATTACAGTTTTCTTTACATTTTAAAATGTACATTAAATTTATTCAGATGGCCTATCAGTGGTCATTTTTACAACCAAACTGCTTTTGACTGGAAATTTCTCATATCCACTTTCTTTCCGTTGTTCTGACAAAGCTAAGGGGTTTTAAATAGGTATGAAATATGGAAAATTTTTAGGTTACAAGGACTGCTTCCTTTGAAGATAGCATACAAATACTGTTGGTTTGAAAGTCTCCTTTAAAGCCTTAAGGGAGCTGTGGTATGGGGGAGAGAGCGAGCCATGGAATGAAGTTACTCCGCCGCATGCTTAAGTTCCCAGGCCGGGAATTGAACCCGTGCGGCATCAGTGACCCTAGCCTCAGCAGTGACAACTGCTGGATCTTTAACCTGCTAGGCCACCAGGGAACTCCTTAAGTTACTTTCAACATTCTCTAGGTTTATGACCTTTGCGGTGTAACTCTTCCAGCCTTACTTTCTTTATCACCAAAATGAAGGTAGTAAATTATGTGGATGTATATGAAAAATGCCTGCTTAATTATGGGAATTCTCGTTATAGCTCAGTGGGTTAAGAATCAGACTAGTATCCATGAGCATGTGGGTTGGATCCCTGGCCTCACCTAGTGGGTTAAAGGATCTGGTGTTGCCATGGGCTGGAGTGTAGATCGCAGACGCAGCTTGAATCTTGCTGTGACTGCAGCTCTGATTGGACTCCTAGCCTGGGGACTTTCATATGCTGTGGGTGCAGCCTAAAAAAAACACACACACAAAGCCCTTCAATTTATTAAAACTTGCAAAATGTCTGCAATTTTACAGTTTTGATCTTTTCCTCTTGATTCTGGCTCTGTATATCTTTATAATCAGTGCTGTGAGGAGATACAGTGCACTCATGAAAAAGATTTTTCTTCGCCTTTTTTCCTTTGCTGCTTTGTTCTTTATTGAAGAAGTGTATTAGTTTTCTTTTTATGTATGGAGAAGTACCACAAAGTTACTAGCTTAAATAATACCTATTTACTCTTTTACAATTTCTATAGGTGAGAAATCTGGGTTACCTGATAGCTGGGTTCTCTGTTCAGCATCTCACCAGGCTAAAATCAAGATGTTAACTGTGGCTGCGATTCTCATCTGAGGTTCAGGATCTTCTCCCATGCTCATTACTTGTTGGCAGGATTTCCTTGTGGCTATATGACTAAAGTTGTCATCTTCTTGCTGTTGGCCAGGGACCTGTCTCAGTTCCTTACCATGTGTCCACCTGAGCAGTTCACATCAGGACTGTTTACTTTCATCTCTATTTCTGACCTCTGGACTCTTTTTGTGTGTTCGATTTCTTGGGCTGCTCCAGAGGCATATGGAGGTTCCCAGGATAGGGGTCGAATCAGAGCTGTAGCCACCGACCTACACCAGAGCCATAGCAATGCAGGATCTGAGCCACATCTGCAACCTACACCACAGCTCAAGGCAACACCAGATCCTCAACCCACTGAGCAAGGCCAGGGATTGAACCCACAACCTCATGGTTCCTAGTCAGATTCGTTAACCACTGAGCCATGATGGGAACTCGTGGACTCCTTTTTAAGAACCCCTTTTAAAGCTGATATGAGAAGGTCAGATCCACTCAGGATGATCTTCTTTTTGGTGAACTCAACTGATTAGGAACCTTAAATACATACACAAAAATCTGTTTACCATATAACAATCACAGAAGTGATATCCCATCATCTCTCCCATACTCAAGAGAGGGGAATATACAGGGTGTGGGTCATTGAGGGTTATTAGAATTTTGCCTGCTATGGAGAAAGAAGCATCTTTACAGTTGCTTCCGAAGAGTCTGGATGTATAGGAAGTGTGGCTGTGTAAGAAGAGCATGTAGGCAGAGCAGTAACCTCACTTGGTAAATTTACTTAAACTTGTTTTGTTTTAACACTTTTTCCTTTGCATACTTCCTGGTACATCGGTTGAAGTGCCTCCCTCTATAAAAGCATTTTATTGTGTTTAAAGGAAATTAAAAATAAAAAGTAAAAATAAAAATTTAAAAATAAGCAAAAAGAAAGGCAATAGAGGAGTTCCTGTTGTGGCTCAGCAACCTGACTAGTATCCATAAGAATGCTGGTTTGACCCCTGGCCTCCCTCAGTGGGTTGGGGATCCAGGATGTAAGTCACAGATGGGGCTTGGGTTGGATCCTCTGTGGCAGTGACTGTGGTATAGGCCAGCAGCTATAGCTCCCTATTGGACCCCTAGCCTGGGAACTTCCCTATGCCATGGGTGTGGCCCTAAAAAGCAAAAAAAAAAAAAAAAAAGCAATAGAAATTATGTAATTCTCATTATTGCTTGATACTTATTGTTTTACTCATTTTAGAGATGAGATTGAATCTCAGGGAAGTTAAGGAATTTAAATGCTTCAAGAGCACACTCCTATTAAATGACAAGTAGTTTCATAAACTCATTGCACCAGTTGCTGTGTTGTGATTAGTCCAGCAACTTCTGAGGAAGGAATTATGAAAGAGAATATTATCTAAATAGATTAGGGATATTACTGATGGACAAAGAGGGTAGCAGAAATTTTGTTTTCGTATGTGGAGGTTTTACAGTCCAAGAAGCAAAATATCTTCAAGAGAAGACAAGACAGTTTTAGTTAAGAATAGCAAGATTTAGAGATTATAACCAGGTGTTAAAGTTGTTTGGGAGATACAGCTTAATTTCTTAATAGAGAAGTGATGAAGAGCTTGGTAAATCTTCATTAGCTGAATTAAAATGTGAATCTCTAGAATTCAGATGATTCTTGCTGCTCTAGCATACATGCTGTGGGGAAAAAGTAAGAAGCAGAGATATAACAAGATGCTCTTGCATAAGCCCAAGAAAGAAATGATTCTTGAGGTGGGAATTAGGGTGAATGTACAGAGAAGGAGGGATCAATTTCCTGTCATTTTGGTAGTCAAAAGGATAGGCTCTCAGCTTGATGTCTTTTAGTGTTGAGAGAAATCTTGTCTTATTGAGAAATGTGATTCTTTTTAAGCAGTTTTAAGTAGGTCATAGTTAGATCAGTTGGTTTTATAGAGTCATTTTTGTATGTTTTAATTCACCCCTTATTGCTTCTCTTAGGTTTCTTCTTCTTCTTTTTTTTTTGTCTTTTCTAGGGCCTCACCTGTGGCATATGGAGGTTCCCAGACTAGGGGTCCAATCTGAGCTGTAGCCGCTGGCCTCCGCCAGAGCCACAGCAACGTGGGATTTGAGCCGTGTCTGCAACCTACACCACAGCTCCTGGCAACTGAGCCATGATGGGAACTCCTCCTCCTTTTTTTTCCTGTCTTTTCAGTGCTGCACATGGAGGTTGCCAGGCTAGGGGTTGAATCCGACCTGTAGGTGCCATCCTACGCCACAGCAACTCCAGATCAGAGCTGCGTCTTCCACCTATACCACAGTTCACTGCAATGCAGATCCTTAACCCACTAAGGCCAGTGATTGAACCCGTGTCCTCATGGATACTACCTGGGTTCCTTAACCTGTGAGCCACAGTGGGAACTCCTCCCTCCTTTTCTTATTTGTATTCTTGACAGTTAGTGCTTAAAGGACATCTCAGGTCCCAGCTTCTTTATAAAACACACTCTATGTGTTATGGGCTTAAGTGATATACCAGTTAGTTGCCTAAAAGTTTCTTAGGAGTTTTGCTGTAATTAAGGAGTTCTAGAGATGGCTTTTTATCTTGTTAGAAGTTCATAGTTACAAAACAAAAACATTTTTTGTTGTAACCTAATACAGACATACACACAATCGAAATGACATTTAACTTTTATGCAGTACACACTGATATTTAAATTTTTTTTTTTTTAAGAATGCTGGTTGCAAGTCACCTGTGTGATATCATGCCTTACAGTAACCCATAGTTAGAAAAGCCCTATTATAATCCCATTGTAATTGAGAGGGTGCAGAGTAAATCAGGAGAAATCATTTTACTTCCATCAGATTGGCAAACATTAAAAATTCTTAGAGGAATTCCCTGGTAGCTCAATGGGTTGGGGATCTGATGTTGGCAAAATGTCACTACTGTGGCTCTTATTCCCTAGCCTAGGAACTTCTGAGTGTTGTGGATGTGGCTTAAAACAAACAAAGTTCTGATAATATTAAGTGTTGACGAAAATGTGCAGAAATAAGACTCCCATTTCTGCAAAAGAAAATGACTTTTGTAGTAAGCTGAAGAATACATGTACCTTAGACCTAGCAATTATACTTCTGCCTTTATATCCCTGATGAGAGAAATTCTTGTAAACTGGCATATGTGTACACACGTGTTCACAATACCCTTGTTTACAGTAGCTAAAATTTAGAAACAAAATGTTCATCATTCTACCACTGATTTTCAAACCCTTGTTTGTTTCAAATGTTAAAATAATTTTGATTCTTAGGATAACTTCACTAAGTCACAGGATATTATCCTCTTTATGTTTAATATTTTGTTAGGATTTGGGGATATTTCTTCATCAGGGATATTTGTAGTTTTCTTTGGTTATAGTATCTTTGTTAGGTTTCTGTATTAGAATTATGATTGCCTCATAAAATAAGCTGGGGAGATGTTCCCTTTACTTACTGAAAAACTTTGTGTAATACTGATGTTTTTTCTTTTTTGGATGGACTTTATCAGTGATACTATCTGGACTGGAACTTTGTGTGTGTGTGTGGGAAAACTTGGTAAATTCAAAATCACTTTTTTTTTTTAACTAGACATAGGGCTGTTCAGATTTTGTTGTAAGTCAGTTTTGTTGTGTTTTTAAAGAAATTTATTGAGATATGATTCCCTGTTATCCTTTGAATGGCTGTAGGATTTGTAGTGGTGTTACTGGTATAGTGGTGTTTATTTCTGGTAGTGTTAATGTGTGATTTTTCACTTGACCAATCGAATTCTTGGTTTATCAATTTGTATATCTTTTCAAAAATAACATTGTTAGTTTTCTCCATTCATGTTTTTTCTCTCATTTGTTTATATTCTTTATATTTTTTTTCCCCTGGTGTATTTTGCTTTTCATTTTCTAGTTTTTTTAAGTGGTGGTAGGTTTCATTTATTATTTTCTAATACAAGCATTCAAAGCTGTAGATTTTCTTCCAAGCATTGCAGTATTCCCTAGATTTTGCATTTTAGGGCAACACCCATGGAATATGGAAGTTCCCAGGCCAGGAGTTGAATCAGAGCTACAGTTGCCAGCCTACACCACAGCCACATCAGTGTGGGATCTGAGCTGCCTCTGTGACCTACACCACTCATGGCAACACCTGATTCCTGACCCACTGAGTAAGGCCAGGGATTGAACCCACATCCTCATGGGTACTAGTTGGATTCATTTCTGCTGCTCCACAATGGGAACTCCTTGATATTTTTATTATCATTTAGTTTTAAAATAGTTTCTGAAGTGCTTTGTGAGTTCTTCATTGACCCAAAGACTATTTCAAAGTGTTTTAATTTTCAAATATTTGGGATTATATTAGATATCTTATTATTTATAACTTAATTTCATTTTGATGAAATAATATACTCTGTATGACTTTAATCTTAAATTTATTGAACTTTGTTTTATGGTTCATCATATGTTTTATCATATGGTTTAAAGGTCAGTGTACCTTTCAGACTTAAAAAGAACTTGGGTTTGCTGTTGTTGGGTGTAGTGTTCTGTAAATATCAATTAGATTGCAATGTTTTGGTAGCATTTTTCAAATCATTTATGTCTTTGTTTGTTTGGTTTGGTTTTTTGGTATAGTTCTCTGAGCTTCTGAGAGGGATGTTAAAATATCCAACCATGACTGGAATTACTTGTTTCTCCCTAAATTTCATTAATTTTTACTTCATGTATCTTGACACTCCGTTATCAGGCACATATAATTTATGATTATTATGTCTTTCTGATGAATTAGGCTTTATATCATTATGAAATGTCCCTCTTTATCCCTGGTAGTAGTCTTTGCCTTGAAAATCTACTCTTTCTGATATTAATATGGCTAGTCCAACTTTCTTGAGCTTATATTATTTCTGTAATGTCTCTTCCTCCATCCATTCACTTCTCTCTTTTGTCTTCATATTTAAAATATGGAAGGCAGCATATAGTTGAGTTTTGCTTTTTTGCCCTTTTCTGACAGTATGGAACTGGAATCTCTTAGCTATAGTGAATGTTGATTATGTTCTAATGCCTGTCAAGAACTGTGAAAGTTTTGAGATTTTACTCTTTTTATATGTAGGCTAACAAATTAACCAGCTACAACATGAAGTCATGAGACTGCTTGATCAGAGATGAACTGTGCATTACAGCAACAGCAGTAGCAGTAGTACAAATACCTCAGTGTATCAGGTTTTGGAGCCCCAGTTTGTACATGGTAGAATGAAGGTGTGATACCTGTATATGCAAGGGGTTGTGTTAGAGGAAAAGAATCCCAAACTTAGAGAAACCCAGATGTTCAAAATGGGTCCTAAGCATGCCTCCCCTTTTCTCTGAGAGAGATGCTGTTTCTCTTTTCCGAGACTATTCATTGTACAAATATACTTGAAGAGATGGATCAAAATTAGTCGATGTCTCTGTTTTTAAGATATTCAGAAAAGCAAGAGGCTTATGGAGAATTAAAAGTGTGCAGTGCATTTTCTCAATTTTCCCTATGTTATTAGCTTAGGTTTTTCTTCTGTTCCTTACATGGCCCCATTCTAGCATTCCAGCTCTCTGCACTGTACTTCTTTATGGGTTTTATGCTCTCACCGAATTGATTACAGACTTGTATATCCTTTTCTCCTCTCCCCCACCATGCTTTTGTTGTGGTGTATAATGTATATGTAAGAAAACACTCATTGCGCATTTACTGTGTACCAGTAAATATTTTCCAATAGCCTTGTGAAGAAGTTACTATTATATTGATGTTTTATAGGTTAAATTAAACTTACTCTTAAATTAACTGAATTAATTAAGTTCATTAGATTTGACTAAACCTCTCAAGTTTGTGATGAGGGAGGGACACACTGTAGACAAGTGCTTGGAGTATTTTTTTTTTTTTTTTTTGGCAATGACCACGGCATGCAGAAGTTCCCCAGCCAGAGATCACACCTGCCCCCAGCACTAATAACACCAGATCCTTAACCCTTTGAGCCAGCTGGGAACTCCTTCTGTTCCTTGGTCTTAGTAGTAGTGACATGGAGTGTTCACTTTATAATTCTTTACTTTTTTTTTTGGCCATGCCCATGGCATGTGTAAGCTCCTGGGCCAGGGATCAAACCCATGCCACTGCAGCTACAATGACAGATCCTTAACCCACTGAGCCATCAAGGTACTCCCACTTTATAACTCTTTAAACTCTTATCTAGGTTTTAATGTATTGTGCTGCATAATTGATATAGCTTACAACAAAGGAAGAACAGAAAAAGCAGATGAATACTGAGCTGTAGGATCTGTCTGTGTTAATCTTTCCGATTAACTTCAGCCAACATGTATCACCCTTTTTGTATTTTTATTGATTGCAAATAACATTATTGCATTTATTGTTGGCATCATAAGATTTGGTAAGTGGTGGTGTTCATAAGGCACAATATTTTGTAGACTAATTGTTGCCAGGCCACACGGCTTATAAATGATAGAGCCAGGATTTAAATTCAGGATTACTTTCAGAACCCAGACTCTAAGTCTCTTAAAGGGGCATTTTTTTCTCAGCCTTATTTATGCTTGTTGAAACTCTTCGCATTTTGAAGTTTATTTTACAGAGATTTGATTTTCTTTTCTTTTCTACTATATAAGAGTTCTGTAGTCTTGAGTAGAACATTTAATCTCTAGAGGCCTCGGTTGTCTCATCTCTATGATGGGAATCCAATTAGGATTCTTTCAACATATATTTATGAGCGCCTATTCCATGAACAGTAGTGAGTATACAAAGTTGTTATACATAGGCTTTTCTTTTGAACAGCTTTTGTTCTTTTGGGAGAGATCAAAAACTTAAAACCCCCCCAAAACAAAACAAACTATCAGGGATAATACATGAAATGTTATGAAGAGCATTAGGTTCAGGATACTTTGGAAGCATAAAGTACAGAGGTAAGAGGACATGTCCTTCTCCTTGTCAGGTCCTCCCAAATAATGTTTTTATTTTTAATGTGTCAGGAAGTGACAGACATGAAACAGAAGACTTTTTTCAGGGTAGTCCTTTTATTTCCTGAATGAGATAACAATAATTAAGTATTACCTGTACTGTTTTTAGGCTCTCTGACAAGATTTCTGTTCATAATTGTTGAGTTTGTTTAAAGGTTCAAGTATAGATTTGAGACACCTCTGCTTGTCTCCTCAGTCTTAGAGAGGCAGAAAAAAAAGTGTTTTATACATTGCCAAGCATGAACATGACCTGGTTATCTTTTTTGAGATACCCAGTTCCCTCTTTCATCCTTAAGGTCTATTGATTCTTATTATATCAGGTTATTCATTTTCCTGTCTCATTTGTGAGAGTACTGAGAGGTAGCTTCCTCTTTTCTCTAGTAGAGATTGTACAAAGTAGCATATGTGTGGCATATGACAGAGTGGAAGACAAAGTTAAGGACAATCTTTTTTTTTTAGTTGAAGTGTTGTTAATTTACAGTGTTGTGTCAATTTCTGCTGTACAGCACAGTAAACCAGGTGTGTGTGTGTGTGTGTATTCTTTTTCTTACATTATCTTCTGTCATGTTCTATCCTAAATAAAATCTTAAACAGTGTTCTACTTTATTTATTGTTAAAGGCTAAATTAATTTTCAGGAAGAAAATGCTTTACTGTTATGCATCTTGTACTGTTGGGGTTTGTTAAAAAGTTTGTATATTCACAGATGAAGGAAGTACTATCACATGATAAAGGGCTAAGAAAGCCATTGTCTATTGTCCAAGAGAGTTCCTGACACCTGAGTCCCACTGCCTGTGTCAGATTTTAACCCATCCGCTTACTAGATAAATAAAACTTGGGCAAATTCCTTAACCTCTCTAAATCTCAGTTTCCTCATCTGTGTAATGGGAATAATAAAAACATGTCTCATGGGTTGTTGTAATGGTTAAAAAGTTAGATTTTAGCTGCTAGACTATATTGCATTGTATGTATATTCAGAGGATATTAAATTTAGGTGAGTAGAATTATAACACAGATAAATCATGAGATTACTTTGTAGAAGCAAAGACTTTAAATTGGTTCTTATTAATACATAGTGTTAGCAGGTTCTTATCAGCCCGTTGAACTAGTTGAATTATAAACTTTATTAGAGTGGCCAGAGGATGAGGTACTCTGGTTAATTGAGAGATGAGGGTTGTATAGCCAGAGTTTTCTGCTTATTGCTAAAAATATTTAAAAAATCAGACTCTTTCTTTAGAAAGTACTGTATCTTGGAAAAGTATTGTTTTCTTTGTGATTGAGAAATTTGATGGCTGTATCAGGATTTTTATTTATGAGTATCAGCTTTGTATGTATAATTTTGCAAACAAAGAGACTGGGAATGACTCTTTACCAAGAATAAAACATATCCTGAAAGTTACCTCTGGAGTAAGTTCTTAGACAAAAATAAGATGGTTAGATGGCTGCTTTTCCTCTTATAAAAATGAAGTACAGGAGTTCCCGTTGTGGCTCAGCAGTTAACGAACATCCCTGAGGATGTGGGTTTGATCCCTAGTCTTCTTCAGTGGGTTAAGGATCTAGCATTGCAGTGAGCTGTGGTGTAGGTCTCAGATGCGGCTTGGATTCCGTGTTACTGTGGCTCTGGTGTAGGCTGTGGCTACACCTCTGATTGGACCCCTAGCCTGGGACCCTCAATATGCCACAGGTGTGGCCCTAAAAAGATTAAAAAAAAAAAAAGTACAGGCAACAAAACTGGTAAACATGGGTTGTTGTTTTTTTTCTTTTCATATTATAGATAGTTGATATTCGATAAATGTAAAGGGGGCATGATGTAGAAGAGAGAAAGCTGGTGTAGGCCAGAGACTCAGTTTTAATTACAGCTTTATTAAAAAGCTTTGTGTCTTTGTTATTAGCTCTGTGTCTTTGAGTCATTACTCCTTTGAGTCTTAATTTTTTTTGATGCAAAATTAGTATCTTAGACCTAGTTTCCAAGATTCCTGTAAACTTTTTAGTCCCTGTTGAAATAATCAGGCCATCAACTCTGAATCAGGTAATGCAAAGTTTTTGATTTGAGTCTTTATTTTTGAAAAACCTGAGTGTGTTATGCAGGCTCCTTTGTCTCCTCATCTCCCAGCTAATTATTAGAATAATTCATGTTTTCCCCTAGCTGATCAGTGCACAGACCAAGTACGTTAATGTTTAGATAGTATTTACAGTTTGTGGTTCCAGATATGGGTGTGTGTTTGCTTCTTTATTTGGTGAGAAAGAGATAGATTAGCAAGTGTCTTCATATTATTTTATTCATTGTGAGTCATTCAAATATTTGAACATCTACAGTGAGCCATATACTGTGGGTATAAAGATATTAAAATGCACAGGTCTTATGTACAGAGAAGGCGATTCAGGACTCAGAAACTAGGTGTGATAACCTTCTCCAAAAATTGTTTCTAGATAGCCTTATTATCCCTTCCTCCCACTCTCTTTCCCTTTCTCAAAGGTCTGAGTGCTCTTCCTTTGTGTTTTAGTGGTATGCTGCACCAGGGCTGCCGTGACTGGTTGTGGAATTGGTGCTCTACATAAAGGTGCCCTGGCCAAGGGGCTAAGTGGGGGGTGAAATCCAGATTTTATTCTGATTGACAAACTCTCCATTTGCTTTTTCATCATTTTCTAATTCATCTGCCCAAAGGAGGTCTTCTTTCTCAATTCTTACAGAAGATTGTATATGGGGGCAGATAATCTACCCTGTGCATAGTATACCATTAAGAACTTTCTGTAGTGTGTGTTTTGGCAGATAAGTTTTATAGTAGGTAATAAAAGCCTTGACATGGTTTGTTGAAATGAACAAATGCTTCCTGAAGGCAAATTTGAAAGAAAAGTGAAAGTTAGCCAGGAAAGAATGGGATGATAGAGATGGGAATGGCATTCCAGGTGAATATAGAGGAACAGTGTTGTGATCTAGTCATGGCTAGTGGTTCTTTTTTTTTTTTTTTTTTTTGTCTTTTTGCTATTTCTTGGGCCGCTCCTGCGGCATATGGAGGTTCCCAGGCTAGGGGTCGAATCGGAGCTGTAGCCGCTGGCCTATGCTAGAGCCACAGCAACGTGGGATCTGAGCTGCATCTACAGTCTACACCACAGCTCACAGCAATGCCAGATCGTCAACCCACTGAGCAAGGGCAGGGACCAAACCCGCAACCTCATGGTTCCTAGTCGGATTCGTTAACCACTGCGCCACGACGGGGACTCCTAGTGGTTCTTAATTTGTGCTCTTTGCACAAGCAGTATCAACATTACCTGGGAACTTGTTAGAAATGCAAGTTCTTGGCCCTCACTCAGTCTAATTGAATCAGAAGTTCTGGAGATAGAGACCAGCAATTTGTGTTTTAACAGGTCTTTGTGGTGATTCTGATGTAGGCTGAAAGTTGGAGAGCCATGCTGTAGCCCATTTCCTGAGGAAGCATTAATTGACTGTATGTGAAGAGCGTGGGGTTACCTAATAGGACTGATTAAAATATATAGCTGTAGACAGTGACCTGAGTGCCTAGTGTGCCAGGCTAATTTGAACTTTATCCTTAGGTCAGTGGCTACACATTAGAATGACCCAAGAACCTTAAAAACACCAAAGAATGGTTGGGAATCTACCCCAGAACAACTGAACATCAAATCTCTGTCTTTCTGATACACATAAGGTTGTGAAGTACAGACAGAATTTGGTTATTGATTGTAATAGTATACGCATTTATTGAGAATGTGTCAAATATTGTGTTGTATAGCACGATAATAATTAAATAACACAGCAGTGTTACATTGGTATTAATCACATTTCATGGATCTTTGAAGTATAGAGATTAAGTATCTTTTGCCACTGTTGTCTAGGTAGGGAGTGGTAGGTTTGAGTTCAAGTTTTTCTAACTCTAAAGTCTAATGGTTTAAACAGTCTTTTTTTTTAAACCTGGGGTTCATAAACTTTGGTGGAAAAATAATCATATTTTTATTTTCACCAACCTCTAAGTGAGATGTAGCATTTTCTTCAATTTTGAATGTAGGCCAGAAATTTCAGTTGTATGGGCAATACTATGACTTTGTTATCAATAAAAACCAGAAGTATTTTCAAATTAAGTTGCAGATGTTGCAGATATCTCAAAATATCTTTTTTCCTAATCAGTACTTTAAAATTGAGCTAATTGTTAGACCCTCTTCTAGATTTGTGTTAAAGAAGCATGTATGATACAGCATCACAAATTAGTTTTTTTAATGTTGATAATTATACTTGAATATAATAACTTATTCCTTTTCGTAAAGAAAAAATTATTACCTTTGACTGAGAGAGTGTTTACTAGGGTAAGGTAGAAAGGGAGTACAAAATTTATTTATTTGGTTATCTTGTAGAATAGAGATGCTTATAAAAACTCTTTCCTTCCCTACTTTTTTATTTGACTTGTTAAATAGGACCAAAATCCAAGTTCTTCATTGCATGTCAAAGTTATTAGATTAAAAACTACTTTAGGTTTAGAGTGCTTTCTTCTAATAAGCATTTCCTAAAAAATTAGAAAATATAATAATGCATTATTTCAATAGGCATTCTAACCATCCTGTAGTCAGATACAGTACTGTTTAATAGAACTTTCTGCAATGATGGAAATGTTTTGCATATATACTATAGGCTATGGCAGCTATTAACTATAGTGATGCAAAGAAACAAAATAATAGTAACAACAATGTGATAACCTTAATAGCTAACAGTATTTCCTATATCAGGCATATGGTTATTTTGTTTGCTGAAACTAATTGAAATACAATTCTGAAGTCATTTTGTGATGAATTAGCTTTGGTTAATGGATATTTGGCTTTTCTTAGTCAACATACATATATGAATGTCTAACCTGTGTTACACCTAGTATGGTATGTTGTATTCCTGGAGGCTCAGAAGGGGAGAGGTATCTCTTAGAATTCCATTATTACCATATTCAGGCTAGTTGGTGGTAGAGTGATGTTTTAAAAAGGGCAAGAGGACTATCATTTTTCTGTACAGACTGTCAATTGTCTGTACAGATATTGTGCTTGGTACTTTAAATACAAAGCCATCATTTATTGAATACAAGCTTTTTATCACATCATTCAAGTGCTTTAGATTCATTACATATGTCATTTAATCAGCACCCAGTGCTTCAGGGAACATAATGATGGCAAATATACTTTACAGATGAGGGCTTTGTTAGGCTCTTCTTCTCATGTCCACATTCTTTCCTCCACTTCATGGAGATGATCATAAAAACAGATGGGGAATGAGAGGGAGGTGGAGATGAGGTTATTGATGCCAACTTACCTAGTACTTAAGGTTCTTCAGTTAATAAATAGTTGTTCATTTCATTTTGCCTAGATGCTGGGAATAAGGCAGACAAGGTATTTGTCCTCATGTGAGAGATAGTCAATCAGGTAAACAAAATAACCATATACTATGTTAGAAGTATAAGATAATAAATGAGAATTACTGTGATGGATAATAATGGGATACATAAACAAGGAGAGTCAGGAAAGTCATCTTTGATGATGTGAAATTTAAGCTGAGCTTGCATATAACCTGGCAAGAATGGTCCAGGCACAAAGAAGAGCAAAGGCAGGATCTCTATGGCAAGAAATAGCTGTGATATTTTAGGAAATGAGAGGTCATGGTCATTGGAGGGAGCATAATGCAAGAAGAGTAAAGTGGCTTCACGTTGACATTAGAGGGGTAGACCAGAGTTTGGTTTATGTAGGATATGTTTGGGTTAGTAAGGACTCTAAGGAGTGCAGATTTTGTTATAAGTAAAATGAGAAACCATTGGAGAATTTTTTTTTTTTTTTTGGTCTTTTGCCATTTGTTGGGCCGCTCCTGCGGCATGTGGAGGTTCCCAGGCTAGGGGTCTAATCGGAGCTGTTGACACCAGCCTACGCCAGAGCCACAGCAACACGGGATCCGAGCCGCGTCTGCGACCTACACCACAGCTCACGGCAATGCCGGATAGTTAACCCACTGAGCAAGGCCAGGGATCGAACCGGCAACCTCATGGTTCCTAGTTGGATTCGTTAACCACTGCGCCACAACGGGAACTCCAGCCATTGGAGAATTTTAAGCAGAGAAATATTTAAAAATCATTCCTTCAGCTCAGTGATTCTTAACTGCAGGTTATATTTTGCTTCCCAGGGGACACTTGGCAATCTGTAGACACTTTTGGTTGTCATGACCAGGGGTGATAGTGTATACTGCTGGCATTAATGGGTAGAGATTAAACATTCTACAGTATTACAGAACAGCCCCCTCCAACAAGGAGTATTGGCCCAAAATGTCCTGAGTGGCAAGGTTGAGAACTTCTGCTCTAGCTTCTGTGTGAATGTTGGATTTTGCTGGGGGTGGAATGGAAAAGGGAAGGGTTAGGTTGTTGCAGTGTCCAGGTGATGGTACCTGGACCATGCTGCAGTAGAGATGATAGTGAGAAGTGTTGTGATTATTTATGTGTTTTGGTAATAAGTCAAGGATGATTTCCAAGTTTCTGACTTTAATAATTGAGTGAATGGTGGTGCCATTCCAAGATGAGAAAGACTAAGAATGAAGGATTCTAATCTTTAAAGTCTTATTTCATGGAACCTGAGTTGCCAATAAGAGAAGACACAGGGAATTCCTTTTGTGGCTCAGTGGTTAACAAACCTGACTAGGATCCATGAGGACAAAAGTTTGATCCTTGGCTTCCCTCAGTGGGTTAAGGATCCGGCGTTGCCACAAGCTGTGGTGTAGGTTGCAGATGCAACTTAGATCTGGTATTGTTGTAGCTGTGGCATAGGCCAGCGGCTGTAGCTCAATTCGACTCCTAGCCTGGTAACATCCATATGCTGCAGGTGCAGCCCTAAAAAGGGGAAAAAAAAAGAGAAGACACAGTACTATTTTATGTACAATAGGAAGGAATATGCCATATGCCTGCACAGTCTTACCAGCCACTTGCTTTTATCTATTCCCAGAGAGAAGACAGTTTCTTCTGCTTTCATTTATATTACTTGGCATGTGATAGGCTGTCCTTTTGTATGTATCTCAGTAACAAAACATAGTACAGCTTCATCTACTTGTGGCTGTTGTCATATCCCATAAATCACTTTATCGATGCTTTGCAAGAAAACATGGAATTGAGATTATTACTAGCAATAAGGAAATTTGATTTGCTAATCTCATTTTTTGTGCCTTTTTATACACGATAAGTTTTCATTTCAATACCAAATTACAGAGGAGTAGTTCATTTTTTTATTTTTCATTTTTTTGTCTTTTTTAAGGCCACATCTGTGGCATATGGAGGTTCTCAGGCTAGGGGGCCAACCCGAACTGTAGCCAGCCTACACCACAGCTCACAGCAACATTGGATCCTTAACCCACTGAGTGAGGCCAGGAATTGAACCTGCAACCTCATGGTTCCCTAGCCGAATTCATTTCTACTGCGTGCTGGGGAACTCCTTAAAAGACATTTTAAAAATGAGCTTAACATGCTTGAAATTAACAATGATAATAACTCAGTTGATGACAGGGTGACTAGCTGTGACTGAGTTCATGGAGGAACAATGGCAGCTCTGTTTAGTTACTCTCTGTTGAGCGCAGTTATAAAATGCTGATTGTGAGATGCATCTTTACCTTAGAAATGTTAAAAATCGGGAGAAAATGTATGTATTTGAATGGGTGAAATATAGTAGGTGGTGAGAAGTATCCTATACCAGACCATTTAACATGTGATATGGGTCGAAATGGATTAATAGCACTACCGATGGTACTGGTGTTTCTGTGTATGGAAGCTTACCTTTTAAAGATTACTGGCAGGTGAAAATTTATATTTGCAATGAGCTCTTCTGTCAGTGGTAGAAATTGTTGAAAGAATGGATGCAGAGGGTGACAAGTAAATAGTTCTTAGGCAATATTGTAGAAGCTAAGTGGTGAAATTAAAGCAGTGAAACTCCACATGTATATAGGTTTTGAGCAAGCACAATTATGCAAGCACAATTTTATAGGATGGAGGTATAGGCAAATACATCATAATCTTGGATAGAGAATCTAGTTGCCCTTTTATCACATTGTGCTGTAATTTCTAGTTTAACTTACACAGCTTTAAAAAAGTTTGCTAGTAGTTTTGATCCATTTTATTAAAAAAGACAGTAACCGTTGCCAGATACTGAAAGTTTATTAACCAAATCAACATCCCTCTGTGCCTAAGTGGTGCATGCATATGTATATGTGAATAATATTTTCTTGACATACAAAACACAGATCTCTTACCACCATGCTTCAGTAGGAACACAGTTGTGGCTCTTCAGTCCAAACCATAGCCAGGCATTCCAGAAACAGGTACTCCTGTGAGATCTGATAGTGATTTTTTTTTTTTTTTGGTGTGATATTCTTCTCCCCACCTTGCCCCCTGATAGTAATCATATTGGTTAAGTTGTAAATACCCTGCTGTAACTTTATCTTACTTGTTGGCACTTAATTAAATACTGTTTGTATTGTGATAATTCGCATGTGGCTTTCTTTTCTATACTGTGAAGTGTGTTCAGGGTAGGGACATGTTGCTTTTGTGTGTGCTCCATAGCAGCAGAGCACATGTTGGGCAAACTGATAAACATTCAATAAATAGTACTTAAATTCAACCAAATTGAATAATTTAGATTTGTATCATATACTAAGCTTGATCGTATACTACTTTAAACCTTTTTAAAAGAGATTTTTTCTTTCCAGCTTCAGATATGCTGAAAACATCATCTTTGCTAAAATTAATTCCTTTATTCCATTGTTCCTAAATCTTTTCAACCACCTTTTTCCTTTCTACTTTATTACTTCATTCATTCATTACACAATGTTACTGACTAGGTTCACTTAAGGTCAAGTTAGAGCTTAGAAATAGAAAATAATTGTTTTGTCATGTAACTTCACTTTAAGCACACGCACACACACACAAACTCTTGTCTATTAAAGGGTGGTATATTGAGTGTGGGGTGACAGATTTGCTTACAGTAAGATTTTTGGTAAAGTTTCTTTGATTCACTAAAAAATTTGGAAGCTTAGTTAATGCAAAATATCACTGGAAAAATATTTGCTTTACATAGAAATGTTGAGGAACATATAAATTTGCAATTATAGTACTTTAAACATTTGACCTTTTCTATTTGGAACCTTTCAAGTTCCCTTAAAAAAAGGAAATTTGAATTGTTAGGAAGGAGCATTCCACTTTCTAAAATAATTAAAAAAACACTGCTTTGTCATAAAAAGATCTATTCATGAATTTCTGCATATTTTGTTGAATTTTAAAATTTTTTTCAAATTCAGACATTGATACTTTCTTTTCAATCTTAATGAGCCTTCTAGTCCTTTGACACCTCTTTTGTCCCTTTCCTGCCTTAATTTTCTTATCTAGCTTGGAACTTTAACTTTTGAAATATGTTGAGCTGCTTTGCATCTGTCCAACCAATACTCAACCACAGCTCAGTTAATCTTTCTGATTTCTGTGTACCTGGCTTTGACCTGCTGAGTACATATGGAGAAAAATCACAATTTTGCAGACTGGAGCCACTAAATATTCATGCTCACCAATTTTAATCGGACCCTCACCATCACCCAGTAATCCTTCTTTGTTCCTAGTTAGTTCTTTCTCACAGCAGTTATTTAAAAATTTCTACTCTCTTGTAGCCCACTTAACATCACTTACCCTCTCTTTCTCAGTAGATGAGCTTATCCATTCATTGCTAAACTTGGATTTAATTATAATTTTATTTCTGGAAGATGTTGAAATGATTGAAATGAGACTGGAAAGAGATTAACCTGACATTTGCTCTGCCTAACCCTTGAAGGCATACAGCAAACTAAGATAGAAATTTTAGAATGAAATTTGAAACATGTTTCTTTGTGACAATTTTGGTTGAACCTACGGTGAACTAATTTTAGTATTAAGTTCCTTTTTCAATTATAGTTCCATTCTTGGAGTAGTTTTATGTTTTAAAATGTAAGATTAAAGGAAGTTCTTCTGCATTGTGTTAAAGGTTCCAAATAAACATCTTTTTCTTTGGGCTGTGCCCTTGGCATATAAAAGTTCCTGAGCCAGGAATTGAACCCATGCCACAGCAGCAACCCAAGCCTCTTCAGTGACAGTGTTGCATCCTCAACCTGCTGTGCCATAGGAGAACTCCTTAAATAAATATCTTTTCCCAGCTTTTAAAATTGTGATATGTGGAGTTCCTGCTGTGTAGCGGTGGGTTAAGGATCCAATGCTGCATCTGTGGCAGTGTGAGTTTGATCCTTGGTTCAGCACTGTGGGTTAAGGATCTGGTGTAAGTCGCGACTGTGGCATAGCTCACAGATGCAGCTTTCAGTCCCTGATCCAGGAACTTGCATGGGCCATTGGTACGGCCATTAAAAAAAAAAAAATACATGTTAATACTGCTCATAAATTTGATGAATTTTTACCATGTAACCACCTACCAGATCAAGTTCTAAAACATTTCCAGCACCACAAAATTTCTCTATACCTCTTCTTAGTTATTTTGCCCTCCCCCAACCTATTTCAGCTGTTATAGCCATCATTAATTTTGTATTTTGGCTTCTTTTGCTTAACATGATGTTTATGGGATTTATCCATATTGTGGCATGTAATGGCAGTTCTTTTTTTTATTGCTATGTAGTATTTTACTGTATGAATATATCAAAATGTAGTAATCCATTTTTTTGATGCATGGACATTTGAGTTATTTCCAGTTTTTGGCTATTATGATAAAGTTATTGTGAACAATCTTGTACAAGTCTCTTGATGAACATATGCCCTCATATTTTTTAGATGTGTATACCTAAAGTGGAATTGCTATATCTGTCTTTTTTTTTTAAGTTTATTTACCCTTTATTATTATTATTATTTTTTTTCGGGCTGCACCTGTGGCATATGGAAATTCCCAGGCTAGGGGCACATTGCAGCTGAAACTGTAGGCTTATGCCACAGCCACTGCAATATTGGAACTGAGCCGCCTCTGTGACCTATGCTGTATACTTCTTAATACCACTTCTGTAATGAAACCAAATTATTAACTTCAGTCCTTCCTATCTGTAAGCAATTTCATAGGTTTTCTAACAAGTTTTTAAGAGAAGGCAGGCACTTTGTTTTTATTTACATTTGAAATTCTTCATTTAGTTTAAATGGAAGTTTTGTTTCTGTTAGCACTTCCTTTAGTGTTGTTTATAAGTTTTTGTTTATAAATTTCCTTCCTTTATTCGAATTTGAACATTTCTCTCGGTTACAGTTTATCCTGATCCCTGTAAGATTATCTTATTTATTAAAGGATTTCTCTGATTGCTATTTAGATTGCAGAAAATAATCATTGGTTTTTCTGGCAGAAGTGCAGGCTTTCTTGGTTTTATTGGGTTGGACTTTTAAACAATTACAGTGTCTAAAGTGTAGGGAACAACTAGATTTGGAGACCAAGATCTGAATTCTAATCTAGCCTAGTCTGTTTATTAGCAGCATGTTTTTTTTTATGAAAACTTTCATCTCTCTAGTATTGGGAATAAGCATGTATGTCCTGGTCATCTCAGGATGTTGGATTAGTAAATGAGCTAATGTAACAGTGCTGTAAACCATGAAATATGGATGCATTTGTCTTTTGGCGGCGGGGGGGGGCGGCATTTTATACATTTGTAGATTTCTAAGCAGCATTCATCTAGTTTGTAAAACAGAATATAAATTGCAGTTTTCAGAGGTATGCAGCAGGACAGAAGAGTGTCTCTAGGGAAGGTTGACTGCCTGATGAGTCAGTTCTTAAGTGTGGCGGGAGCTGATGAACTATGTACCAGATACTGGTTCTCAGAGCTGATATGCTTAGAAGTTCAATTTATTATTTATATGCAGGAGTGATTTAGGTTTCAGGTTAAGTCTGAGGTATAAATCAGGGTGTCAGATTATTGATATACATTGAGAAATGAAACTTTCAAAAGAAATGTGTCTGTGCTCACCAGTCATTGCATTCTCCTCCTGTGGGAAGACATATGTCAGACACAGATTATAACCTGAAGATTGACTAGTAAAAGTGGAATTAACTCAGAACGAGTTGGATCATCATAGTTGTCAGTATTATGGAGCCTGATATATATAGCTGCACTACAGCAGATCTGGGTCAGAACACTATCCAGAGACAGTGTCGGAGACAAACTGCCAGATTTAATTTGTTTCATCTCTCCTCACTATTCAGTTAATTTGATTTTAGCTTTCATACAGTCTTGGACAAGATGCAGGTCCTCCTGGTTCCCATGCCACTTTGTTGGTATTTTGTCTGTTTAACTTTTTCATTCTACAGATGATTTACCTCTTAAATTTAAATCTCTTAATTCTCAGTTTTAAAGGAATCTTTTGTGTATGTCCCATATACTATTTCACTGATGGATTGAATTTATCCTTGGGAAGTTGAGTAAGATATACCTTGCTTCTAGTGCTTCTGATGTACCCTTCTGGATGTAGAAAGAATAAGGATTTTGTAGTCAAGCGTAGATTTCAGTATCGGTTCTGCCATCTATCTAGCTGAGACTTTAGTCAGACTACCTCTTTGAGATCTATCCATTTTATCCATCATCTCAGATGCACTGTAGTCCCTCTGCTTCCCCGTCCCTCCTTTCCCTTCTCCTTCACAGTTATATAACATAAAATACCCCCCCCCCCCACTTTATGGCTTTGCTCACAGCATGCAGAAGTTCCCAGATCAGGGATTGAACCCATGCCACAGCAGTGGCCCAAGACGCTTCAGTGACATTGCCGGATCCTTAACCCACTGAGCCATAAGAGAACTCTGGCTCTTGTTTTAAAGTATATAATTCAGGAGCTTCTGTCGTGGCACAGTGGTTAACGAATCCGACTAGGAACCATGAGGTTGCGGGTTCGGTCCCTGCCCTTGCTCAGTGGGTTAAGGATCCGGTGTTGCTGTGAGCTGTGGTGTAGGTTGCAGACGCGGCTCGGATCCCGTGTTGCTGTGGTTCTGGCATAGGCTGGTGGCTACAGCTCCGATTAGACCCCTAGCCTGGGAAGCTCCGTATGCCACGGGAACCGGCCCTAGAAAAGGCAAAAGGACAAAAAAAAAAGGGTATGTAATTCAGTGACTTTTTTGTTGTTGTTAATTTTCAAAGCTGTGCAGCCATCACCACAGTCTAATTTTAGAGTATTTCTGTTACTCCAAAAAAGAAACTCCATGGCCATTTACATTCACTTCCCATTTCCCTAGGCTACTACTAATCTATTTTCTGTATCAGTAAATTTGATCTTTTTGAATAATTTATAAGAATGGAATAATAAAATATGTGGTATTTAATGTTTGGCTTCTTTATTTAAGTATTTTTGAAGAATGATCCATATTATAGCATGTTTCAGTACTTGCCTTTTCATGGCTAAAGAGTATTCCATTTTGTTTATCCATCCACCAATTGATGGACATTTTGGTTGTTTCCACTTGTTGGCTATTGTAAACAATTCTGCTGTGAAATTCCTGTATACATCTTGATGTAGACATAGTTTCATTTCTCTTCCATTGATGCCTAGGAGTAGAGTGACTGGGTCATACAGTAAATTTGTGTTTGATTTTTTTTTTTTTTTGCCTTTTTGGGGCCATACCCACGACATAGGAAGTTCCCAGGCTAGGGGTAAAATGGAAGCTGCAGCTGCTAGCCTGCGCCACAGCCCACAGCAACACAGGTTCCGAGCTGCATCTGCGACCTACACTACAGCTAACAGCAATGACAGCTCCTTAACTCATTGAGCAAGGCCAAGGATCAAACCCATGTCCTCATGGATACCAGTCGGGTTCGTTACTGCTGAACCATGACAGGAACTCCCTTGTTTTTAATATTTTAAGATATTGCCAAACTCTTTCCCAAAATGGTTTATCAGTATATGAGAGTTTCTGACTAGGATGTCTTTTTGATTAGATTTAAACAAGAATCACAGCATCATAAGATTTTATTATTTCAGTTAGAAAAAGATATTAAAATTCCACTTATATTAAATGCAAAAACAATGCCAAATGTTAAAAACCCCAGATTTCTACTAGGCGAATGTACTTAATTGAAAAATTTCAATACAGCAAGGCAAAGCATTCTATAGAACTGTGGTTGAAATTTATTAATTTATTGAAAATAACTTCTAATTATGAAAAAACCTAAAACAGAAAGATGAAGACAGAATGGTTTAGTGAATCCTCATGTACTCATCACCAGCTTCAAAATTGTTATTGTGTCCTGTCTTGTTTCATCTATACCTGTATCCATACCCCCTCCTCATTATTATTACTATTGTTACTGTTATTACTATTGTGTGTGTGTGTGTGTGTGTGTGTGTGTGTGTGTGTGTGGTCATCCCATGGCATATGGATTTCCTGGGCCAGGGATAAGATCCAAGCCACAGTTGTGTGCCCTACACTGCATCTGCAGCAACGCTGGACCCCCAACCCGCCATGCCAGGCTGGGGATCCAACCTACATCCCAGCACTGAAGAGGCACTGCAGAAACTCCTCCTCCATATTATTTTGAAGCAAACCAAGTCATCTTAAAGATAAATCCATTATCATACCTGAAGACATTAGTACTAATTCTTTACTAAGAATTTACTGCTTTTGAAGAGTAAGATACAGAAAGAAAAATTTAAATATGTCTACAGTTAAAAATGGAAATACTTAAAAATAGATTTCCAACCTCAGGAATTGGAGTGCTTTTATATAAATACATTAGTGTGTGTGTGTGTGTGTGTGTGTGTTTTAAAGAAATGTCTCCTCTTTTAGGGATTTTTCAGCCTTATATCTTCCTCTCCTCCCCCTAGAAAAAAATCATAACAAAGTTTTGAGGGTGTAGAGGCTGGGGTTATGTTTTTATTTGGTCCATTTATGTGAGAATAATTCTTCAGAACATAGGATGAGGTTAGAAGGAATTTGCCACTTTTCATTGGACTTCACTTTATTCCTGCTTTGGAAATTGTTTTTGTCATTTACATTCAAAATTGAATTCCTAAATTTTACTTTCTATAACATGATTTGTTGATTAGGATTATGGATCCACTGGATACTGGCAGATCAGTGGTCAGGTTTTTGTCTTTTCTAAAAACACTACAGTGTTTCTTTTCCTGGTACATAGAATTTATTTTTTATTAGTATTAAATGCCTGTAACATCAAAATCAATGGTAACTTTATGATAAATGTGGGCTTTAATTTTAGATCCACTACTGATCTATTTATATAAGCCACTCTGCTTTTTTTTTTTTTTTTCCTGCCTTTCTCTAAGGCCGAACCCGCGGCATATGGAGGTTCCCAGGCTCGGGGTCTAGTGGGAGCTGTAGCCACCAACCTATGCCAGAGCCCCAGCAAAGCTAGATCCGAGCCGAGTCTGCGACCAACAACACAGCTCACGGCAATGCTGGATCTTTAACCCGCTGAGCGAGGCAAGGGATCGAACCTGCAACCTCATACCTCATGCTTCCTAGGCAGATTTCTTAACCACTGAGCCATGACGGGAACTCCCTTTTTTTTTTTTCCCCCACTCTGCTTTATTGAGCCATAGTCCACATGTAAGTTGGAGATATTATAGTATCTATTTATGATTGTCTAAGTGATAAAATGAGAAGATTTGGTAAGTGCCTGTGGATTTTGGGGGTATGGGTGTTAGGGGTGGGTTACCAATACTGTGGGCTCCATGCATTTACAAAGAAGAGCAACAAGAAGTGAAAAACAGAGGGCAACAATTTTTTAAGATCCTATCATATACAATTCATTGTGATAATTCATTTGCATAAATACCTAGCTTAATCCTTATGACAGTGCTGGAAGGGTTTATGTATTATTATCTTCATTCCAAAGGAAGGCTCAGAAATGTGAAGTGTTTTGCGGAAGATATATATATTATCCTCACTTTATAAATGAGGAAGCTAAGGCTTGCAAAAGTGTAGTAATTTGCAGAAAGTATTACAGCCAGTTAGTATCAGAATTTGAGCCCAGGGAAGCAATAATTTGAAAGTTTATACTTCTTTCTACTATCAAAAGTTGTATACTAGGGAGAGAAAACACAGTCGGTTTTGCTCTTTTTGTCTTAAGCATTTAATGTTAAAAGCTACTTTGGCCAGTTAGAACATTGTTGTTACATAGCCATGTTTGTGGGTTTGGTCAGTAATTTATTTAGGCTTTACAGAAAAGTGGAACATGAATTATTCTTTGTTATATCTGCATGGCTAAATTGGGTTTGTAACTAAGCATCCCAAGAAGCACATGGTCACTGAAGTGTTTCCAGAACTTGTTATTAAGATTCAGATGTCAACAATTTTGCCATATATATTTACCACCTTTACTATTTGTTCAGTATTTTCTTAAATTGTCTTTTCCCCCTTGAGTTCATTTTGAAAGGAAACTAAAATATCAGAATTGAGTGGAAGTAATGTCATTTGCTATATATAGAAAGTAACGTAAAATCAATAAACAACTATTAGATTAAAAACTTTTGATTAGTGTTGCACCTGGAACTATTCCTTAGCCACCAGTGATTGTGTATCACTCACTGGAAAACTCAGATTTGGAATATTTAATCCTAAGAGTTTTATCTTGTTCCAAGATAAAATAAGCTGACTGAGAAAGATTGAACTAAGGAAGGTGCAGGTGTTCATACTAAGCAAGGGGAAGACCACAGCAGAAACTATTTGTGACCTGGTCGATAGTGACTTCTTTATCTAAGTGGCGTGAGCCATTAGAAGTGATTCACATCAATTTATATATGTATCTTATTTTGCTACAGTAATTGAAAGATGTCTAGCAGATTTTTCCTGTTTATTTGCCTTTTGAAAAGACCTTTCAATTGTGACATAAAATACATGAAACATAAATGTACTGTTTAAATAGTTATTACAAAGTAAACATTGTGAAACTAATTTGGTCAAGAACCAGGACATTGTCAACACTGGAGAAGTTCCTCTACTGCCTGCCTGTTTGCATTACAGCCTTTATGCTAAACGAACCATTATCCTGCTTTTCATGGATATCCTTTTCTTGTTTCAAAAAATATTTCTAGGTGTTCCCATTGTGGTTCAGTGGTAACGAACCCAACTAATATCCATGAGAACTCAGGTTTGATCCCTTGCCTTGCTTGGTGGGTTAAGAATTTGGCATTGCTGTGGCTGTGGTGTAGGCTGGCAATTGCAGCTCCAATTCAGCCCTTAGCCTGGGAACTTGCATGTGCTACAGGTGTGAGTCTTAAAAAAATAAAAATATTTCTACTTCCTAAATCTTTATCCCTAAATGCTGTAGCTTTGCTTCGTCTCTTTTACAGTTTCACATGGACAGAATCACACCCTATTTTTTGTGTCTTCTTTCATTCAGTGGTACATTTGTGAAATTCATCTAGTTTCATAAATAGTGAAAACTGTGCACCTATAGTTCATTTTTATTAAGTATTCAATTTTTTATTATGCCCAATTTATCCATTCTATTGTTGATATACATTAGATTATTTTCAGTTTGGGGCCATTATGAATAAGGCTTCTAAGAACACTATATATTTTTAATGCATATGTGTTGCCATTTCTGTTGGATCTATATTATTGAGTGGAATCTCTTGGTCCTAATGTATGTCATCAGAAAATGCCAAGTTGTTTTCCAAAGTGGTTTTATTTTATTTTACTTCTGCCAGCAATATATAAGAATTCCCTTTCTGTCATATTCTCTTCAGCACTTAGTGCCAGTCTTGTAAAGTTTTAGCCATTTTTGAAGGTTTTAATTTGTATTTTCATTGGATACTAATAGTGTTAAGCACCTCAGTTTTGGCCATTTTGATAATTTGTTTTGTGAAGTGATTGTTCTTGTCACTTGCCCATTTTTCTATTGGATTGTCTCTGTTTTGATTCATAGAGTTTCTTTATATATTCTGAATATTGAGTCCCTTTGTCAGTTTAAATAGATCACTAGTATCTTTTTTTTTTTTAATGGCTGTGGCGTGCAATGACTTGATGTGAGATCTCAGTTCTCAGTTTAGGGATTGAACCCAGGCCACAGCAGTGAAAGCATTGAATTCTAAGCACTAGAGCATCAGGGAACTCCCTAGATCACTAATACCTTTCATTCTGTAGTTGCCTATGTTGCTTTTTAAAATGGTATCTTTTGGTGCAGAAAATTTCTTACATAGTCACGTTCATCAGTCTTTTCCTTTATCCTTAGTGCTTTTTGTGCCTTGTTTAAAAAAATCTTTTCCTTACTTGGAGGTTATGTGGTTATTCTTCTGTATCATCTAGAAGCTGTATTTACTTTTCTCATTTAGGTATATCCTTTACCTGGAAAGGATTTTTGAGTGTGCATTAGGCCATGTTTTAGTGTGTTTTTATATGGATGTCTGGTTGTCCCAGCACCACTTAGGAACAAACGAAAAAATCAAAAACCTTTCCTACTGCTCTGCAGTTTCATCTTTTTATAATTCATGCCTATATATGTATGCTTTGTCCCTGAGCCTGCATCTTGTTAGATTAATCTGTTTGTCTTATCCTTGCACTAATATTGTTGCCTTTTTTATGGAGTTTAATGTTAACTCTGAATATCCTACAAAGCAAGTTTTCCCACCTTGTTCTTTTTTAAAGACTTCCTAGTCTTTGCATTTTCACGTGTATTTTAGAACCACCCTGTCAGTTTCTCCTGTCCACCCCCCCCCCCACCTTCCTCCCAAAAGAAACCAGTAACTCCCCAGCCAAACTACAAAACCTGTTGGGATTTTGATTATGATTGCATTGCTGTTTTAAATTAGTTTCCAGGTAGGGAGAAATGACATCTTTCATAACTTTTTGGATAGAATATCCTTTGTTAGAGTTATTAGCTATTTGATTTTTAAAATATTATAAGTATTTATTTTTTACAGATTGTGATACTTTAATCAGGAGTTTTATAGCAAAATATTTTGTGAAGAGAAATTCTAGCTCCAAGTCAAATTGTCCAAAGCACCTCTAGCATTTCTAAAGCTTGAGGGAGTCCCAGATGCTACACGGAGTAATTGCTTCTGAGGATGACATTTTCCTTTTGTTTTCAAAGAAATTGGACAAAGTGATTGTTGTGTATTGTGATAAAAACATATTTCACATGACCATTTCACTTATCTGTTTGAGTAAATTGTGGGTTTTTTTTTTTTTGTATTAGGCTTTTAGTTACAACAGTTTTAAGCTACTCATAAAAATCATTGCTTAAATAAAATGGTTTATGTACTTTTTTTTAGTTTTAGATTTTTCTTGGCAAACTTTACTTTGCATTAAATAGTTTCTTCTGGTCCTTGGTTGTAATGGGGTAGGGATTATGACCTAAATAAACAGTAAAGTGAAGTACATTATGCAAGTTATAACCTTGTTGCAATGAACATGAAGTACAAAATGACTTTTTGAAATTCTAGGACTGTGGAAAGGAAACAAAATACAGTATAGGTTTAACTCTGCATAGCGGTGTGTGTGTGTGTGTGTGTGTGTGTGAGAGAGAGAGAGAGAGAGAGAGAGAGAGAGAGAGAGAGAGAGAGGAGAAAATTAGACAGGAACCCTGGAATGGAATGTAAGAGAGAAAAATACCAGAAGATAAAGGTAAAATGAAATATCCCGGAGAAGGGAGTGATAAAATACTATTTTAACTGTTTATTGTTCTTGGAAAACCATTGTGAATTCAGATTTTCACAATTTATACTGTGGAAAAATTGATTTTCAGAAAGAAACATTTTAACAAAAACTTAGGTTGGAGTTTTGTGTTGGTGAAGTTTCCTAGGCCTTAGAAACAGACTATCCAGAAAGGGAGGAAAAAGAACAAAGCCTAGCATATTTCTGGGGGTAAATAGGCCCAAAAATGTTGTGGTATGTTTTATGAATAAATTCTGTGATACTTGATCTGCACTTCTCAAACTCTAATTAGGTCAAAGTTCATTTAAGATGACAGAAATAACTGTAGTTCATCTGTGTACATCATATTGTAATCTGACTTTCCAAGATCATAAATTCTCCATCAGGGTTGGTGAAGTAGAAAATGGTAAGTATACACATGCTTAAAGTAATTTTAAGGATTTATCAAACATTTCAAAGATTCTATTATTCTTTACTACACGTTATTTTTGGAGAGGTTGGAGAATTGAACTAGGCACCTAACCATAATATAAATACCAATGTAATAAGCACTGAAGCTGTTTATTTCAAATTAGTGTTTGATAGTGCATATTGGTTTCCCAATATTAGCCTTTACTTTTAAAAAATTTTTTTTTTTTTTTCTTTCTTTTTATGGTCATCCCTGTAGCATGTGGAAGTTCCTGGGCCAGGGATTGAATCTGAGCCACAGCTGCAACACTAGATCCTTTAACCCACTGCACTGGGCTGGGGGTCTAACCTGCACCTCTGCAGCTCCCCTAGCCATTGCAGTCAGATTCCTAACCCACTGCATCACTTTGAGAACTTCCCCCGACTCTTTTTTAAGTTGAAGTGAAATTCATATGATACAATTAACTATTTTAAAGTGTACAATTCAGTGGCATTTAGTGCAGTCACAGTCTTGTGCAACCACACTTCTGTAGTTCCAGAAGATTTTCATCACACCAGAACACACCCGAAATCCATTAAGTAATCACTCCCCATTTCCCTCTGATGCCTGTCAAAATCAATCCCATGGCAGTCCCTCATCTGCTTTCTTTCTCTGTGGGTTTGCTTGTTCATGGTATTTAATATACATGGAATTATTTAATATATGTTGGGCTTCTTTCGCTTAGCATAATGTTTACAAAGTTTGTCCAAGTTGTAGCTTGTATCATTACTTATTCCTTTTTATGGTCGAATGATAATTCCATTGTATGTATGCCATTTTATATAAGGCATTTGAGCATCTGTGGATTTTGGTATCCATGGTAGGACCCTGGAACCAATCCCCTCAGGATAGCAAAGGAAAACTGTACCACAGTTTGTTCATCTTATGAACATTTTGACTGTTGACAGTAATGTTGCTATAATATTTGTATACACATTTCTATGTGAACCTAAGAATTGCCAGGTCATGGTAATGGTTAATTCTATATTTAGCTTTTTGAGGAACTGCCAAACTGTTTTTGACAGTGGCTGCACCTTTTTTCATTTTCACCAGCAGTGAAGTATTCCTATTAGTCCACATTCTTGTCAGCACCTGTTGTTTTTATTGTTTTGGTTTACTGAAAAAGTCAGTTTTAATTACTGTATTATTGTGTAAGTTCTGCAGTTTTGGTGTGTGAGCCCTCCAACTTTGTTTTTCCATTTCAATATCGTTTTGACTATTTGGGCCCCTTGCAATTCCATGTGAATTTGAGGGTTGACTTTTCCATTTCCATATCCTATTGGGTGTGAAGTAGTACCTCATTGTGGCCTTGGCTTGAATTTTCTTTTTTTCTTTTTTTTTCTTTTAAAATTTTTCTTTTTCTATTATAGTTGACTTACATTGTTCTGTCAACTTCTGCTGTACAGGAAAGTGACCCAGTCATACATATATATATATATATATTTAAGATATATATATATATATATATATATATATATTATATATATATATACTTTTTTTTTCTTACGTTATCCTACATTGTGTTCTATCACAAGTGACTGTAGTTCCCTGTGCTGTACAGGAGGATCTCTTTGCTTATCTACTCCAAAAACAATAGTTTAGCATCTACTAACCCCAAACTCCCAGTTCATCCCACTCCCTCCCCTACCCCCTTGGCAACCACAAGTCTGTTCTCCAAGTCCATGAGTTTCTTTCTTTTCTGTAGATAGGTTCATTTGTGCCATATATTAGATTCCAGATATAAGTGCTATCATTTGGTGTTTTTCTCTCTTTTTCTGACCGACTTCACTTAATATGAGAGTCTCTAGTTCCATCCATGTTGCTGCAAATGGCATTATTTTGTTCTTTTTATGCCTGAGTAGTATTCCATTGTGTATATATACATCTTCTTAATCCATTCATCTGTCATTGGTCATTTAGGTTGTTTCCATGTCTTGGCTATTGTGAATAGTGCTGCACTGAACATACTGGTACATGTATCTTTTTCAAGGAAAGTTTTGTCTGGATGTATGCCCAGGAGTGGGACTGCTGAGTCATATGGTAGTTCTATATTTAGTTTTCTGAGGTACCCCCATACTATTTTCTATAGGAGTTGTACACCTATGGAAATTAACATTGCCACGTACAGTGAAGGAGGGTACACTTTTCTCCACACCCTCTCCACTCCTCCTCACACACCTCCTCTTACTTGTTGACTTGTTAATGATGGCCATTCTGACTGGTGTGAGGTGGTACCTCATTGTAGTTTTGATTTGCATTTCTCTAATAATTAGAGATGTTGAGCATTTTTCATTTGCCTATTGACCATCTGTGTATCTTCTTTGGAGAAATGTCTATTTAGGGCTTCTGCCCATTTTCCAATTCTGTTGTTAGGTTTTTTTTTTTTTTTCCTGTTGAGTTGTATAACTTGTTTGTGTATTTTAGAGATTAAGCCCTTGGTTTTTTTTGTTTGTTTTGTTTTAAGTTTTAAAATATTTATTGAAAAACAATTTACCATGACATTCCTATAGCACAGACATACCACAGGACTCTAAATAACCAATGGAAGTATACAAAGCCTATTCTTAAATAAATCTTTGGAGGTATTAAATATATAAGCCCATGAGGACAGAGTTGAGTAACTTAAAAATGTTAGTCCTTGGTAACACAGACTATTTGGTAATTAATAAAGAGGTGCCTCTTGGCATTAGACTGCAGTTAACTGGGAGGGGAGGTACAGGTACAGGTGGGCCAATGTACTCTTTTCAAAATGAAAAAGAATTCAACTTGAGGATTGGAACCCAGGTTTCCAAATCACATAGTTACCTATAATCTTAGGGTCTGGGCTTGCTTCATCTCTTTAGGTACCTCCCCTAGTCAGTCTCCTCCTGGGGATTTAAAAACACTGGCTCATAACTAACAAGACAGCAAATAACAAATTTAAATGAGGTTTTATTTGGGAAGGTAAAAAAACTGTTTAAAATCAAATTTATCTGAAATTTCCAATTACTTTTTCTGTACTTAAATGTGGTGGACAGTTTTGATTTTTCCCCTTCCCACTCCAACATGCCTGTTAAAAGAAAACCAAAATTGAGCACATATCCATTCACCCACAGCCCACTCCGAGCATCAGCCAGGAGCAACATCTCTGACAGCCAAGTCGTGAACCCCTGAAAATAGGGGGTTTTCTCCCCTTCTGTAGGTTGTCTTTTTGTTTTCTTTTTGGTTTCCTTTGCTGTGCAAAAGCTTGTAAGTTTAATTACGTCCTCTTGGTTTATTTTTGTTTTTATTTCTGTTTCCTTGAGAGAGGCTTGAATTTTCTTTCTTTTTTTTTTCAAAGTAAACTCAGTTTTATTTTTATTTTTTATTGTTATTTCCCCAACACAATATTTTTTCCCCCCACTGTACAGCATGGGGACCTAGTTACACATGCATGTATACATATGTTTTTCTCCCATTATCATGCTCCGTCCTAAGTATCTAAACATAGTTCTCAGTGCTACACAGCAGGATCTCATTGTTTTTTTTTTTTTTTTGTCTTTTTGCCATTTCTTGGGCTGCTCCTGCGGCATATGGGAGGTTCCCAGGCTAGGGGTCTAATCGGAGCTGTAGCCGCCAGCCTACGCCACAGCCACAGCAACGCGGGATCCGAGCCGCGTCTGCAACCTACACCACAGCTCACGGCAACGCCGGATCGTTAACCCACTGAGCAAGGGCAGGGACCGAACCCGCAACCTCATGGTTCCTAGTCGGATTCGTTAACCACTGCGCCACGACGGGAACTCCCAGGATCTCATTGTTAATCCATTCCAAAAGCAGTAGTTTGCATCTGTTAACCTCAAGCTCCCAGTTCATCCCACTCCCTCCCCTACCCCCTTGGCAACCACAAGTTTATTCTCCAAGTCCATGATTTTCTTTTTTGTGGAAAGGTTCATTTGTGCTGTATATTAGATACCAGCTATAAGTGATATCATATGGTATTTGTCTTTCTCTTTCTGACTTACTTCACTCAGTATGAGAGTCTCTAGCTCCATCCATGTTGCTGCAAACGGCATATGTCGTTCTTTTTTATGGCTGAGTAGTATTCCATTGTGTGGTACACAGACACACACACACACACACACACACACACACACCCTCTTCCTAATCCAATCGTCTGTTGATGGACATTTGGGTTGTTTCCATGTCTTGGCTGTTGTGAATAGAGCTGCAGTGAACATGTTGGGTGCATGTGTTTTTTTTTTTTTTTTTTTTTTGCTATTTCTTGGGCCGCTCCCGCGGCATATGGGAGGTTCCCAGGCTAGGGGTCCAATCGGAGCCGCAGCCACCAGCCTACGCCAGAGCCACAGCAATGCAGGATCTGAGCCGCGTCTGCAACCTACACCACAGCTCACGGCAACGCCAGATTGTTAACCCACTGAACAAGGGCAGGGACCGAACCCGCAACCTCATGGTTCCTAGTCAGATTCGTTAACCACTGCACCACGACGGGAACTCCGCATGTGCCTTTTTTAAGGAAAGTTTTGTGCATATATATACACAAGAGTGGGATTGCTGAGTTATATGGTAGTTCTATGTATAGATTTCTAAGGTACCTCCATACTCTTCTCCATAGTGGTTGTACCAGCTTACATTTCCACGAATAGTGCAGGGGGTTCTCTTTTCTCCATACCCCCCTCTAGCACTTGTTATTCGTGTATTTGTGGACTTATTAATGATGGCCATTCTGACTGGTGTGAGGTAGGTGGTATCTCATGGTAGTTTTTTTTTTGTCTTTGTCTTTGTGCCTTTTCTAGGGCCAGTTCCCGCGGCATATGGAGGTTCCCTGGCTAGAGATCTAATTGGAGCTGTAGCCACCAGCCTTTGCCAGAGCCACAGCAGCGTGGGATCCAAGCCACGTCTGCAACCTACACCACAGCTCACAGCAATACCGGATCCTTAACCCATTGAGGAAGGCCAGGGATCAAACCCGCAACCTCATGGTTCCTAGTCGGATTCGTTAACCACTGCGCCACGACGGGAACTCTTCATGGTAGTTTTGATTTGCATTTCTCTAATAATCAGGGATGTTGAGCATTTTTTCATCTGCTTGTTGGCCATCTGTACATCTTCCTTGGAAAAATGTCTATTCAGGTCTTTTGTCCATTTTTACATTGGGTTGTTGGGTTTTTTTGCTGTTGAGTTGTATAAATTGTTTGTATGTTTTAGAGATTAAGCCCTTGTCCATTGCATCGTTTGAAACTATTTTCTCCCATTCTGTAAGTTGTCTTTTTGTTTTCTTTTTGGTTTCCTTTGCTGTGCAAAAGCTTTTCAGTTTGATTAGTTCCCATTGGTTTATGTTTGCTTTTATTTCTTTTGCTTTTGGAGACTGACCTGAGAAAACATTTATAAGGTTGATGTCAGAGAATGTTTTGCCTGTATTCTCTTCCAGGAGTTTGAAGGTGTCTTGTTTTACATTTAGATCTTTCAGCCATTTTGGGTTTATTTTCGTGCATGGTGTGAGGGTGTGTTCTAGCTCATTGATTGCATGCAGCTGTCCAGGTTTCCCAGCAATTATTGCTGAATAGACTGTCTTTTTTCCCATTTTATGTATTTGCCTCCTTTGTCAAACATTAATTGACTGTAGGTGTCTGGATTTATTTCTGGGTTCTCTATTCTGTTCCATTGGCTGTCTGTCTGTTTTGTTCCCAGTACCAGACTGTCTTGATGACTGTGGCTTTGTAATATTGCTTGAGGTCTGGGAGAATTATGACTCCTGCTTAGTTTTTGTTTCTCAGGATTGCTTTGACAATTCTGGGTCTTTTATGGTTCCATATAAATTTTTGGTTTGTTTGCTCTAGTTCTGTGAAAAATGTCATGGGTAATTTGATAGGGATTGCATTGAATCTATAGATTGCTTTGGGTAGTATGGCCATTTTTACAGTATTAATTTTTTCAATCCAGGAGCATGGAGTATTTTTCCATTTCTTTACATCTTTAATTTCCTTGATAAATGTTTTATAGTTCTTGACATATAAGTCCTTTACCTCCTTGGTCAGGTGTATTCCCAGGTATTTAATTTTTTGTGGTGCAATTTTAAAAGGTATTGTGTTTTTGTATTCCTTTTCTAAAGTTTCATTATTAGTATACAGAAATGCGACTGATTTCTGAATGTTAATCTTATATCTTGCTACTTTGCTGAATTTGTTGATCAGTTCAGGTAGTTTTTGGGTTGAGTCCCTAGGGTTTTCTATATATAGTATCCTGTCATCTGCATACAGTGATAGTTTTATCTCTTCTCTTCCTATTTGGGTGCCTTTTATTTCTTTTGTTGGTCTGACTGATGTGGCTAGGACTTCCAATACTATTTTGAATAACAGTGGTGAGAGTGGGCATCCCTGTCTTGTTCCAGATTTTAGTTGGAAGGCTTTCAGCTTTTCTCCATTGAGTGTTGTATTTGCTGTGGGTTTATCATAAATGGCTTTGATTATTTTAAGGTATGTTCTCTCTATACCCACTTTGGTGAGAGTTTTGATCATAAACGGATGTTGGACTTTGTCATATGCTTTTTCTGCATCTATTGAGATGATCATATGGTTTTTGACTTCTCTTTTGTTAATTTGGTGTATGATGTTGATTGAATTTTCCTAATGACCAGTGAAGTTGAATGGTTTTTTATGTGCTTGTTGGCCAATTGTATATTGTCTAAGTCTGATGAGGTATAGTTTATTTTTTCCTTGAAGTACTTGTGCTTTTGGTGTTGCCTTTAAGAAATCATTGCCTACTCTAAGGTCATAGGTTACCTCTATATTTTCGTCTAAGTGTTTTATAGTTTTAGCCCTTGTATGTATGTTTAGGTCTTTGTCCATTTTGAGTTAACTTTTGTATGGTAGTGTGTAAGAGTCCAGCTTCATTCTAATTCATGTGGATATCGTATCATCCCAACATCTTTTGTTGAAGAGACACTTTCTTCTTCATTGAATTATCTTGCATCCTTGTCAAAGATCAGTTGACCATAGGAGTCTGAGTTTATTTATGGATTCTCAGTTCTTTTTTCTTTTTGGCCTTCCTGTGGCATATGCAATTACCAGGCCAGGGATCAGATCTGCGCCACAGATGTGACCTAAGCCTCAGCTGTGGCAACGCCAGATCCTTAACCTACTGTGCTGGGCTGGGGATGGAACCTATGTCCCAGCATTCCCAAGATGCCACATATCCCATTGTGCCACAGGGGGAACTCCAAGTTCTCAGTTCTTTTCTCTTGGTTTATATGTCTGTCCTTGTTCTAGTATCACACTGTTTTGATTATTACAGTAGCTTTAGAAGTTTTGGGAGTTCCCATTGTGGCACAATGGAAACAAATCCGACTAGGAACCATGAGGTTGCAGGTTCAATCCCTGGCCTTGCTCAGTGCATTTAAGGATCCAGCATTGCCATGAGCTGTGGTGTAGGCTGCAGATGCCAGCTCAGATCTGGTGTTGCTGTGGCTCCGGCGTAGGCCAGCAGCTGTAGCTCTGATTAGACCCCTAGCCTGGGAACCTTCATATGCTGCAAGTGTGGCCCTAAAAAGCAAAAAAAAAAAAAAAAAGAAGAAGAAGAAGTTTTGAAATTAGGAGGTACAAGTTGTCTGACTTTTTTTTTTTCCAGTTTTGTTTTGATTATTCAGGGCCGCTGGCAATTCTGTATTAATTTGGGGATTGACTTTTCCATTTCTGAAAAAAAGGCCATTGGAATTTTGAAAGGGATTGTACTGAATCTGTAGGTCATTTTTTGGAGTAGAGCCACTTCAACAATATTAGTAACCTTCCAGTCTGTGAATATGGGATGCCTTTCCATTTAATTAGGTCTTTTTAATTTCTTTCAGCAGTATCTTTTTGGGGGTGGGGGCTGTGCCTATGGTATGTGGAAATTCCTAAGCTAAGGATTGAACCTGTGCTGCAGTTGGGACCTGCACCACAGCTGTGGCAATGCCAGATCCTTAACCCATGGTGCCACAAAGGTACTTGCCCAGCATTGTTATAGTTTAGAGTTTACAAGTCTTTAACCTCCTTGATTAACTTCTTTTTGAGTGTTTTACTTTTTAAATGTTATTCTAAGTGGGATTGTATTCTTAATTCCCCTTTTTTAAGTGTTCATTATGTGTAGAAAGTTGATTTTCATGTGCTGATCTTATACTTTGCAACTTAGCTCAATTTGGTTATTAGCTTAGTTTTTTTGTGGATTCTTTGGTATAGTCTCTGGCTGTCTACATTTATCTACCCATTTTTCTATCTAAGTGATCATGGTATGTACAACTGGAGGTAGTTATACTTCTTTCTTTCTCATATGGATGCTTTTTTATTCTTTTTCTTGGCCGATTGCCCTGGTTAAGACTTCCACTACAGTGTCGAAAGCCATGAGCTGCTTTTTCTTGTTCTTGATATTAGGGGGAAGCTTCAGTGTTAACTGTGGGTTCTTCATAAATTTCAATCATTTTAGGGAAGCTTTCTTCTATTCCTGGTTTTTTGAGTGTTGTTTTTAGCATGAAAGGCTGTTGAACTTTGTCAAATGCTTTTTGTGTGTGTCTGTTGAAATGATTATGTGATTTTTTTCTCCCTAATTTCTATTAATATGGTATATTACATTGATGAAATTATGTGAGCCATCCTTGCATTCTTGAGGTAATTCTCACTTGGTCATGGTACACAATCCTTTTTATGTGCTATTATATTTGGTTTGCTGATATTTTGTGAGGGTTTTTGCATGTATATTTGTAAAGAATATTGGCCTATCATTGTGGTTTTTGTTTTTTTTTTTCCTCTTGGTGTCTTTGTCTAGCTTTGGTGTCAGGGTAATACTGTTCTTGTAGAATGTATTAGGGAATATTATTTCTTATAATTTTTGGAAGGGTTTGATAGTATCGGTATTAATTCTTCTTAAATGTTTGGTAGAATTCACCATTGAAGATGTCTGTATTAGGCTTTCCTTTGCATAGAGGTTTCTGATTATTGATTTTTTCTTTTAAGATTTTTATTTTTTCTATTATAGTTGATATACAATGTTCTGTCAATTTCTGCTGTACAGCAAAGTGACCTAGTCATACGATATATACATTCTTTTTCTCACATTATCCTCCAGTCACATTCCACATAATTATTTATTTTTTTGTTACAGATGTACTGATTCTGTTAAGTTAGTTTTGGTTCATTTTGCTTATATTATCTAATTTGTTGGTATTCAGTTGCTCATAGTGTTCTCTTTATAGTTTTTTATTTTCTGTGAAAATTGGTAGTAATGTCCTCACTTTCATTTTTGGTTTTAGTTATTTGCATTTTGTTTTTTTGTTCTCAGCCCAGGTAAAGATTTATCAGTTTTGTTGATTTTTAAATTGTTTTTCTATCCTCTATTTCATTTATCTCGGCTCTAGTCTTTATTTGTTGGCGCTGGGTTTTATTTGTGCTTTTTTTTTATTTTTATTTTTTTGGTCTGGTTCCTTAATGTGTAAAAATTAGGTTATTACATTGAAATAGTTTTTTCTTTTTTTCTTTTCTTTTTTTAAACCATACCCACAGGATGCAGAAGTTCCTCGGGCCAGGGATCCAATGTGTACCACAGCAGCGACCCGAGCCAGGTCCAGCATTGACAATGCTGTATCCATAACCTTCTGGGCAACTAGGGAACTCCCCAAATAGTTTTTTTTTTTTTTTTCTTTTGTTGTTGTTGTTGTTGCTATTTCTTGGGCCGCTCCCACGGCACATGGAGGTTCCCAGGCTAGGGGTTGAATCGGAGCTGTAGCCACCGGCCTACGCCAGAGCCACAGCAACGCGGGATCCGAGCCGTGTCTGCAACCTACACCACAGCTCACGGCAACGCCGGATCATTAACCCACTGAGCAAGGGCAGGGACCGAACCCGCAACCTCATGGTTCCTAGTCGGATTCGTTAACCACTGCGCCATGACGGGAACTCCAACTAGTTCTTTTTTAATGTAGGTATTTATAGATGCTATAAATTAGCTTCTGAGCATTGCTTTTGCTATATCCAAAGTTTTGTTAATTTGTATTTTCTTTTCTTTTTTTTTTCTTTTTAAGAGCCCCACCTGCAGCATATGAAAGTTCCTAGGCTAGGAGTCATATCAGAGCTACAGCTGCCAGCCTATGCCACAGCCACAGCAACACCAGATCCGAAGTGAGTCAGTGACCTACACCATAGCTCATGGCAGTGCTGGATCCTTAATCCACTGAGCAGGGCCAGGGATTGAACATGTATCCTTATGGACACTAATCCGGTTCATTTCTGTTTAGCCACAACAGGAACTCCTGTATTTTCATTTTCATTAGTCTCACGTTATTTTCTAATTTTCTTTGTGATTTATTCTTTGGCTTGTTTCTTGTTTAAGGATGGGTTTATATTGTTTTTTTCTTCTGTTATTGTTTTCTAATTGCGTTCCATTGTGACCCAAGAAAATAAGTTGTAGACTTCAGTCTAAATTTATTGAGGATTGTTTTGGTGCCTGTCTCAGAGAATGTTCCATATATACTTGAGAAGAATATGTGTCCTGCTTCTCCTAAGTGGAGCGTTCTGTTTATGTCTGTTACATCTAGTTGATTTATAGTGTTGTTCAGGTCCTCTATTTGCTTATTGATCTTCTGTCTAGATGTTCCAGGCATTGTTTGTTGAAAGTGGGGTTTTGGAGTCTCCAACTATTATTATTCAACTGTTTGTTTTTCCTTTCAGTTCTGAGAGTTTGCATATGTAATTTGGGGCTTCTTTGCTTGCTTGTAATTATTATCAATTTTATGACCTAAAAGTGAATAAACCTGGGTAACTGAAGTGAATTACAAGTTTAATTATAAGTGGATTTATAACTGAATTCACAAATTTGCTGATTTAATGATTTAAATTAATGTAATGTTGGGCATTGGTTGGAAATAATTTTAACAAGTAGTGATTTTCATTAAAAAAATGTAAAAGAATAGTCAAATTAGGTTTGAATCAATAATTAAAATATTTAATTTGTATTGTAAAACTGTGGGGGCAAAGAAATAGCTCTTGATATTTTATGAGGTTAATTAGCAGATTTCATTTACAGTTTCAATGGGTAGAAAGAATGGATTTGTAAATGATTCTCCCACAAATAATAGTTACCTTTTATTGAGTGATTGCCATATTCCTAAAACACTGAAAGATGCATTAGATGATCTGTTTTAATCCTCAGAGCATCAAAACAAGATAGTTAATCTCTTCAGTTGAGAAAATTGATGCTCAAAGAGTTTAGGTAATATTTACACAGTAGAGCAGCCAGTACTGGCTATTAAATGGCAGAGGTAGGAAGCAAGTTTAGGTCTTTCTGGCTTTGTTTCACTGAGCTCCTTTTGATTATAGGATACAGTGACTTCTAGGACTTATCTGAAAAAATAGAGCACCACTTATTCTACAGAGATAATTTTCAATAATGAGATACTGGCTAATGACGTTTTCATTGAAGTAGAGGTTCTTAGTTAATAGGATTTTTTATATTTGTATACATACATAGACATTTACAGATAGAGTAGTGGTGGTACTGTGTCAGCTAGGGTTTAAGTTTTAGTAAAGAACCAAAACATTCAAGAATAAAAAAACCAGTTTTTAGGAGTTCCCTTTTGGTGCAGCGAGTTAAGGATCTGGCATTATTACTGCAGTGGCTTGGGTCACTGCTGTGGTGCAGGTTTCTTCCTTGGCCTGGGTAATTCTGCAGGCTTCAAGTTTGGCCAAAAAAAACCAAAAAAACAAAAAAAAAAACCCAAACAAATACTATTTACAAAAAAAAAGGTCTATTTTTATATATTCCAGACAATTTGTATATTTAGAAAAATAAAATTTATTTAAAAGTCTTTGAAGATGCAGTAGCTCAAGATAGGGATTGCTAAATCTACTTCAAATACTTGAGAAAGTGCATTGATGCCCTTTTAAATTGTTCTCAGAGTTCCTCTTGTGGCTCAGTGGAAATGAATCTGACTAGCATCCATGAGGACACAGGTTCAATCTCTGGACTCACTTAGTAGGTTAAGGATCTGGCATTGCTGTGAACTGTGGTGTAGGTCGCAGATGTGGCTCATATCTGGCGTGGCTGTGGCGCAGCCTAGTGACTGCAGCTCTGATTCGACCCCTAGCCTGGGAACCTCCATATGCTGTGGGTGTGGCCCTAAAAAAAATTGTTCTTGAGAGACCTTGTGTTAGTTTCTTGCTAGCAATCCCATTATAAGTAACAATCATTGGCTCATATATCCTATAACCGGAAGCAACACTTGGAATAATCTAGTCTTACATGTCATTTGACAGACGAGAAAACTGTTTGAAAATTACAAAGGTTAGAAACCCAGTTTAGTGATCCTTTTTCTTTTCCTCTTTTAATTTTTTCATTTAAAAATTTATTGAAGTATAGTTGATTTACAAGATTGTGTTTAGTGATCCTTTTTCTTAAGTCTCCTTGTGGCTTAGTTGTTCAAGATTAGGAATGCAGGATAGCATGAGCCTCCAGAAATCATTTCCTGTCATTATCAATTCTAGGCAAAGCTTTCTAGACAGGGAGGAAGAAGTAATTTGGAAAGTATGCCAAAAAAAAGAGAGGAGCTGGAAGGACATTGTCATATTTTAGACACATAGAAGAACATATCACATCAAAGAAAGGGAAGAATAAACTGTTCTTTTTCAACAATTTTGAATATTCTAAAGTAAATTTATAGCTATAAGCAGGCAAGATGAGGAATTGGAAGGATGTAACATGGTAACAAACAGAATTTTGAAGGTGGTCATATGTAGACATGATGTGGCTACTTGGTAGGGCCTTCCTTATTTCTTAGGATTAGTCAAACCCGTTTGCTATTAACCTCTTACTGTTCCTCTGAAAGATTTTTCTTTCTTCCTCCCTCTCTTTCTTTCTTCTTTCTTTTCTTTTTTTCTTTTTTTTTTTTTTTTTTTTTTGCTTTCTAGTGCTGCATCTGTGGCATGGGGGTCAAATTGGAGCTACAGCCACCGGCCAATGCCACAGCAATACAGGATCTGAGCCACGTCTGTGACCTACACTACAGCTCACAGCAATGCTGAATCCCCGACCCACTGAGCAAGGCCAGGGATTGACCCTGCGTCCTCATGGATACTAGTCAGGTTCATTTCTGCTGCTCCATGAAGGGAACTCCCAAAAGTATTTCTCTTTTAGAACATAGTTGATATGAAGATTTAAAGATTATGAATCATAAACTGTAGTATTTCTTTTGTATATTTTAATTCAGGGATTGTTAATATAGTGATTGGGATTGTATAATATCAAAATTGTCTAGAGAGGTTTTTTTGGAAAGCATATATCTATTATGACTTCCCCTGGTATATCGGAGTGCGTAAATATAGGGTCAGAGTAGAGAGGAAGATAGTATTTATATTTTAGAAAGAACTACCTAAGTGATTGGTCTGCATCAGTCCACTGCCTACTCCACAAAAAGGGGGTTTAAAAAGTCTTAACTAAAATCTTGTCAAAGACAGGAATTTGAAGGAGTCTGGTTGATCAAGAGAGCTTTAAAATAAAGATTAAGTTTTAAAATGTTTACTTAACTGAATATATTAAAATTGAAACTGAATTGATGTTTGGGATAGGAGATACGACACAGAATGATATGTCTCAGAGGAGGACTTGTTTATTTATCTTTAGAAATAAAAATAGAAGGAGTCAGGTAAATCACAGGTAGAAGTGAAATTTGCATAGCAAATGAACTACAGATGTTAGTAGAATGAGGAGTGGCCTTTTTATTTGAAAATTTTTTTTATTAAAAAATCAATTTAGGAGTTCCCGGCGCAGTGGAAACAAATCCGACTGGGAACCAGAAGGTTGCGGGTTCTATCCCTGGCCTCACTCAGCGGGTCGGGGATCTGGCATTGTGTGAGCTATGGTGTAGGTTGCAGACGCGGCTCAGATCTGGTGTTGCTGTGGCTGTGGTGTAGGCTGGCGGCTGCAGCTCTGATTGGACCCCTAGCCTGGGAGCCTCCATGTGCCACAGGTCTTTCCCTATAAAGACAAAAAAGGACACATACACACACGCATGCATGCACGCATGCACACAAAAAATCAATTTAGTAATAAGTAGGTGTGTTCACCATGTGACAGGCTACTTTCTAGATAAATCAGGATCAAAGAAAGCAAAGATCCGTTTCCTAATGGAAATCTGGAAATTGCATTTCAGTTTAGGGAGGAGGGCACAGTATAAACAGTAGCTAAACGTAAGTAAATCAGTTAAATGCTACGCGATAAAGTACTCATAAAAAAAAAGGTAGAGCAGAGTAAGGAGATGGAGAGTGTTGGGAGGCAGAAGTTTGCAATTTTTATTAAAATAGAATAAAACTGTTGAGAACCAAAGTCTACACCAAATATCTGATGTAGACCTTTGATGGTGGGTTTTGGAAAATTAGTTTTGTGGATACTGGGTGGTGATGTCCATGTAGGGAGGTGCATAATACAAACGAGGAGTTTGGGAAAGATTTCTCTGCTTGGGGAGATAAAATTGAGATTGTCCATTTAGATGATTTTTAAGGCTGTAAGATTAGACTTGTTCATCTGCAGGGACTAAATGTAGATATAAAAGAGCCTAGTGGGTTGTTTTGCACTGAGATGTGTACTCCAGTCTTAAGCTGTTGGGGCAGGGGAGGAGGATCCAGTGAAGTTGTTACTAGCAAAGGAGGACAACTAGAAGAGTAAGATTTTCTGGAAGCTAACAAATGTTTTAAATTTTGACTGTGCTGATTGGTCAAGTTTAAGATGTGGACTGAGCTTAGCAGCAAAGAGTTAAATGGTAAGCTTGACTCACTGTTTTGGTGGCATAGTGGGGGAAAAAGTCTTAGAGGAGTGAGTTTAAGAAAGAATGGGATGGGAGAGGTTGGAAATAGCAAATACAGAGAGTTCTTTTGAGCTATTTTGTTGCAGACGGAAACAAAGAAATAGGGTAGTATCTAGAGAAGATAATGTGTTCCAGAGAAGATTTTTTAAAAGAAATTGAAAATGTATTTCTGTGCTGAGGTGAATGATTAATTAATATGTGAAAAAATGATGTAGAAAAAAGATTGAGGAATTGTGGGAATATATACTTGACAAGTTCACTGGGAGGGAGGCGAAGTATGTGGGTATAGAGCTGGTGAGTGGGTAAATGAAGGGTTTTTAGTTTGTGGAAGTTTTCTGATACTTTCAGTTTTTTTCAGTGAAGAGGGAAGCTGAGCAAAGATGGGAGAAGATTGGTTGTAGGATTGAATAGAGAATGTGGGTGTGTATGAAATGGTTGGGAAAGTAATGCTCATTATTTAATTTTTTTTAGAAATATGTAAAATAGAATATGGGAGAATTACTATTTGCTTTATTATCTGCCTGCCTTCCTAAGAGCTAACTACTGTTCATGGTTTTCTCTTATCTTTCCATACCCTTTTTTTGGGGGGGGAGGTTCTTCTTTTATTTTTAATTTCTAATTTTAATATTAATTTTATTTTTCTTTTTATGTCCACACCTGTGGCATATGGTAGCTGATGGGCTAGGGGTCGCATTGGAGCTGCAGCTGAGGTCTGTGCCACATGCCACGGCCTTGGCTACCCTGGATCTGAGCTGCATTTGTGATCTATGCCACAGCTGGTGGCAATGCCAGATCCTTAACCCACTGAGCAAGGCTGGAGATTGAACCCGCATTCCCATGGACTCTGTGTTGAGTCCTTAACTTGCTGAGCCACAATGGGAACTCCTTTTAAGTGTATTTTTAAGAGGCAGATGTATAATTTTCATTTCTTTGACAGGTGTCTTCCTCTATTAGTTTAATCAAATTTAAGAATAATCTTACTCTAACATAAAATGTTAAAAGGGGCTTTGTAACTTTTGAAGACAAAAGTAGAATCTTGTGAATGTAGTTTGACATGTTGAACTTGTATGAAATACAGATAATCTTGCATAATGTGAAATTAACCCACAGAAAACTGATATTTTGTAACCATTTAGAAAACCATTTTTGTCACAACTTCTCACAGCACTCTTCTTTGAACCCTTTGCCTAGATTTCTTTCCTTTTCTTTCCCCCCACTTTTTTTTTCTATTTCAAACTCCCCTGCTATATATGAGTGTTTTTGTAGATTTAATGCCTGAAAATACCTTTGTCTTTTTCTCAAAACTGTGGGAAATTGCCCTTTATATTTTATTCAGGAAAATTATGGCTTAGTTTATCAATAAAAGGGATATTAACTTTGACATGGACCTTTTGTAATAAAAATATCCTGTACCTAGTGAAAAATCAAAGAAATCATAGTTAACTATTAAAATTAAATATATTCAGAGCATCTTAGGTTATTTTAAATGAAGATTAATGAAGAAAGATTTATTGCTCCTATTATCATAGATTAAACAGAAAATAGGGCTTTTGAATTAAACTGCAACTTGATTCCCACTCTGAAATTGAGAAATGAATTACTCAATGAAGAGACTCTTATATTGGAGTTCCGCTGTGGCTCAGCAGGGGGTTAAGGATCCAGTGTTGTCACTTCAGTGGGTTGAGTTTAATACCTGGCCTGGGAACTTCCACATGCTAATGGTGAGACCAAAAGAAAAGAAAAAAAGATAAACTCTCTATATACCCTACTCCTTTGAGTACTGAGAACTTGATTCATCTCTTGACTTTTCCTTTTCCTTTTTGGCCTGGCATTTGGAAGTTCCCCAGGCCAGGGATGGAAACCATGCCACAGTTGTGGCAGTGCCAGATCCTTAACCTGCTGTGCCAGAGGGGAGCTTCCTCTTGGCTTTTCCTTTAACTAAGTCTCCTACTGTTAGGATAGACTGATGTCTGTTGTTTCAGAGGACTGCAAAAGATGCCCCATCATTCAGTATGCTCTGCCTGAAGTTACTATTCTAATATTCATTTAATTTAGAATGCTGTATGAATTTTGTTCAGATTTTGGAAAAATTTAACCAGCACTTATCTTTACTTTTTCTTACATCTGGACAGAGGAAGTAGAGTGAAAAATGACAAAATTATCATAAAGGCTAAACAACACTTTGGAAATGGTGCATGAGGAGGCAAGTCAACAGTATTTAGAAATGAAAGTATATGAAAGAGTTCTTGTATTTTTGCTGTGAAGTTATAAAGGACACTGGAAAACATTGAAGGCAGTGAAGAGCATCAGGGCGGTATAGTCAGGTAACGATGAGAAAATGTAGTTGAGTAATTCTCTAATTTGGAAAAATTTTTGGTTATGTGGATGAATAAGAAAAACACTCTTGGAGTTCCCATCATGGCTCAGCAGTTTACAAATCCGATGAGCATCCATGAGGACTCAGGTTCGATCCCTGGCCTCTGTCAGTGGGTTAAGGATCTGGTGTTGCCATGAGCTGTGGTGTAGGTCTCAGACATGGCTCGGATCCCAAGTGGCTGTGGCTAGTGGCTACAGCTCCAATTCCACCCCTAGCCTGGGAACCTCCATATGTCCAGGGTGTGGCCCTAGAAAGACAAAAAGAAAAACACTCTTGTTTTTCTTCTCTTCTCTACTACAATACTGAACACTCTGTGACCAAATGTGTTGGTTATCCACACATCAGGCAATTCCACGTACCAGCTGGGTAGCCAGAATTTTAGTCAATTCTGACACTGTTTACTTGGAGTTAGCATCAGATCACACAAAAAAAAGACTTAATCCCACAAGACCAAAGTGGTCCGTCCCCACCCCCGATACAGATGGATGGACACACACACATCTTGAGATACCAATAGCCGGTCCAGGTTGTTAATTGTACTTCTGACCAACTGGCTATAAATCAGAGGTTCCCATGATTTCTTTCTTGGGTTTGATTAATTTGCTAGAGTGGTTCATGGAACTCAGGAAAACTATTTTTTTACTAGATTATATAAAAGGATACAACTCAGGAACAGTCAGATGGAAGAGACGCATAGGGCCAGGTATGGGGGAAGGGCCAGTGGCACCCCACCTCCACAAGTTCACCAACCCAGAAGCTCTCTGAATTTCCTTTTGGGTTTTTTTTATCAGTGTTTAATTGAACAGGCATAATTGATTAAATTATTAATCGTTGGTCATTAATTCAATCTTCATTCCTTCTTCTCTCCCCTCCCTGGAGAGGATAGTGTTGAAAAGTCTGACTAAATGGTTGGTTTCCTGGCAGCCAGTCCCCATCCTTAGATGCTTTCCAAAAATCACCTCATTAACATAAACTCAGGTGTGGTTGAAAGGGGCTTGTTATGAGTAACAGAAGACATTATCTCTCTGATACCTTAGAAAATTATACAGGTTTTAGGAGCTCTGTGCCAGGAGGACCAAATACATATTTCTTACTATAAATTATAACACCACAGTGGATAAACAGTCAGACACAAAATGCTTAAATGTATGAATAAAGCAGTCATCTTGGCAGAGACATTATCTCCCTTTATAAAATTAAGTAGCCTGAGACATTAAAGGAAGTTTTTTGCTGTTTTTTGGGGGGGGGGGTGGGCACAGTTCTTTTTTAAAATTTTATTGGAGTAGAGTTGATTGACAATGAGTTAATTTCTGTTGTACAGCAGATTAATTCATTTATACACATATCTCTTCCCATGTAGGTTATCACAGAATATTGAGATTTCCCTGCACCTATACAGCAGGTCCCCATTGACCATCCAATCCATATACAGTAGTGTGCATATGCAAATCCCAAACCCCCAGTCCATCCCTCCCACCACCCTTTCCCCTTTGGTAACCATAAGTTTGAAGTTTGTGAATCTGTTTTTGTTTTGTACTAAAGTTCGTTTGTATCGTTTGTATCATTTTTTACATTCCGCGTGTAAGTGATTTATGATATTTGGCTTTGAGTTACTTCACTTAGTATGATAATCCCTAGGTCCATCCATGTTGCTGCAGAATGGCATTATTTCACTTTTTTGGTGGCTGAGTAAAGTAATATTCCATTGTATATATGTACCACATCTTCTGTATCCATTCCTCTTGTCAGTGGACATTTAGGTTGCTTCCATGTCTTTGCTTTGTAAACAGTGCTGCAGTGAACATTGGGATGCATATTTATCTTTTCGAATTAGGACTTTTCTCCAGATGCCCAGGAGTGGAATTGTGGATCATATAGTAGTTCTGGTATTAGTTTTTTGAGAAACCTCCATACTGTTCTTCATAGTGGTTGTGTCAATATACATTCCTACCAGCAGTGTAAGAGGGTTCCCTTTTCTCCACACCATCTCCAGCATTTATTGGTTGTTGACTTTTTGATGATAATCATTCTGGTTGGTGTGAGGTAATACTTCATTTTGGTTTTGATTTACATTTCTTTAATAATTAGCACTGTTGAATATCTTTTCATGTGTTTTTTGGCCATCTCTATGTCTTTGTTGAAGAAGTGTCTATTTAGATCTTTGTCTACTTTGTAATTTTTTTTTCTTCTTCTTTTTTGGCTGTCCCTTGGCATATGGAGTTCCTGGCCAAGGTTAGATCCAAGCCTTGGTTGTGGCCTATGCCTAAGCCGACAATGCTGGATTGTTTAACCCACTCTGCTGGGCTAGGAATTGAACCTGTGTCCTGGTGCTGCAGAGCTGCTTTTGATCATATTGTGCCACAGCGGGAACTCCAGATTGTTTGTTTTTGATATTGAGCTGAATGAGTTGTTTGTATATTTCAGAGATTAATCCCTTGTCAGTTGCTTTGTTTGCGAATATTTTCTCCTATTCTTTGGATTGTCTTTTTGTTTTGTTTATGGTTAAAGGAAGATATTTTTAATAGGAGCAAAAGATGGTTCGATCTCTCCAGTAAGGTAGCTGGTTAGCAAATAGCACCAGTACCAAAGTATTTTCTAAAATAGGTAGCTATTTGATTTTTGAGTATAAAACAAGTGTGGTTGAATTGTTAGATACAGAAACTAAGGATTGAAAATTTTTTGCTTAAGATTCTCCATGGGAACAGCATTTCTGCCAGCATTTATTATTTGCTTATCTTCTGAAATGATTTCTTACCACAGGAGATTTTTTCAAAGAGGAGCCCAAATTTTACAGGAAAAATTCTTCATTCCTGAAGCAATGATTTCCCATGCTTTATATAGGTTAAAATAACAAGTAAACAAGAAAGTGTGTTCTCTACAAACTTGTTTGCTATTTTATAATATGAAACAGGATTCCAAGAAGGAAAAATAGTATCTTCAGGAAGCAAGGGATCATCTTAAGGAGAATTATTTTGCAACTATTCTTTCAGGAATCAAAAAGTCTTAAGGTGGGGTGGGGGTCAATCACTGGTCTTTAGTAATTAATTTAATAAAATAGCATTGGGAAGTAGAAGAATATAGGTTTAGGTCTTGTCTTTGTCACTTCTTATTTGAGTTTTTATAGCAGAGTTGATGGTTGGCTTACCTGTCATTTACTTTTCTTCAACAAGTGTTTAAAAATAACGCAAGACAAAAAGAACCTGTGTTAGGCTAAAGTTTGATAATCATGAGATTTTCTGTGGTTATAATGTGTATTTCATTAAAAATTACTGGATATCTGACTTGTACTAAATGTACCTCATGTTTATTTATTTAAACTGTGTAATCCAGGAGTTCCCGTCGTGGCACAGTGGTTAACGAATCCGACTAGGAACCATGAGGTTGCGGGTTCGGTCCCTGCCCTTGCTCAGTGGGTTAACGATCCGGCGTTGCCGTGAGCTGTGGTGTAGGTTGCAGACTCGGCTCGGATCCCACGTTGCTGTGGCTCTGGCGTAGGCCGGTGGCTACAGCTCCGATTAGACCCCTAGACTGGGAATCTCCGTATGCTGCGGGAGCAGCCCAAAGAAATAGCAAAAAAAAAAAAAAAAAAAAGCCAAAAAAAAATAAATAAACTGTGTAATCCAGTTTCTATAAATATATACCCTAACTCTTCTATACAAGATACAGATCCAGGGAATTCAGTCAGGCTGAGGAACTTTTGGTCTCTTAATTTTCTGTTCCTCTTGTTGCCTAACTCCAGATTTTAAAATGTCTAGTTTATGTCTAATTTTAAAATGTTCAAGTAGTTAAATTTTACCAGTAATTAAAAAAAAAAAAAGGAAAATACAGCACGTAGTGGTAATAGGTTATAGCCAGTATTTGTGATTGAATTTTTTTTTTTTTTTTAAATCATAGATCCCTAGGCTACTGGCATTAGAAATAACTGGGATTTTTGTTAAAAGCTGACCTCTGATGGCCAACCCAAGACCTACTGAATTAAAATCAACTTTGCTTACACATTGGAATTATCTGGGGAGTTTAAAAGATACCGATGGCTGAACCCCACCCCCAGAGAGTCTAATTTAATTGATCTGGAGTTGTGGCTAGGGTTTTCTAAAAGCGCTATTGGAGTTACCTTTTGGGCTCTTCAGGGATTGTTGGGCCCCAGACTCAAAGTTTGGTCAGGTTTGGGGCCTGAGATTTTTCAGTTCTAACAAGTTTCCAGGAAATACTGATGCTAGTCCAGGGACCACACCTTGAGAACTCTACTCTGACGGAAGTTGTAAACCACCTATTTTGGAGTAAGTTTTGTATATGTATGTATGTATGTATGTATGTATGTATGTATGTATGTATGTATTTTTAAACTGCTGCATGCGTGGCATATGGAATTTCCTGGGCCAGGGGTTGAATTGGGGCTGCACTTGCACCCTATGACAGCCATGGAAACACTGGATCCTAGCTGCATCTGCAACCTACGTCACAGCTTGCAGCAGTGCTGGATCCTTAACCCACTGAGCAAAGCCAGGGATTGAACCTGCATCCTCACAGAGACATGGAGTCCTTAACTCACTGAGCTACAATGGGAACTCCTGGATGATATGTAATATTAAATAAGAAAACTTAGTCCTTAATGAGCATAGGAATTTTAGTAGGTTTCAAAGTATAAGGTGTTGTGTGGTAAACTCTAAATTTTAATTTATAAAGCAGAAAGGATATTTCTATGTTCATTATATTTGTAAGTCTAAAATCTTTAAAATTTATTTATAATGAAAAATCTCTAACATCGTAAATAACATCAAAAAGAATATCCTCAGAGCTATTGAAGAAAGCACATTTTTCTATCAAGTTTATTAAAGTATAATTGACATATAGTAAAAATTACTCTTTATGAGTTTTGACAAATGCATCAGCTGTGAAACTATCAACAGAATCAAAATACAGAAGAGGTCTAACAATTCTCTCATGCCCCTGTGTGATTAGCCCTTCCTCAAACCTCAGTTTCTGGCAACTACTGGTCTCTTTCTCTGCCTTTTGCAGAATGTCATATAAATGGAATCATCTAGTATGTAACTTTTTGATTCTGGTTTCTTTTCCTTTTTACGTCTGTATCTGTGGCATATAAAGTTCCTGGGCTAGGTGTTGAATTAGCGCTGCAGTTGCAGGCCTACACCACAGCCACAGCAATGCTGGATCCCAGCCAAATCTGCAACTTATGCCACAACTTGTGGCAACACCAGATCTGTAACTCACTGAGTAAGGCAGGGGATTGAACCTGCAGCCTCAGGGACACTGTCAGTTTCTTAACCTACTGAGCCACAGCAGGAACTCCTATTCTGGTTTCTTTCATGAAGCAGAATGCATTTTAGAACCATTGATGTTGCTGCCTTTCTTTCTTTCTTGTAAACGCAGTTTAGGTTTACAGCAGAATTAAGCTGATGATGTAGAGGGTTCACTTATTACTCCCCCCCCTTTCACAGCCTCCATCACTAGCAACAGAGTGGTTCAGTGGTTGTACTCTGAACTTATATTGATACATCATTACCCAAAGTCCATCGTTTATATTGGGGTTCAGTTTTTATTTTATATTCTTTAATATTGACAAAAGTATAATGATATCCACCATTACAGTATTATACAAAATCATTTCACTGCCCTAAAAATCTGTGGATTTGCCTGTTTAACCCTCTCATTCCCTTAACCCCTGGCAACCACTTTTTACTGTCCTCCATAATTTTACCTTTTGTAGAATACCATTTAGTTGGAATTATACTGTACGTAGTGTTTTCATATTGGCTATATAACTCAAAAATATGCACTTAAGCTTCATGTCTTTAATGACTTGATAGCTCATTTCTTTTTTAACTTTATTCAAGTATAGTTGATTTACAGTGTTGTGTTAGTTTCTGCTGCACAGCTAAGTGATTCAGTTATACATATATACATTCTCTTTCATTTTCTTTTCCATTATGGCTTATCGCAGGATACCGAATATAGTTCCTTATGCTATACAGTAGAACTTTGTTGTTATCCATCCTATGCATAATAGTTTGCATCTGCTGATACCAAACTCCCGGTCTTTCCTTCCCCCACCCCCTTCCTGCTCATTTCTTTTTATTGCTGAAGAATACTATAGTTTATTTATTTACCTGCCGAAGGATATCTTGGTTGCCTCTAAGTTTTAGGAGTTAGGAATAAAGCTGCTATAAACATCTGTGTATATAGGTTTTTATGTGGACACAAGTTTTCAGTTCATTTGGATAACTTTCAAGGAGTGAAGTCACTGGATTGTATAGTACAAGTACGTTTAGTTTTGTTAGAAACTGCTAAACTGTCTTCCAGGTGGCTATACCATTTTTTATTCCTTCCAGCATTATAAGAGAGTTTCTAATGCTCTACATTCCTCATCAGCATTTGATATTGTCACTGTACCAGATTTTGGTCCAGATTCTGATAGATGTGTAGTATCTTTTCACATTTTAATTATGCCATGTGAATATTTTCTTTGGTATCTTTTCACATTTTGATTCTGCTTTCTTTCTTTCTTTTTTTTTTTTGTCTTTTCTTGGGCCGCTCCAGCGGCATATGGAGGTTCCCAGGCTAGGAGTCCAATCAGAGCTGTAGCCACCGGCCTACGCCAGAGCCACAGCAACGCAAGATCCAAGCCTCGTCTGCAGCCTACACCACAGCTCACGGCAACACCGGATCGTTAACCCAGTGAGCAAGGGCAGGGATCGAACCGGCAATCTCATGGTTCCTAGTCGGATTCGTTAACCACTGCACCACGACGGGAACTCCTGATTCTGCTTTCTTTTCACATTTAATATGCCTAAATATTTTCTTTGGTGAGGTGTCCAGAACTTTTGTCCTTCTTACTCTTGAGTATTTAGTACTGTTGCGTACTTACTGTTGAGTACTTACTATTTTTCTTACTGTTAAGAGTACTTTGTATGTTTTATTTATTTATTTATTTATTTTTAGGGCCACACTGCGACATATGGAAGTTCTCAGGCCACATCAGAGCTGCAACTGCTGGCCTATGCCACAGCGACAGCAACTTGAGATCCCAGCATGTTTGCAACCTATACCAACAGCTCGCAGCAACTCCAGATCCTTAACTCACTGAGGAAGGCCAGGGATCAAACCCACATCCTCATGGATATTAGTCGGGTTGTTACTGCTGAGCTACAAGGGGAACTCCTGTGTAAGCTTTAGAACAGGGCTGTGATACATACATACATAAATACATATAGTAACTTGTTGATTTTAATTGGTATTGTGTATAGAATAGCTCAAGTAGGAAAGAACTTACATCTTGACAGTACTGAGTTTTCCTATCATGACAATGGAGTAGTACCTCTCCATTTATTTAGTTCTTTCATCAGAGTTTCTTCATTATTAGTTTTCCTTATATTTCTTGTGTATGTATAGTTTTTTGTTTTTTGGGTTTTTTTTTTTTTTTTTTTGGTCTTTTTAGGGCCACAACCATGGCAGATGCAAGTTCCCAGGCTAGGGGCGAATCAGAGCTGCAGCTGCCAGTGTACACCACACCCATAGTGATGCCAGATCCAACCTACGCCACATCTCATGGCAATGCCAGTTCCTTAATCCATTGAGTGGGGCCATGGATCGAACCCGCATCTTCATGGATATTAGTCAAGTTTGTTACTGCTGAGCCACAATGGGAACTCCCTTGTGTATAGCTTTTTAGATTTATACCCAAGTGTTTCATTTTTTGGTGCTGATATAAATGGTATTATGTTTTTAATTTCAAATTCCATTTGTTCATTGCTAGAATATAGGAAAACAATTGACCTTTTGTATTTTTACCTTGTATCCTGCAACCTTGCTATTATTGCTTATTAGTTGAGGAGTTTTTGTCTCTTTTCCCAGATTTTTTATATGGACAATCATGTCATCTGCAAATAAAGGTATTTTTGTTTCATCTTTCCCAACCCATATACCTTTTATTTTCTTTCCTTGTATTTCCTTTCCTGTATATTAGCCAGGATTTCTGGAACAGTGTTGAGACAGTGATGATGGGTTATCCTTGACTTGTTCTTAGTGGGAAAGCTTCTGCTTTCTCATCATCAAGTATGAGGTTAACTGTAGGTTTTTTTCAAAAAGTTATGTTAAAATACACATAACATAAAATTTACCATCTTATTATTTTTTTTTTCTTTTTAGGGCCACACCCATGGCATATGGAGGTTCCCAGGCTAGGGGTTGAATCGGAGCTGTAGCTGCTGGCCTATGCCACAGCCACAGCAACGCCAGATCCAAGCCGTGTCTGTGACCTACACCACAGCTCACGGCGACGCCGGGTCCTTAACTCACTGAGCGGGGCCAGGGATCAAACCTGCATCCTCATGGATACTAGTTGGGTTCGTTAACCACTGAGCCACAACAGGAACTACTACCATCTTAATTTTTAAGTATACTTTTCAGTCATGTTTAGTACCTTCATATTGTTATATAATCAATCTTAGAATTCTTTTCATCTTGCAAAACTGAAACTCCATACCTGTTAAACAACAACTTACCATTTCTTACTTTCCACAGCCCTTGGCAGGCACCATTTTACTTTCTGTCTCCAATGAATTTGACTACTCCAGGTACCTCATATAAGTGGAATTATTCAGTATTTATCTTTTTGTGACTAGTCTATTTCAGTTAGCATAATGTCCTCAGGATTCATCTGTGTTCTAGCATGTGTCAGAATTTCCTTTTTAAGGGTGAATAATATTCCATTACTTGTATGTGTATATCATTTATCCATCAGTGGACACTTGGATTACTTTCAGGTATTATTCTGGGTAATAGTGCTCTGAATGTGGTTGTACATGTGTTTCTTTGATACCCTGCTTTTAGTTGTTTTTGGCATATGCTCAGAACTGGAGGTGCTGGATCATTCATGTCTTTCAACAACTTCTAGTAGTTTTTTATGTAAGGCTTTTTGCCTTATATTTGTTCTTAAGTATTTTATTTTTGATGGTATTTTAAATGGAATTGTTCATTTTCAAATTGTTGATATTATATGGAAACAACGTATATTCGTGTATTTATTTTTATCATACAAGTTTGCTAATTTTTCTTTGGTCTTTTTGCCATTTCTAAGCCGCTTCTGCGGCATATGGAGGTTCCCAGGCTAGGGGTCTAATCGGAGCTGTAGCCCCTGGCCTACACCAGGGCCACAGCAACACTGGATCCAAGCCGCGTCTGCAACCTACACCACAGCTCACGGCAACGCCAGATCCTTAATCCACTGAGGAAGGCCAGGGGTCGAACTCCAACCTCATGGTTCCAAGTCGGATTCGTTAACCACTGAACCACAATGGGAACTCCAAGTTTGCTAAATTTTTAAAAATAGCGCTAAAAATTTTTTTGGTGTGGAATCTTTAGGATTTTTTACATACAATATCATGTGATCAACAAATAGAGACAGTTTTACTTTTTTAATATGGATGACATTAATTTCTTTTTCTTTGCTAATTGCTTTGATTTCTAGTACTATGTTGAAAAGAAGTGGTGAAAGTAGGTATCCTTAACTCCTTCCAGATTTTAGAGAAAAGGCTTTGGCCTTTCACTATTAAGTAGGATGTTAGCTGTGGGTTTTTCATATATGGTCTTTCTCACATTATAGGTAATCTAAGGTAGTTTCCTTCTATTCCTAGTTTGTTGAAGTATTTTTTCAAACTTTGGTGTTGAAGTTTGTTAAGTGCTTTTCCTGTGTTATTTGGGATAATTATATAGTTTTTTCCTTCTTTCATTAATATTGATCCATCCTTGCTTTTTAGGAACTTTGGCTAAGTTTGGTTAAGTTTGTTAAGGTGTGTAATTCTTCATCATCTTTTTTTTTTTTTTTGGCTGAGCTGTGCAGTATTTGAGGTGGGATCTCAGTTCCCAAACCCAGAGATTGAACCTGGGCCACACCAGGTTCAATGATTCTTAACCATTAGATCACCAGGGAACACTTTGGGTATATAATTCTTTCAGTATGCCATTCAGTTCAGTTTGCTATTGTTTAGTTGAGTCTTGAAACATTTTTAATAATAAAGTTATTTTTGTTTCTATAATGTCAGTCTTAGTAAATGACGGAAGCTATATTCATTTTATAGAGAGTTTGTATAGCCTGGTGTTTATGACCATATGTATATATATAAGCACTGATTTGTTTGGATTATGCTTGAGTTAAGGGAGTATCTTGTTCCCTTAAGGCTATAGGCAGATCCATAGTGTAATTGAATGGCTTAATTTCACATGTGAAAGCTGCTCATTTAAATCATAAAACTAAATCCTGGTGAGTTTGATACGGTTTTCAATTCTAGTTTAAAAGATGCATATTATGCAACTAGGGCATAGATAAGTTGTCATTTGTAGCATTCTATACTGTAATTCTCAGATTAATATATTTTTAGTCAGAGACATCACAACTTTAAATGATTTTATTTTTCTCTGTAATTCAGTTGATATTTCATTCATATTTATATAGTTTTATCATATATATAAAGTAAATTTTTGTGTTATAACAATACTTTAGTTTTCTTTATTATATATAAGTGTAATTCTTTAATCCTTATATTGGACAAAATTTGTGTCTTGATGTGCATATCTGCTTAAAATTTAACTGCTTAGTTTATAATTTTACATAAAGACATACATGAACATTTATCCCCTTATGTCATTCTTTTTGGCTAAGCACTCAACTTTCTCATCTCACTGCATCAGAACTACTTCATCCTATTCTTAGTCTGTGTAAATAGCATAGTATTATATATTGCTCCATATTTATCTCTCTCTTCATATAATCTTATACAGACACTTAGGTTCCCATTTATATATGTAGGATTGTTGTGATGATTAGTTTAAAAAGATGGCATCATTATATATTTCTGAATCTTTCTGTTTTTACTAATAATACCTCAGAGAAATCTCCCATCTGAGACATACTTCTAATTCATTATTTTCATGACTCTATAATGAAGGCTTCATGGTGCTTTGTATAAAATCTCACCATTCCCACCATTTATGACAATATTGTTTTTCTTGTTCTTTGCTATTTTAAACAATGTTGCATCTTTGAATGTATGTCCTTACTTCTAGATGCTTTTATTTCTGTGCAATAGATTTCCAGAAGTAGAATTGCTGGGTTGAAGGGTTTATGTGTGTGTGTGTGTATATATATATATTTTTTTTTTTTTTTTTGAATATTGTAGGACCACACCCATGGCATATGGAGGTTCCCAGGCTAGGGGTCTAATTGGAGCTATAGCCTCCAGCCTGCGCCACAGCCACAGCAACTCGGGATCCGAGCTGCGTCTGCGACCTACACCGCAGTTCACAGCAATGCCAGATCCTTAACCCACTGAGCCAGGCCAGGGATTGAATCCGTAACCTCATGGTTCCTAGTTGGATTCTTTAACCACTGAGCCACGATGGGAACTCCATATTTTTTAATTTAAGTAGATAATGCAACATTGCTTTCTACAAAATTTTCCACTAGCTATGTGTGAGAATACTTTTTGTTAACACATCTGCCAGGAATTAGGGTATAACTTTTTAAACATTTGCCAGCCTAATAAATGTAATATATATCTCATTATTTTTAATTTGAATTTCCCTTAATATTAATGAATTTGAGCATCTTTTCTTATATTTGTGGACATTTGGTTTTCCCTTTTTGTGAATTGTCCTTTTGATATCCTTTGTTCAAATTCTATTTGTATTATTTGTTTTTTTCAAATGCAAGAACACTGTGTGTTAAAACATTAATATTTCATTACCTCTGTTGTAAATGTCTTTATTTCTCCCCAGGTACAAAAAGTTTTAATTTTTATGTGAATCCCTTTATCCTTTTTTTTTTTTTTTTTTTTTAAAGGGCTGTACTTGTGGCATGTGAAAGTTCACAGGCTTGGAGTCAAATTGGAGCTGCAGGTTCTAGCCACAGCCATGGTAATGCCGGATCCAAGCCATGTCTGCAGCCTACACAGGAGCTCACGGCAATGCCAGATCCTTAACCCACTGAGTGGGGCCAGGATCAAACCTGCATCCTCATGGATACTAGTTGTGTTCATTACCACTGAGCTACAACAGGAACTCCTTTTTAGTTTTAAATTGTGAATGAGATGTTTCCTAGATTCTTTTTATTGTTTTTGTTTTTTTACAATTGATATTTGTCTTGAGTTTACTTTTTGTCTGTCATAACTTTAGGACACCCAGTTTTTCTTCTAGATTACTATCACTTTAAAAAATTAATCAGGCCATCCCTTTCCCATTGACTTTAGTGATTGCCCTTGTTTTATTCAAGATTTTCATTTTTATGGTACTTTTTTTTCAATTGCTAATTATTTTGATATTGTTCTGTTTCTATATCAATATTGAGTTTTCTGGGACAGTCTAATGCATTTTCATATTTGAAGCAGGTTCTAGCTTACCCTTTTTTTTTTCATCTTTGGTTTGCAGCTTTAGTTTTATGTGCATATATGGTCATTTCTTTCTTAAAAATACAACGATATAGAGGTTATTTGGATTCTAATTTGAATTACATGAAATTCATTAATTGATATAGGGGACAACTGACATGTCTGTGACAGTGCTTTCCAAATACATGATAGTACTTATGCTTTTTAATAAGAATGTATAGGTTATATTTAGTGCCAGATTATTTAAATCATTCAAAAATATGGGTCTTCCTGCTATTGTAATGAGAACATTTTAATTTCACTTCCGTTTTTAAGATTATTCTTTTTCCAAAAAAAAAATGATTTTTGTATATTGCTCTTTTCTTCAGTCATCAGTTGGTGAATGGATAAACAAAATGCAGCATACAAAAACAATTTATTTAGAAATTCCCTGATGGCTTAGTGGGTTAGGGATCTGGCATTATCATTGCTGTTACTTGGGTCACTGCTGTGGTACGGGTTCGATCACTGGCTTGGGAATTTCTGCATGCTGCCAGCACAGGCAAATAAACATTATTTAACCATAAAAAGGAATAAAATACTGACTTATGCTTTAATTAATGTAGATGAACCTTAAAAACATTATGCTAAGTAAAAAGAGCCAAATCCCAAAGTTCACATAGTGTATGATTCCACTTATATGAAATGTTCAGAACAGGCAAATCCAGTAGATTAGTAATTGTCAGGGCTATGCGTAGGAGAAGTGAGAAATTAACTGCTAATGGATATAGGGTATCTTTTGGGAATGATGAAAATGTTCTGAAATGTGATGATTATACAACCTTGTGAACAAAGTAAAAACTACTGAATTGTATACTTAAAGTATAAAAGGGTAAATTTTATGATGTGTGGACTATATCTCAAGATTTAAAAAGTGGTGACTGTGTTTATTTGTATCGGCACTGTGAATTTGGCATTAGGTAACAGAAACCCAGACTACAGTAGTTTGATAAAATATAGAACTTTGTTTTCCTTATGTAATTGCTGTTATTGCTTCACTGGTGCAGTGATATCAGAATAGATATCTCCATCATTAATTCTTGGCCTTGTTTTCATGTTTGCGTATGGCTGTTAATGGCTCTGAGTGCTGGACCATAGAGGAAGGGGAAGAAACAGTGATTGTATCAGAAACTTCAGAGTAGACTTTGAGTCTCAAGGCTGAACTTTATGTATTATTAAATGGTCACTCTTGGCTGGAAGGTGGTTGGGGAAAAGATGACGGTGGGGAGAGAGATTTGGATCAGAAAGTTCCTGGTGCATGCAATCCCAGGCTTTGCTCCATGGGTTAAGGATCAGGCGTTGGCATGAGCTGTCTGTGGTGTAGGCTGGCAGCTGCAATTCCAATTCAATCCCTAGTCCAGGAACTCCCCTTTGCCGAGGGTGTGTCCCTTAAAAAAACAAAACAAAACAAAAGCTTTACCATCTAGATCCTTATTTGGACTAATGTTATTTACTATTTCAGTTTAAAAAGACATTTGTTGTTGCTTTCATAGTCTCAATTATATTCAAGTTGTTTTCCCAGTTCACCTAATTTTTTTCTTTTACAGTTGTATACATTTTCAGGGGTTTTCTGTATCATCTCTTTATTTACGGAAAGGAGAAGAGAGAACTAGTTATTCACTACTCTGTTTAGCTTTGTTTTTTAACAGCCTTACTGAATTAGAATTGACACAACTATACATTTTTTTTTTGGCAGCACTTGGGGCACGCCGAAGTTCTGGGTCGGGGATTAAATCTGGCATCATAGCAGTGACCCCAACCACAGCAGTGACAACCCTGGATCCTTAACTCACTCTGCCACCTAGGGAACTCCTAAAGTGTACATATTTAAACTGTGCAGTTTATTAAATTTTGATATGTGTACACCTGCAAAAACATCAATCAACTATAACTAAGATACTTTTTTAAAATTAGTGTCCCTCTTTTTTTATTGAAATGTAGTTGACATATAACATACTGCTTTCAGGTATCCAATGTAATGATTTGATATTTGTATATATTGCAGTAATCACAATAAGTAGCTAACATGTACCACCACACACTTACAAATTTTCTTGTGATGAGAACTTTTAAAACTTATTTGAAAACTTTTAAAACTTTCAGTAACTTTCAAATATACAGTATAGTATTATTAACTATAGTCACCATGCTCTCTATGTTATACCCCAAGTCTTATTTATTTATATTATTACTGGAAGTTCATACCTGTTGGTCACCTTCACCCATTTTGCCCACCCTGACCATCTGTTGCTGACAACCATTAATCCCCTCTCTATACTTAAGAATTCGTTGTTCTGTTTTGTTTTTGTTTATCCTTTTTTTGGCCATCCCATGGCATATGGAGTTCCTGGACCAGGGATCAGATCTGAGCTGAAGTTGCGACCTATGTGGTAGTTGCAACAATGCCAAATCCTTTAACTCACCGTGCTGGGCCAGAAATCAAATCTGCATCCTGGCTCTGCAGATACTGCTGATCCTGTTGTGCCATATGGAAACTCTGTGTTCCATTTTGTTTTGTTTTTATTTTTTTAGATTCTGCATTTAAGAGATCATAAATGTGATCATACAGGTGTTCGTCTTTCTCTGACTTATTTTGCCTAGTATAATGCCCTCAAATTCCATCCATTGTTCACAAATGCAAGATTTTCTTTTTTTAGTAGGTGGATGATACTTAATTGCATATATATACATATATATGAAGACACATATATATACACACACATATATATACACACACATACATATACATACACACACCATGCTTTCTTTATACATTCATCCATCACTGGAGACTTAGGTTGTTCCCTCCCATGTCTTGGCTGTTGTAAATAAATTTCTCTTCGAGATAGTGTTTTCGTTTTCTTTAGATAAATACCCGGAAGTGGAAGTACTGGATCATGTGGTATTTCTATTTTTAATTTTTTGAGGATCTGTTATACTGTTTTCAGAGTAGTTGCATGAGTTTATATTCCTGTCAACAGTACAAGTGTTCACTTTTCTCCATATTCTCACCAACACTTATTTCTTCTCTTTTTGATAATAACCATTCTAACAGATGTGAAGTGATATTTCGGTTTTGATTTGCACTTCCCTGATGGCTAGTTATATTGAGTGTCTTTTCATGTAACTGTTGACCACTGTATGTCTTTGGAAAAATACCTATTCAGATCCTCTGCCCATTAAAAAAAATTTTTTTTTTCCACTATTGGGTTGTATGCATTCTTTATATATTTTGGATATTAACTCCTTATCAGTATATAAGGTTTACAAATATTTTCTCTCATACAGTAAGGTTGTCTTTTCATTTTGTTGAGGATATCCTTTCCTTTACCAAATGTTTTTAGTTTGATGTCCCATTTATTTGTTTTTGCTTTTTGTTGCCTTTGCTTGTGATATCAAGTTTAAAAAAAATCATTGCTTAGACTAATGTCAAGGCTCTTACCTCCTATATTCTCTAGAAGTTATACGGTTTCAGGTCTTTTATTCAAGTCTTTAACCTATTTTGAATTAATTTTTGTGAATGATTTAAGATAGTGGTCCAGTTTCATTCTTTTGCATGTGGCTGTCTGGTTTTCTTAGCACTAGTGATTGAGATTGTTCTTTCCTCATTGTGTATTTTTGGCTCCTTTGTCATATATTAATTGACTGTATATTTCTGAGTTCATTTCTGGATTCTGGATTCTGTTCCATTGATCTATGTGTCTATTTTGAAGCCAATACCAAACGGTTTTGAAATCAAGGAGTATGATGCCAGCAGCTTTATTATTCTTTCTCAAGATTACTTAGTCTATTCATGGTCTCCTGCAGTTCCAAACAAATTTTAGGATTGTTCTATTTCTGTGAAAAGTGCCATTGGAATTTTGAAAGGAATTGCACTGAATCTGTAGATTGCTTTGAGTAGTATAGACATTTTAACAATTCTTTACATAAGTGTGTCATTTCTTAATAATTATTTGTGTCATCCTCCATTTTTTTTCATGGGCATTTTGTAGTTTAAAGTGTACAAGTCTTTCATCTCCATTAAGTTTATTCCTAGGTATTTTGCTCTTTTTGATGCAATCATGAATGGGATTCTTTTGGTTGTTACTTATTTCTTAAAATCAACTTTACTGGGAATAGTGTTTGTAAGTGTTTGAATTTCAAGCATATGGTTTTAGTTTTGATAAATGTATAAGTTTTTGTAACCACCATCACCACAATCAGCATGAAATACATTTTTAGCACACGGAAAGTTTCCTTGTGTTCCCTCCTAATTATTTACACCAGTACCACTCATTTCAGGCAACTGCTGTGACAACTACAGGGACGAATAGAATAGATAGAATCATAAATGTATAACATTTTGCTTCTGGCTTCTTTTGGTGATGAGACAATGTCTTTTGAAAGTCATGCATGTTGTTGCATGTGTCAGTAGTTCATTTTTTGTTGGTGCGTAGCATTATATTGGTGCGTATATATGGATATATTCAGACTATCCATTTACCTATTGTTGGATATTTAGGTTGTAATCAATTTTTGGTCACTAGAAATAAATCTCTTGAACATTTTTGTTGAAGTCTAAGTGTGGACATAAGTTTTCATTTCTGTAAATTAATATCAAGTCTACATTACCTTAAAATGTCATTTCCTTATGTGACTGCTTTACTGCCATCTTGTCTAAAAAAAAACCAAACAGTAATTTCTTACTATAATACTTCATTTGTATTCAAATTTACCCAATTGATTTAAAAAAATCTTTCATAGTCTTTTCCTCCCTTTGTTTCTATAGGTAATGGACCATGTCAAGGCCCATGGTCGTTAGGTGTTTGATGTTTGTTCTCTCTCTTTCTCTTATTTTTTTGGATTGCAGCATGCAGTGGTTTTGTGTGGAATCTCAGTTCCCAGACTGGGGATTGAACCTGGGCTTCAGTGAAAGCACCAATTCCTAACTACTAGACCGTGAGGAAACACCCCTTTTGTTCTCTTTTAATGTAGAATAACTCATGCTATTTTCCCTTTAAGATACTTTTTTTTTAACTAGAAAAAACTTTATTTTTAGAATGCATCAATCCTTTTTTTCTTTGTTTCAGAGGTATTTTTTAACTTGTTCCTCTATCTTCTGTATTTCTTGTGAAGTGAAAACATTGAATGTCTATGTTTGCTGAAAAATTTTAGTTATACCTAGTTTATACTGTTCTCTTTACCCTATGATAATGTTCAGTATGTTTTGAGCCCAGGATGAATAGGCATTTCATTTCTTATTTCATTTTAGGGAGGAAATACATTATAATTATGTAATTATTGGATAGTACATTATATAATACATGAGAACACATGAGTGGTAAGATCTAAAAGGAGTAGAAGGTTAAAGAAAGATGAATCTAGGTCATCAGAAATGACCCCTTGATATAGAGTTTAGAAAACTGTAATATAACTGGGTCCAACAGCCCTATTATAAGTTGTATGTATATGCTACAATGTTAGTATCTGAATATTTTAATCTTTTCATAACTAATATCTAAGGAGAAAGGGGGGAGATTTTTCATTTCAAAGTCTCCCCATTAGATGACACAGTTCTTCTCCAATTTTGTTTTCTCTGTGCATGAAGAAACTCATTGGCTAAATTTGGAACAGCTTTTTTAACATCAAAAAGAATAACTAATTGATTTTTGAATCAACAAGGGTACTTGGAAAGACACAAAGTGAGAGAGAAACTGACTTGCTACCATAGGAATGTACATTGGAGAAATTCCTTATTCTAAAATTAATTAAAGGTAAAGAATCGAGCATTTCTGCTGCATGTTTAGGCAGAGCTATAATTTATCCCTGCTTGTAGAGGGAAAAAATTTTGTTTTAAATAGAAAAATGCCAGTGAATAAATGTAGAAGAAATGAAAGAATTAGAAAAATTACCATTTTGCAATCACTATTGAAATAACTGATTCAGCTAAAATCATCCATGGATTCTAACACCATTACATAAAAGGTATTCTGGGTAACAGTATCACTCCACAAATTGCAAAGGGAAGGATCTAATAAATCTCACCATCTTATTATTAACTAAATGATCATTTTCATCATCACTAATGGTAGAAAAAAATTGATTTACGTTCCCACTTCAGGGGTAACATATAAAGTACATGATACCACTTATATAAACTATCTGTGTAAAAAATGTTTAACCATAAATTAATGAAGCATTTAACACAACTTTCGGCTCACATTACATGAATACTCTTTTTTGGTATGCTCTGCATAGTCTGTTATTTTTTCTTTCATCTGAAATCACCAGTTTTGGCAGCCTCTTTACTCTGGCCTTTGTCTAATAATACTCTTGTATTCAAAACCTGAAGTTTACCTGCTATCTAATTCTCTTTGGTCTTCTTTCACTAGCTGTGTTTGTGTGTTTGGGGATGGAGTGGTTTGTATACCTGCTCAGTGCTTATTTACCTTGTTCCAAATTCCCCAGTTTTGGTTCTTAAATCCTGATGATAACACTTTAATTTCTGTTTCATGATAAAGTTTTAATGGAAATATATCGATGTCAAAAATACAAAATAGCAAAAATTTGTCATTTTTTTCTTTCTTAATTGAGGTGTTTAAAAAAATGTATACCTAATACATACATATATGCTTATTTAGGCATATACTACATATAGAAAGATACACAATTGGTCACAGTGGGATCCGCTTGCCTCTGGGATCAGAGTTTGTAGAAGTCTTACTTTTCATTACATATCCTTATTTACCTTTTAACCCTCTCTCTCCTAATTTAAGATCTTCTGTTCTTTTGAAACACAAATGTATGTGTGTGAAATACATCCATTAAAAATGCTCTTTCCATCTTAAATGATGCACTTAACAGGAAAAGTAATTTTCAGCTTGTGGGCTTCTTTTTTGTGGGCTAGTCTGAATTCTCATGACATTTCTATTATTCTAATTAGTCTCATGTCTGTATGTTGGCTCCAGGTCAAGGAAATCTTTGCTTTGGTAAACAGTAACAAAAAAATAGAGAAATGTCTCCGCATATTTATTCAAGTAAATTTATAGAAATATGCTTTATTGGTAAATGGGTTATGTGAGTTAGCTCACATTTCAGCAGCTCAACTTCCTACCACCTTATAAATCACTGAAGATGAGAATTAATATATTCCTTTATCTCTTTGGTTTGTGCTTATATCAGTGAGTTCATTTTTCATCATTTCCATATATTTTTCATTAAAATTCTTCAAGTGCTCTTCTATTTTTCAGGTCTTTCTTAGTTTATATTTTTCTTAGCACTATCAAAGGAATTATCTAGAGAGATGTTGGGTCCAGACATTAGCTTTATTTCTTATTTCCTATCCATCTGCATTTGCAAAGATAGTAGGCTGCATTGAGAACCAGATAGAGTATGAGATGGTACCTGTCACATAGGTATATAAAGCCTGTGGAAGAGAAAAAAATGAGCTATAAGGTATATATACACTTTTGTAATTTATTTTAAAGAGAAAAAATCCTATTAAAAACTGATCCTCTTTGTTTTTGTACTGTTTCTAACATAGTCTTTATAGATGCAAAACAAAAACACACAATTTGCCAAGAGCTGGAAAATCCATCCATTATTGAAATTTCTGATGGTGTCAGTTAACATTTATCCCAACATGTATGGGGACACATGGATTTTTCTTGAAAGTTCAAGTTAATTTAAAAAAAATAAGAAGGAAATCTATAGTTCTACCTCTTTTCTTTAAAGTGAATATGCTTTTATTCTGATAAATTAGAGTCCTGGTGGAGTGTGTGAGTTCTGGAAGAGCCTTACCAGTGTAGTCGAAAATCACTTAATTATGAATCAGTGTTTTTCCCTGGCATTGCTACTTATTCACTTGGTGACCTTGGCCTCGTACATCAAATTCTGCATTTATTAAATGGGAATACTAGAAGCTTTTTTGGCTACAGGACTACAGGATTGGGAAAATAAGAGAGTAATATGAAATTGTGTGCTTTTTACTACACATGATGCTGCTGATGTTGAATGAGTCTGTAAAATTGACATGATTAGGGAATAATTTGACTATAAATTATTGCTGCACTTACATATTAGAATAATTTAAATATTTACTGAAAGTCATATAATATGTTGTAGTTATTTGTATGCTACTACTAAGTGCCATTTTTATTAGTTGAATGTATAAATGTTATATGGAATAATTAAATGCATGTATTGTTCCTTAATGGGTAGAGTGCTCTTTGAAGTTAATGTTATAATTTATAAATGTGATTTTTTTTTGTTAATAATTAGTAAAAGTCCAAGTAACTTTTCCCCCTTTTTTTGGCCGCACCTGTGGCATATGGAAATTCCTGGGCCAGGGATCAAATCTGAGTCACAGCTGCTACCTGTGCCACAGCTGTGGCAATGCTGGATCCTTAACCCACTGTACCACAGAGGGAACTCTTACTTTTCTGTAGTAATATATATCTGAAGTTGTGGGAAGAGAACTTAGCAGTTCATGGCTTTTTTTTTTTTTTTAAACATAAATTTTAAAGAGTTTATTTTTCCTTATTACCAAAGTCTTATAATAGGAGTCATAAAAACAATAGAAAATACAAGTAAATGAGAAGAAAAAAGTTACAGTCTCACCATCTAGTGGGTAACCACTGTTAAAGCATTTCTGTTTTTTCTACCAGGGATTGAACCCACACCTCAGCAGTGATCTGAATTGCAGCAGTGACAGCGCCAGATTCTTAACTGCTGGGCTACCAGGGAGCTCCTAAAACATTTTAATGTTTTTCCTTCCAGTCTTTTTTATGTTTAGGCACACAAAAATATTAGTTAATTCTAAACACATTTTTTACTTTTATCAATTAAAAGTTACTTTTGGTGATGGAGTTGTTTTTTAACTCCTTTTTTAAAAAATTGTTTATTGTTGCAGTTCTTTGTTCAAACAGATTTTAGGGAGAAATGTGGTAAATAAAACAAAAGTAGAAGTGCTTTGGTTGCAAATGGGATGGAAATAAAAAACTTCATTGTTTGGCTTTATTCACTACCCTGAACAGTCTGCCTTGGAGATACATCTGAAGAACTCTAGGGTTTCCTATTGGAAGTGTAATTGAAAATAAGTGCTTGCTAATATTTTTAATGACTGCAGAGTATTCCCTCATATGGCATCTGTGACAGCCCTATAGGTGTTTTTCTAAGGTCTCCCTTTAGAGAAACCTGCATTAAGGAATGTTGTTAGCTTACAGCCTCCAGTTATAGAGCCTTTGGGATTTTCTGTAGCATTGAGGCTTGGTCACATTCTCCCTGGGAGCTCCCTGCCAGTAACTAAACACAGCAAGATACAAGAGTCTAGCCATTTCTTCCCAGTATGGGACTTCTCTAAGGCAGTCTTTGCACCAGAGCTCCCTATTGGGCTGGCAGACCAGAGCTGCACTGATCTGAGCCTCACACAGAGGCTTTCTCTGCCTATTCAGTCCCTTGCTCCTTCTTTCCTTTCTTCATAGGCATTTCTCCCAATGAATTACTTAAGCTTCTCTGTCTTGGGTCTAATTCCCAGAGAGCCTGACCTGATACACATCCAGGTGTGTGTTACTGAATATTTTTAAGAGTTATTGATGTAATACATGTCCATGGCTTTAAAAAAGTGGAGCAGTACACATGGCTTTGAAAAGCAGAGTATCTATCAACTTCTCTAAAACCCTCAGAAAACCATCTTCCCATGTTAATTTTTATACCAATGTCATATTCTCATTTATATCATTATTTCTTGATTTATCTTACTGTTTGAAATATTAGGGAATCAGTATATCTAACATTCCTTTTTCCTCCACCATCTTTTATTTTTTAATTAATTAATTAAATTTTTTTTTGGTCTTTTTGCTATTTCTTTGGGCCGCTTCTGCGGCATATGGAGGTTCCCAGGCCAGGGGTCTAATCGGAGCTGTAGCCGCTGGCCTACGCCAGAGCCACAGCAATGCAGGATCCGAGCGCATCTGCAACCTACACCACAGCTCACGGCAATGCCGGATCGTTAACGCACTGAGCAAGGGCAGGGGGGACCGAACCCGCAACCTCATGGTTCCTAGTCAGATTCGTTAACCACTGCGCCACGATGGGAACTCCATCCATCTTTTAATATTTGTTAACTTTTGACATTATTTTTACCTCATCAAAGCTTGGTTTATACTAATTATATATCCATAATTTTTTGACTACAAATTGACTTTTAAACAGTAGCCTTTGCTATATTATGATTATATAAATATAATTCAGTCTTGAACCAAGTAATTTGCTGAAACTATAAAGGAGGAAATCTGTGTATTTTAGTTTCTGACAAAGAAAGTCTTAATATTTCATTCTAGATGTTCAACTTTCTCTGTTCCTTGTTCATGTTGTCTTTTTTGGTGGTTAAGAACAAGCCACATTACTTGGGGTTGAAATCCTAGCATTAGTAGTTACTGGAAATATAATCTTGAGGAAGTTACTTAAGCTCTCGGCTTAAGATTTCTGATCTGTAAAATTGGTGTAACAGTTCTTTTGTTTTTGATTCCCATTGTAACCAATTACCAAGTACTTAGCATCTTACAGCTTCCATAGGTCAGATTTTCAGTTGGCTAGGCTGAATCTTGGCCTAGCAAGTTCAGCCTTGCAGTCTCACAAGGCCAAAAATCTGTGGGCAAGTCTGTTTCCTTTCTGAAAGTTTTAGGAGAGAAACCATTTCCTTGATCCTGTAGATTGTTGGCAGGATTGATTTCACTGAAGTCCCATTTCCTCCTGGCTGTTGACTTAGGGGAGAAGAATTATTTTCAGCTTTTAGAGGCCATTGACATTCTTTGGTTTATGGTCTCCTTCATATCAGAACCAGCAATGGAATGTTGAGTTCCTCTCAAGTTTTAAATCTCTTCTGCCTCATCTGCTGAACCTTGATCTACTTCTTAACACTTTTAAGGGCCCATGTGATTACATTTGGGCCTACTTGTATAATCTCTGACTTGTTTTTGAAGTTCCTAAATCTTTTGCTGTGTGGTAAGATGTATACAAGAGTAACTGCAGGGAGGGAAGATCATAGGGGGACAAAATCTTTCCTACCATAATCCTCTCTCTGGCTTCTGTGATCCATCTCAAGGTCCCCACAGGTTTCATCCTTAGAGTATCAATTCAGAGCTCTAAGTCTCATTTAAATCTCATCAGCTCTGAAGTTCCATATTTTAGGAGTTCCTGCTGTGGCACAACAGGATTGGTGGTGTTTTTGCAGTGCTGGGACACAAGTTCAATACCTGGCCCAGCAGAATGGGTTAAAGGATCTGGCATTGCTGCAGCTGTGCCATAGGTCACAACTGTGGCTTGAATCTCATCCCTGGCCTTGGGAACTCCATATGCTGCAGGGTGGCTAAAAAGAAAAAAAAAAGAAATCCCACATTTCATATCAAATTCTCTAAATCCAGTATGGGTGAAGCTCTCTAGCTGTGGACCTGTGAAACTAAAGAAATAGTTATCTATTTCAAAAGTACAATGGTGGGACAGCCTTAGGATGACAGTTATTAGTCATTTCAGTTCAAAAGGGAGAAAATAGAAAAATGCAATCACTAAGTTCAAAGTAACTTTAAAACCTAGCTGGGAAAATAGCACTAGATTTTTAAGGCCTGGGAATAATCCTCTGTGGTTGGGACCTTTACTCTCTGGGCTATTATGTCTGCCCTTTCTTTGGTTATTTTTGTTGTTTGTTTTTGCATCTTTTGTTTTTCCTTAGATTTGGTAATTCTTGGTTGTCTGTGCTCATGAAAGAAAGATTAAATTGGTCATTGAGGTTCTTTGCTCTATGTTTGTTTCATAGGTTCCTTCTCTAGAGTGTGGCATGTGATAGGCTTCTTTATTTACTCTAAGGCATGAATTATCAAAGAGGTAAAAATTGGTTATGGGGTAAAAAAAATTGCTCTTTTAAAGTATAAACCATACACACACACACACACATATACATACGTATATATGGTATACAGATATACAGTATATCTGTGGTATACTGAAGTTTCATGGAGGGGATGATTTAGGGGGCAGATATTTTAAAACTCCTGGGAGTTCCCATCACGGATCAGCAGAAACGAATCTAATATCCATGAGGATGCAGGTTCGATCCCTGGCCTCACTCATTGGGTTAAGGATCCAGCGTTGCTATGAGCTGTGCTATAGGTTGCAGATGTGGCTTGAATCTGGTATTGCTGTGGCTGTGGCATAGGCTGGCAGCTACACCTCCAATTAGGCCCCTAGCCTGGGAACGCCATATGCCCTGGGTGCAGCCCTAAAAAGACAAAAAAAAAAAACCCAAAAAATAAAAAAAAACTCCTTAAGGGGCTGATGATGGAAAGAAAGGTGGGAAAAGTATATGGTTGAGGAGGAGGCAGACTGTTAGGTATCACAATTGCCAGACTACTCAGTTTATGTGGGGAGTGGGATCCTTTAGTGTCTCAAATGCTACCCTGCTTTTTTTTTTTTTTTTTTTTTTTCCAGGCCTCAACACCCACCCTAGGAGCCCTCCACCGATCTGCATACTTTACTTAGAGTAGTAGCTTTCTAATTTTAAAAACTGTGTTCCATAGTATGAAATGTTTTACATTGAAACTTAGTATACAAGTACATACACACATTCATAAATGTATAACTGAGCAAAAGTTCAGTGAAATGGTTTTTATTTTTGCCTCACTTTGTATTTTTTGTTCTGTTCATTGTAGACTATTAAAAATTCTAGTTGTAACCCACCAATATTGTTTCAGACCTGTAGTTTGAAGAGCACTTTAGTGCCTGTGCCTACTTCTGAGGCTGACAGCCATTTTGCTCTCAGCTTTTTCTTTAAGCAGAGAGAATTGACTGAATCATTTGAAATGCAGTTACTTAATTACTGATGTCCTGATTTATATTCTGGATGATACTCCACTCTCACCTCTTGATCTTTGTATTTTAAGCTTGGAGCCTCTCTTAGACTTTGTTGGGAAGACCCAAAGTGCTGTCTTGGTTGAGTTTCCTTTATTTACTTTTTCTGTTTTTTGCGGGGGGGGGGGGGGTCACCCCAGGCCTGTGAAGCTCCCAGCCCAGGGATCAGATCAGATCTGAGCTGTAGCTGTGATCTAAGCCACAGCTATGGCAATGCTGGATCCCTAACCCACTGTGCAGGGCTGGGGCTTGAACCCACATCCCATCACTCCCAAGACGCTGCCAATCCTGTTGTGCCACAGCAGGAGCTCCTGCTTACTTTTTAAAAATCTGATCTTATTTGTTTTGTATTTTCTAGGTATCACCCAGACTATCTGATCTGATGATGGAATGCCTTTTCATCCATGTGTTTGTGATTTGATTTATTTTCTTAAGGCATATTTGTGTGCTAAGCCCGCCATCTTGAATTGAAAGTCCTTTAGTTTATTTAATAGTCCTCAAATGCATATTTTGGTGTTTTCCAATTTTTCTGAAAGTTTATGATTATTAAATCTGCATGCATAACCGTGATTATTTTTAGGAATGTTTATAACATTTGAATGCCTGTGTTATATATCTACATACCTATAAAACCTTTAATTCCGCCTTTCTCTGGTGCTAATTGGTTGGGTCATGGTTAAGAATTAGGCTAGGCTGTCACTGGTAAAGCTTCTAGAGGTTTTTGAATTTCAGTTCTGTCAATTAACTGAGGAAAATTACCTCTTTTTCTGTACCTATTAGCTTATTCTAAAGTAAGGGTAGTAATATCTACTTAAAGGTTGTTGTGAGAATTAAATGTTAGGTCATATAAAGAAAGCTCTTAGGACAGTGCTTGGCATGTAGTAAGTATTTAATAACTGTTATTTGTTTATACAATGATCATAATTTCATACTTCCCATACATACATGTCTTTTTCCTTAAAAAGAAAGAAATGGCATATATTTTATCCTCTTGAACAATTTTTAATATCAGCTTCATAGTTGAACAAGTTCCTCCTTTTTGGAGAGGGGTTGTTTTCAACTTAATTGATTTTTATGAAAAAAAATCTGGTTCTTTTTTGCTTTGCTGGAATTATTAAGCTGGAAAATTGACATAGCTAAGAATGAGTTAGCTATACTAGAAGAGAAAGAGAAGTGACAAGAGAAACATCAGTGTTAGGATGGAAGGTTGGAGATTATAAATCATATTCACTTATATGGGCATTGTGGGTAATAGATAAAGATAAGGGCAGTGGAGTCAGATTGTGTGTGATAGAACGTTGATTCCACAACTCAATGGCTATGTGACCTGGGGTAAGCTACTTAACTTTTCTGTGTCTCATTTTCATCATCTGTAAATTGGAGATGATGGGGGATATTGTGAAGATCCCATGCATTAACACATATAAATTGCTTAGAAGAGCTTAGTTGTTAATTGTTTGTTTGTTTTTTGTCTTTTTGCTTTTTTCTAGGGCCGCTCCCGCTGCATATGGAGGTTCCCAGAGTAGGGGTCCAATCGGAGATGTAGCCACTGGCCTACACCAGAGCCACAGCAACACAGGATCTGAGCCACATCTGTGACCTACACCACAGCTCATGGCAACGCCGCATTCTTAACTCACTGGGCGAGGCCAGGGATCCAACCCGCAACGTCATGGTTCCTAGTTGGATTCGTTACCACTGTGCCACGACGGGAACTCCAGTTGTTAATAGTTTTAATATGTTGCTAAAATTTTGAATTGTATTTGATGGTGTTCAGGGTTTGTGTAAGTGTGAGGAATATAGGTTGAAATAAGGGTGAGTTTTTTATATTGAAAGGAGAAATGTGCTATGTTTTCTCCTATTGATGGTATAGCTTTTGTGACAAAGGAATTATCTAAATTAATAAATAGTTCTTTAATATAGTAATACTTCAATCTTTGGGCCTTCTAGGGTTGTTCTTAGGTGTTTAGAAGCCACTCCTAGTCATTACTATAGTAACTTGTTGCTAGTTATCTCACTTAACAGCCCTTAAAACATTTCTTTCATTCTTGTTATATCTTATTTTTTGAATTTCTGCTTTAGTAGTTAATAGTAGTATTAAGCCCCTACTTTTAAAAAATTTTCCTTTGGAGTTGTACAAAATTTAAAGTTAAGATATGCACAAAATGGAATCTTGTTTTTTTGTTTGTTTATTTTTGTTTTATTATTATTTTTTTACCTTGGGGACTTTATTGTTTTTTTATTGTTCAGATGAATTTATCACATCTGTAGTTGTATAATGATGATAGCAATCTAATTTCACAGGATTTCCATCCCAGAGCCCAAGCACATCCCCCCACCCCCCAAACTGTCTCCTCTGGAGACCATAAGTTATTCAATGTCTGTGAGTCAGCATCTGCTCTGCAAAGAAGTTCAGTCTGTCCTTTTTTGAAATTCCGCATGTCAGTGAAAGCATTTGATGTTGGTGTCTCATTGTATGGCTGACTTCACTCAGCACGGTAATTTCTAGGTCCATCCGTGTTGCTAAAAGTGCTGGTATTTCGTTCTTTTTGATGGCTGAGTAATATTCCATTGTGAATATGTACCACCTCTTCTTGATCCACTCCTCTGCAGATGGACATTTAGGTTGTTTCCATGTCTTGGCTATTGTAAATAGTGCCGCAATGAACATCGGAGTACACGTGTCTTTGTGAGTCGTGGTTTTCTCTGGATAGATGCCCAGGAGTGGGACTGCTGGATCAAATGGTAGTTCTATGTTTAGTTTTCTGAGGAATCTCCATACTGTTTTCCAGAGTGGTTGCACCAATTTACAATCCCACCAACAGTGTACTAGGGTTCCTTTTTCTGCACACCCTCTCCAGCACTTACTGTGTGTAGACTTTTGGATGATGGCCATTCTGGCTGGTGTAAGGTGGTAGCTCATAGTGGTTTTGATTTGCATTTCTCTAATAATGAGTGATGCTGAACATCTTTTCATGTGTTTTTTTTGGCCATCTGTATGTCTTCTTTGGAGAATGGTCTGTTTAGATCTTCTGCCCATTTTTGGATGGGGTTGTTTGTTTTTTTGGTGTGGAGCTGCAGAAGGTGTTTCTAAATTTTGGAGCCGAATCCCTTGTCAATTGGTTGACTTGCAAAGATTTTCTCCCATTCTGTGGGTTGTCTTTTTGTGTTGTTTAGGGTTTCCTTTGCTGTGCAGAAACTTTTCAGTTTGATTAGGTCCCATTTGTGTATTTTTGGTTTTTTTGTCAGTACTCTAAGAGGTGGATCTACAAAATGGAATCTTATTATGTCACATTAATTTATTCTGTTTAAAGTAAGTTTCTCAAAATATTTTTCTCTCTAGTTTTTGAGTACTACTGGATACTCAAAGTATTAGATTTTTTTATAATTTCACTATGTTTTATCTAGTTATCCTGTTCGTAGCAACTTTTTCCTGATTAAAAATACATTTTTATTCATTCTGTTTATTTACATGCATTAGATGTTAGTTTTAGATGTAGTTTTAATGTTAGTTTTAGAAATAGGGTTTTTCAAGACTGCTAAGTTTTGTTTACTATTTTTTCCTTTAGTCATGTACATTCGTTAAATAGCAACTTTGAGGTTATTTCGCATATCTAGGTTTTTTTTTTTTATTTTTTAGCAGAATTTTTTAGCAGAATTGCACACTGTTCAAATGACTTTGCTGGTTATTCCTGGCTAGCTGTGCATCTCTTTATGAGAAGGAGTTTTTCCCGGTATATATAGTCTTTGAGGAAAAGATAGCTATCTCTGATGAACTGCCAAAAGAATGTTTTTTTTCTTAAAAACAGTAGAAAGTCTTTTGTATTTACTATTTGCCTACACATCTTTTTGTTAATAGTGTGCGTGACAAACACACATGCATGTGCCATATGTGGGTTGAAAAACATTTTAGTCTATCACATTTAAGGACAACTTTTTCTTTAGTAAAACTGCATGAAAATTTGGCAGTTTTTGTTATAGCATATGTTCGTTCATTACCCTTGATGGTCCTTTGCTAAATGTAGCCTGGATTATTCTTATTTCCTTTCCTGTATCATTTTTTGCATTAATAAGCAGACTATGTATCTTTTCTTTGTACTCTGTGTTATTAATTATAACCTTGATTTTGAAATTCACAATAACATTTTGAGTCAAGAATATCAAATACCCTTTTGTTACAGAGTAGTTGCCCTATTAAAGGTAGTTTAGTTTTTTTGTTTCATTTGAGTAATGTGCTATGTTGAGCTATGGTTGTTAATTGATAGATGTGGTATCCCTCTTGGTGAGAGCTTTTAAAATGCATAACACGTATTTCAGAAAGCAGCTGTTGCTATGGCAACTCTTGGGTCACTTGCAGCTCAGCTTACATGATTGGCTGTTAATGGAGTCTAATATGCTTGAGAAGAGAATTGAGCAAATGAAAGAGGGTTTTGAAGGAATCCTCTTAAACCTCTTGAAGTTTAACAGAGCGGCACACAAATATTTAACACTTATATTACTGTTACACAATATACTGGAAGTAGTTTTTTTTATGAATAATGAAAGTGAGACAGGAGAGATTTTTGGAAAAATAATTTTCTCAACCATTTTAGGAATGTTGGAAGCTTGTGTTGTCACTTTTCTTTATTTTGCTATTGTTTAAAGAAACACCCTATGAGTTGCATTCTGTGTTCTCTATAGCACCTACCTCAGAGGAGTTAATTAGATTGAGACATGGGAAGATTGTTAATTGTACAAGGTCAGAAAGAATGGTAAAACCAGCAATAATGTCTAAATTGACCGATTACGTGAGATAGATTAGAGTCTGCTCTTACTTGGATTCTTAAGGTAGCCCATGAACCTGCCTCTCTTAGGGGTATAGAAGTGGTGTGAAAAGGGAGGTGTTGGTGTATACTTTGGATTTGAGGCCTATAAAGTAAGTAAAAACAAGTCTAATTAAAAACTGCCATAATAAGAATTAATAAAGACATGCAAATTGGAACAGTAATAGTATCTGTCTTGTTAAATGATGGAATTCTCATCAGTATCTATCTACCACCTCTTCTGTAACTGAAGTGCTAGAACGAGGGCACTTTTACTAATTTTGGCAGTTAATAATACTGAATGTAATTAAACTATAATTATGGAATTTAAAATTCATATAAAATATATTTAAATAAGTTAATACTGCCTTAGAAGATTTCACTTTGTAAAATTAACTTCAGCTGGTTAGTTCAGCAAGGGTAGGATATAGGACTAAGATATATAGCTTATTTTAAGTATCGGCTATTTCTCCTTTGTGTTTGGGTTTTAAAAAAGTTAATTGATTATGGCAGTAGTGCTTAAATTGGTACACTAAGTTATAGCTATGTTGGCATGTATATTTATATTAGATTTTCTAATTTTACTATGAAAAATAACTGGCGATAAAAAATTAGGACTTAATAACACCCTAAGTTACCTTTCATTATTTCCCTTATTAAGGAAATATTTTGGGGTATTAAAGAAAAACTTTTCATAATAGATTACATAGAAATGTAGGGGTCTCCCATTACTTTTTTGACAAAACACTTTAGAAGTTCAATAAATGACTTCTAAACACTAAAATCTTATATGCCCATCACCAGTGTGATCTTTGGAAATATTTTTAAATATCGTTTTGTTTTTAAATGGTAGTGACCATGTGACCTGGTTACCATAGATCCTGGTCTGCTTTGGGGTATTCTGGTAATTATGCCTTTATCTAATGTAAAATTAATAGCACTCCTATTTTATATTTAATACTATAGGAACTATAAAGAAGAGTACAGGAAATCAAATACAAATCCATAACTTATAGATGGCCACTATTAACATTTTAGTGCACTTCCTTTTCTGTCTTTTTCTTTGTACATGACTGTATATGAAACATGTATAGTAGAGGTCATCCTTTATATATTTTCCTTCTGTGATAATATCATAAACATTTCATGTTTAATATTTCACAATCATGTTGTAATGGTATAAAAATATTTCTTAAGTAACTGCTTTCCATTTATAAGGCATTGTTTCCATTTTTATTTATTTCTATTGCAAATAGCTTAGGACAAGTGAACACCTTTATGTGTAAATATATTTATGTTTTTTATGTTTGTTTTTTTTAAAATTTTTTGCTTTTTTTTTTTTCTTTTGTTGTTGTTGTTGCTATTTCTTGGGCCGCTCCCGCGGCATATGGAGGTTCCCAGGCTAGGGGTTGAATCGGAGCTGTAGCCACCGGCCTACGCCAGAGCCACAGCAACGCGGGATCCGAGCCGCGTCTGCAACCTACACCACAGCTCATGGCAACGCTGGATCGTTAACCCACTGAGCAAGGGCAGGGACCGAACCCGCAACCTCATGGTTCCTAGTCGGATTCGTTAACCACTGCGCCACGACAGGAACTCCCATAAATTTTTTGCTTTTTAAGGCCGGACCCGTGGCATATTCAGGTTCCCAGGCTAGGGGTGTAATTGGAGCTACAGCTGCTGGCCACAGCCACAGCACTGTGGGATCCATCTGCCATCTACACCACAGGTCACGGCAATAACTGATCCTTGACCTACTGAGCAAGGCTGGGGATCGAACCCTCAACCTCATTGTTCCTAGTCTGATTTGTTTCTACTGCACCACAACGGGAACTCCTGTTTACATTTATTTTTATTTTAAAACAGATTCAGAGACTAAAAATTACTAAATCAAAGACGTGGATATTTTAAAGGTCTCGGTACATGTTGCTTTCCAGAAGAATTTTGAATTATCTTCACTTGGAATTTATTTTAAATTTATTCCCACGTGTGGAGCTTTGAATTAATCCTAGCCTCAGTTCGTGGCACTTGGTAATTATTGACTTATTCAAGGTCCTGCCTTCATATATATACACACATACGCAACACACATCTGTTCGTGTGCATGTAAAACATATATTGCTCTCTTATATGGATTTTTTTCTAAGTCAAACATAAAGTAGAATTGGCATCATTTTTTTTCTTTACATTTTTTTCCCTCCCCGCTCAACATTGTATTTTAAAATCTATTCATGTTGGTCTATGCCTGTGTTGTCTGTTGACTCTGATTGCTTTTTAGTATCCTAAAGTGTTCACCTGTCATGTTTCACTTAACCATTACCCCAGTACAGTGATAGATGCTGTAATTCCTCTAGCTCCCTGCTAGCATAGACAATGCTGAAAAAGAGCATCCTCATACGTGTACCCTTAATTATATATATTCAAGACTTGATTCCTGGGCTATCTGTGCATATATATATCCAGTTAAACACTACCAGATTACTCTTCTGAATAATTGTACCAGTCTGTACTCCCACCAGGAGTACATGAGCATTCTTGCTTTTACACTCCAGATGAATCCCTGGTGTGGTCAGTCTTATCAAAATTAGTAGGAGAGATAGATGGATATTTTTTCATCTAGCTGACTACTTCCAGGTTACAGGAGTGTAATTGTTTTCCAGGCACTTCACTTCAGTCTTTCCAGGGTTGTGTCTTTGCATTGTTCTGCCAGGTAGGGATAGTGAAGTGGTTAAGAGTGTGTGTTCTGGACCCAGTCAGCTTGGGGTGAATCCTGGCTCTGTCATTTAGTAATTGTGTGACCCTGGGCTTGCTTAACCACTGGATGCTTCAGTTTTGTAATTTGTAAAATGAAGAGAAATTTCCTGCCCTTGTTGTGAGGATTAAATTTGTGAATATGTGTGTAGTGTTAGAATAGATGCTACCTAAGTGGGTTACTGTTACCAAAGTTAAAAAATTCAGCTGGAATTTAGAAGGGCATTGCATTGAATTGATACAGCTGAGGAAGAAATCAGCATAAATTGCCCCACCCAGGAACATGGAATGGCAAACTTTTTCTGTATTTTAATAAAATTGCATTTTCTTTTGTTTCTCCATAGTACTCATTATTCATGATTACTCATTTTAATCAAGGTCATTTTTTGTCCTCCAAGGACCATTTGCATTGTCCTGAGACATTTTGGGATGTCATAACTTAGGAGATGTTTATTGCATCTAGTGGGTAGAGATGCTTCTAAACATCCTGTGTTGCTCAGACTAGGCCCCACAACAAAGCATAATCCTGGAATGCTGAGGTTAAGAAACCCTGTTTAGATATATGGTGTTTTTGTTGCCATTGTAAATGGTGTTTATTTTTTCTAATTGGAAATGTTATAGATTTTCTGTTACCTTGTATCTGGGAATACTGCTGAACCCTTTAGCTCTCTGGATTCTGATTGATTGTTTCTGTAGATGATCTAGTCTATACCTGTCTAATTTCTCTCTCTCTTTCCACACACTTCCCTTTCTCCCTTCTCTTTTTTCTTATAGTATTGGCCAGGACCTTTACTATGGTTAAATGATATCAGTGATGTTGAGCCTCCTTGTAGTGTTCCCAACTTTGTGGAATAAATTTAAAGTATTTTAATGTTTGTAACAACAGAAATATAAGAGGATGTCAGTTTCATCTTACCTTTCCATTATTTGAGTATTACCACTTAAAATATGTTCTTGAGGGAAGAATGCTTACTTAACTTCACTATTGATCAAGGAAGTATAATTTAAATCAGTAATGAAATGGTGTTTTGTATTTCACTTGTGATATCAAGAATTTTTCTACAAGTGAGTTAGCCAGTTTTCCTCTGTATCTTTATCTTTTACCTTTGCTTTCTTGTTGTTGATTTCACTGTTTTTATAAGATACAACTTTTTCAAATGTTAATATTAACTTTTTGGTTGTTTTGTGTGTGTTGGGGGGTAGTTTTGTAGCTTGCTTGTTTGTTTTGATGTGCAGTTTTAATTTTTATGAAGTCAAATCTGTTTACCTTTGATTGGTAAGATCCTTTATTGCTTTTATGCATGAAATGACTCCTGCCTAACAAGTTATATTCAGGTCTGTATAGCTCTTCTTAAAAAACTTAAAAGAGTTCTTATTTACAGAATAGAAATAGGCTCACAGGCAGAGAGAACAAATTTATGGTTACCAAAGGGGAAAAGGATGGAGGGAGGGATAAATTAGGAGTTTGGGATTAACAGATACACACTACTATATATAAAATAGATAAATGACAAAGATCTACTGTATATAGCACAGGAACTATATTCAATATCTTGTAATAACCTATAATGGAAATAGTCTGAGAAAGACAAAAATATGTAAAAATAACTGAATCACTTTGCTGTACACCTGAACCAGCACAACACTGTAAATCGACTATACTTCAATTAAAAAAAAAATCTTAAGGAGTTTCCACTGTGGCGTAGCAGAAACAAATCCGACTAGGAACCATGGTGTTGAGGGTTCCATTCCTGGCCTCACTCAGTGGGTTAAGGATCCAGTGTTGCCGTGAGCTGTGGTTTAGTTTGCAGACGCGGTTTGGATCTGGCGTTTCTGTGGTTGTGGTATGGGCCAGCTCCGATTAGACCCCTAGCCTAGGAACCTCCATATGCTGCTGCTGGTGTGGCCCTAAAAAGACCAAAAAAAAAAAAAAATCTTGAGTTCTTTCTATTGCATATGCAATAGTTGTTTATAATAAGTACAGAGAAGCAAAAACAAGGAATAAAAGTTTATAACTTCACTATTTAGCAGTAATCATTAGTCACGTCTTTTAAGATGAACTTCATAAGAGGTGACCATTTTCATATTTATCCTGTGTATGTTTTGGTAAGTTTATTCATAACTTTTAATTTTTGTATTGTTAATATGAACTTTAGAATTTTTCTTCGGGGTTTTTTGGTATAAAAACAAGTTATTCATTTTTCTCTATTTTATTGGCTTCCTAACTGAACTCTTTATTAACTCTAACTGAACTCTTAATGTAACACACAAAATAGTGAATAGAATAGCATGCTAGAAATAGCATGAGCAAAGTCATGAAAGTGTGAAACAGACTGATGTTGCATGTAGTATGGTATTACCAGAGGCATAAATGAAAATGTCAGGGAGAGATTGGAAGTGAGGCTAGGGAGGAGTGAGATCATTAAGATTTTTGCTTGGTATGCTTAGGTACTTGAATTTTATCCTAAAAGTGATAACTATTTTAAAGGATTTTAAACTAATCTGGTGTGGTTAAATTAGCATTTAAAATGAACTAGTCTGGCTGTAGGATGGTGTATTGAATTGAAGGAAATAAGAAGTCTAGGAGACTGTTGAGGTAGTCATGGGGACATGGGGGAGCTTTATTAGGCAGTGTGAGTAGGATTTGAGAGAAAGGGGGTAGATTTCAGACACATTGTAAAATTGGTAAGATTTTTAGGAGGAGTCAAGGCTGATCTCAGGGTTTCTGATTTTCCAGCTTGGGTGATGAGATGATTCCATTAGAAGAGATGAGTCATTTGGAGAAAAACATAATTTTACAATTTAATTTTATTAAGTTTCTTTTTTTGAAAGACAAGGAGGTGAGGATACTATTGGGAAGCTCAGTTTATGGACTGTCATGGCAGAAGTCACAATTTTGCAGCTGAGAAAACATATACCAGAAGAAGTAGTTAAATAAAATCTGAAATAAGATTTTGAAGTTATCAAGTACTTTAAAAATTTGCTTAAACAACCTTTTAAACTGTCCAGTATATCTGAAGGATGCACCACATCCCCTCGGGTAAAACATTTTATTCTTGCGTGAGGGCAAGGATTGGAGAATGTTTCAGGAGGTTTGGGGAGGGGATTTCTCCTCCAACCCAGGTGACTCAGTGACTGTGTTAGTTAAAAAAAAAATCATGATTTATGGAGTTCCCGTCGTAGCGCAGTGGTTAACGAATCCGACTAGGAACCATGAGGTTGCGGGTTCGGTCCCTGCCCTTGCTCAGTGGGTTAACGATCCGGCGTTGCCGTGAGCTGTGGTGTAGGTTGCAGACGCGGCTCGGATCCCGCGTTGCTGTGGCTGTGGCGTAGGCCAGTGGCTGCAGCTCCGATTCGACCCCTAGCCTGGGAACCTCCATATGCTGCGGGAGCGGCCCAAAGAAATAGCAAAAAAAAAAAAAAAATCATGATCTAAGAATACTATAACGTAGAGATCTGTGTTCATTATTATTATGAGCTTTATATTAAAGAATATTTCAAGCATGTACAAAAGTATATTGAATTGTATAGTGAACTCATATGTAACTGTTAACCAGCTTCAACAGTTATAAACTCATGGCCGATAGTGTTTTTATCTGTGTATTTCCAATCCTATATTCATTTGAAGCAAATCCCTAACATTTCATCTATAAATATTTTTTGTTTGTACTTATAAAAGATCGTAACCTTAAGAAACATTTAAAATATTGATGATTTAATAATATCCTAAAATATTTCCTAGGTTTTTTTGTTTTTTGTTTTGCTTTTTAGGGCCGCACCTGAGGCATATGGAGGTTCCCAGGCTAGGAGTCAAATTGGAGCTACAACTCCCAGTCTGCACCACAGCTGCAGCAACACCAAATCTGAGCCACATCTGCTACCTATACCACAGCTCACTGTAAAGCCAGATCCTTGACTCACTGAGTGAGGCCAGAGATCGAACCCACATCCTCATGGATCCTAGTCAGGTTTGTTAACCACTGAGCCATGATGGGAACTCCCCTAGTGATTTTTTTTTTTTTTTTTTTTTTTGAAAGAGTAGTTCAGCAGATAATTAGGGCTAAAAGAAAAGAAAAGAAAAACCTAGAGTGGGGGAATGAGAAGCAAGGAGATGGGAGCAGTGAATATAAGCCGATTTTCTAGGAAGGAAGACAGAGACTGTGGTACTTAGCGACAGTCTTCGCGGTTTTTTCCTCTCATATTTGGCTACCCTGTGGCATATGGAGTTCCTGGGCCAGGGATCAGATCTGAGCCGCAGATGTGACCTGCTCTGCAGCTTTGACCTAAGCCGCAGCTCTGGCAATGTCAGATCCTTATTAACTCACTGTATCTGTCTGGGTATCAAACCTGTGTCCCAGTGCTCCAGAGACACTGCTGATCCTGTTGCACCACAGCAGGAACTCCCAGTCTTTGTGTTCTCAGTGATAAGGGATACTTAAATGGTTTACTGGCTTAGGGGTAGAGATTTCGGAGAATGAAATATTGACCTGAGGGAGATTAGAGCAAGAACAAGAGGAAGGATACCATCTTTTCTGAGATAATATTAAAGAATGGATAATTGAGAGACAGGCAATAAGTTGAACAGATAGTTCATAATTAATGACTGCCTTTTTTTTTTTTTTTTTTTTGATCTTCAGGGAAGGTAGAGGTTGCCCAAGGGAAAGTATCTTAAGATTAAAATTTGGAAGAGTTGTTGAAGAGAATGGGAGAGGAACCTACTAAAGACAAATAAAAATACTGCTTTAGTGGGATTATGATTCTACCTGAAATTGTAGACCAGAATTTAGAGTTGTATCAATTTTCATGTCTCTGTGATATACTTTTTTTCCAGCATTGCTCAATAGCTTGGATGTTTAAGAGAAGATAGTTTGTGGAATTATTTTAGGCTTAGACTTTTACATGATGGGTCCCACAGAAGGACCAATGGTAAAAAGTGTTGATGAAGAAGTGTTTTAGGAGATCATTCAAATATAGGCTTACCAAGAAAAGGAGATGACAGAGGGACCAGCTAGACAATGCAAAGTGCTATGTTCTGTGTGTAATGTTGGGGAGCAGATATAAGGATAGTGTGGGCATGAGAGAGCTGTGAATATCGGAAGATTGGGTCAGATTAGTTAAGTGTTTGGCTGTGAAAATTGTTAGATGAAGCCCAAAGGCTGTGTTTGAAGGTCTTTGAATTGAAAAAGTACAGGAATATTGAGACTTGGGTTTTTAGATAAATGTTGCATGTGGTGATGAGACGTATAAGGACAGAATTCTGACCAAGATGCAGACATCTTCAGCGAATGTGAAGAGCAGTGGTAGGTGATCAGGAAGTGAATAATGACACTGATGAGGAAGATTAGAGCCTGTACACACTTGGAGAGCAGGAGTGCTAATAGTAACTCAGAGAATTCAGACTGTGGGAGAATTCAGACTGTGGGAAGACAGACAGTTTTCTGCTGTCTTCTAGATAGCTAAGATGTTTCTGTACATTGTTCAAGACCTTGAGTCTCACAAAGCTTAAAACAGTCATGTATAAATAAAAAACAAGGCAGTTTTATAAATAGGTGTCATGAATCACATGGGTAATAAATAATCTAGGAAACTTTTGAAGGGAAGATTTATCAATTCTGTGAATGCAACATTTGAGATGTTAAGAAATGTAGAAATATGGAAAAAGAAGGGGTGGTGGTATAGGTGAAATGGAGGTGGAGAGTGGTATGAGCACAGGCAGTTGGGAATGAAGACAACAAAACTTAGCATTTTTTACCTGAAATAGAGTATGGGGGTGGGCTGGTTGGAGAAGAAAGATTGTAGTTTTAGCACTAAAACCTACACCTTCCTGTGTTTCACCTTTTCACCAAATTCTCCCAACAAAAACCTAACTAGTGCTTTTGGAGGTGGGGAGATAAAAGATGTAGCTCTTGAATAGTATCAAGGGAGACTTTTAGTATAATTTAGGTTTGCTATTCAGTATGTTCAATAACTTTGGGATTTTATACAAAACATTAGTTTTCCAGATATGTGTCCCAGACATTGAAATCATTCATACTGTACAAATTCTAATTAGTTGAGGTTTTGCTCTAGTTTCTACAGTACCCAGTATAAAAGGAGCACATGACAGAAATACTGCATGTCTTTGAGAACTGAAATCTAAGAAATGAATCTAGTAAACTGGGAATTAAATCCAACAGTCTGCATTAAACTTGGTCATTGTGTTAAACTGTTTCAAGCTACAACAATGGTAATACCTTAGAATTTTGTACAGTAGTTTTTGCATCTTCACTGCTTCTCTGAATCATTACTGTTGGAGATAGTGAGCTTGGCAGTGGAGAACACTAGAGAAGTAAAGAGGAGAAACCTGATCAGAGGTATCTGTGGTATATTTGATCAAGGTGATGCCTGGGTAGCTGGCAGGCTTGGTGCTCCAGTGAGCAGTGATGAAAGGGTATGGTTATGATTATTCTGGGACTTTTATACATATTCTTCACCTTACTTTCTGTTCCATCCCTAGTTTCAGTGGAATATGGAGCACCTTTCTATTGGGGGAATACTCTAAGTCTGTTCTTCAATCTCTGCTAAAGTTTTTTTCCTTCTTAAGTTAATTATCTCCTAATTATGGAGCATATTATTTATTAACAGTAAATATACAACTGTATAATTGACAACTTTGTATTTAACAACAACAGGGAGTCTTGATTTAGCCTACAATTATTAATTGTCCTTTGAGACTTACTGTTTGTGATCAACAAAGTTTCATGGTACAGTTGTGTGCTATACAAATTTATTTATTTTTTAATTTAATTTTTAAATTTTTTAAAATTATTTCCCCAATACAATTTTTTTCCTGCTGTACAGCATGGTGACCCAGTTACACATACATGTTTACATTCTTTTCTCTCCCATTATCATGCTCCATCGTAAGTGACTAGACATAGTTCTCAGTGCTTCGGGCTATACAAATGTAAATTACCCAACATTGAAATAGCATAATACACAAAGTTGTCTTAACATTTTGATGTACAAAATTTGATAGAAGACTCTTAAAGTACTAAAAAATTCTTTAAAAATCCTATAATTTTAAAGTTGGTATGCTTAATAAATTGTAAACTGTACACTTGCCACGTGGTCATATCACTTAAGTAAACTACCTTCCCTCCTTTGTTAAGAATAGTCACACTGTTGGGGTTCCCGTCATGGCTCAGTGGTTAACGATTCTGACTAGGAACCATGAGGTTGGGGGTTCTATCCCTGGCCTCGCTCAGTGGGTTAAGTATCCGGCGTTGCCGTGAGCTTTGGTGTGGATCACAGACGTGGCTCGGATCCCGTGTTGCTGTGGCTGTGGTGTAGGCCGGCGGCTGCCCCTCCAATTCGACCCCTAGCCTGGGAATCTCCATATGCCGCCAGAGTAGCCCAAGAAATAGCGTGCATGCGCACACACATACACACACATAAGTGGCCCAAGAAATAGTGCACACACGCACGCACGCGCGCACACACAGTCACACTGCTCCAGCCTCTTATATTGGCCATTACACTTTGCAAATCCTGCAAGTCTTAGCTGAAATGTTACCCCCTCAGAAAGTCTACAACCATCCTCTTAAAGTACTTTATCACCTCACAAAATCTGAAATTGCCATGTTTATCTCTTTATTTATTGTCTGATTCTGTGTACTAGAGATACTAGCTTCTTTAAAAAAGAGATTTTGGATTTCCCGCTGTCGTGCAGTGGGTTAAGGATCCGGCCAGCATTGCTGCAGCTGTGGCATAGGCCACAGATGGGACTCAGTTTTGATCCCTGGCTCAGGAATTTCCGTATGCCAAGGTGAGCCTGAAAAAGGAAAAAAAGAAAAAGGAAAGAAATTTCATCTAATTTATTTACCCCTCTATCTTCAGCACTTATTTAGAGCATTGCATAGCATATTGGATTTGCTCAGTAAACATTTCTTGAAATGGTGTTGGGTAAATAACTTCTCTTCACCTTCATGGAACAGAAGGGAGTTGTGGGCTGATTTCTGTCCCCCAAAAAGATTATGTTGAGGTCCTAACCCCTACCTGTGAATGTGACCTTATTTAGAAAGAGTCTTTGTAGATTTAATTAAGTTAATATGAGGCCGTAATCAATTAGGGTGAGCCCTAATTCAGCTTGACTGGTGTCCTTATAAGAACAGAGACAGCAAGGTGAATGCCATATAGAGACAGAGATTGGAGTTGTACTGTAATAAGCCCAGGAATGCCTGGGGCTAGAAGCTGGAAGAGGCAAGGAAGGATCTTCACCTGGAGGCTTTGGAAGGAAAGCCTGTTAACATCTTGATTGTGGACTTCTTGCCTCTAGAACTGTCACTCACTTTGTGATACTTCCTTACAGCAGCCCTAGAAAACTAATACAAGGGAAGAGCTTTGGAAATGTAAAATATAACCATAAAAGATAAAAGAATTTACTACTTTTGTTATAGCCTCTGACTTTTAACATTCTTTGGTTAGTAATTTTCATAATGGGATTGAACTTTTAAGGCATTTTGAGGCATGTAAATATATCATTGGTTTTATCAGATGTTTTGTTTTGTTTTCTCCCTTCAAGGATTTATTGAAATTCCATTTGTTACTCAGTGTAGTCCCATGGAACTCTATGGGATATGCAAATAGTTTATTTAAGTGCAATTTGATTATAATGAGTTAGAATAGTTATCATTGTCTAAATCTTCAAGAGACATAGTGTATTGAGGAAGGGAGGGGGAGCTTACATAGTACTTATGCCTAGCTTTTGTAAAATCAATTACTAAGAATAAAGAAGTGTTTTGAACCCTGGGGAGAAAGTGGGAAGATCTTTTGATAAAATACTTCACCTCTTTTTTTCTTTCATGTTCTTGGATCTTTTAATGAGGTGTATTTTAGTGTACACTTTGGGAGTTATTTTGGATTTTTCTCCTTCCCTCTGGAAATAATTTGTCTTCTATTAAGTTGCAAATGTAATACAGAGGTTTAGCCTCTGTGTCCTTCACCTAGCTTCCCCAAATGTTAATATCTTATGTAATCTCAGCACAATTATCAGAATTGGAAAATTAACTGATACTATATTAATTAACTATTATATAGACCTCATTCAGATCTCATCACTTGTCCCATTAATGTCCATTTTCTGATCTAGGATCTAATCTAGCATCACGCATTGCATTTAGTTGTCCATATCTCTTCTTGAACATGACAGTTTCTTAGCCTTTTTAAGTCTTTTGTGATTTCAGGACTTTTGAAGTTATGTTGTCGAATGTCCTTCAGTTTGGGTTCATATGATTATCCTTATGATTTGATTCAAGTTTTTCTCTTTTGGCAAGAATACAAGGGAACCGAAGTGGTACCCTTCTATATTTCTCATATCAGGAGGCCCATGTTGATATGTCTCGTTATTAGCAGGTGTTAACTGTGATCCCCTGGTTGCGGGGTGGGTGGGAGGGGAGGTCTGTCTGCCAGGTTTCTCCACTGTAGTATTACTGTTTTCCTCTTTGTAATTAGTTAGTATCATGTGAGGAGATATCATGAGACTATACATAATTTTATCACTGTACTTTATTTAGCCTACTGGTTTTGTTATCCATTAATGATCCCTTCCTGAAAAAAGTAATTGTGAAGTTTATCAAGTGATGATTTTTTTTTTCTTTTTTCTTTTCTTTTTTGCTTTTTAGGGTCATACTTGTGGCATATGGAAGTTCCCAGGCTAGGGGTAGAATCAGAGCTGCAGCTGCCAGCCTAGGCAACAGCCACAGCAATGTGGGATCTGAGCCACGTCTGCAACCTATACTACAGCTCATGGTGACACCAGATCCTTAGCCCACTGAGCAAGGCTGGGGATCGAACCTGCATCCTCATGGATAATGACTGGTTGGGTTCTTAACCTGCTGAGCCACAACAGGAGCTCCCTGATTTTTCTATTTCTATCCTTCCTTATACAATTATTTATTTTACTATAAGAAAGAGCACCTCTTCCTCCATTTACTTTTCATTCAGTTTTTATTTATATCACTGCGGACTCTTAGATGTTGGTCTTTTGGGGTTGTAATCCGTTGTAGTTCAGGTTTTTCAATGTGTTCAAGATGTGAAGAATTTTTCAGAATTTAAGATAAAATGTTACTTGCTGGTGGAACAGTAGATTTGAAGAGAACTCATACATAGCTCTCTCTGGATTTAAAGTAACAACACAGGAGTACCTGTTGTGGTGCAGTGGAAACAAATCTAACTAGTATCCCTGGCCTCACTCAGTGGGTCCGGGATCTGGCATTGCCGTGAGCTGTGTGGTGTAGGTTGCAGATAAGGCTCAGATCCCGATTTGGTGTGGCTGTGGCATAGGCCAGCACCTGTAGCTCCAATTTGATCCCTAGCCTCGGAACCTCCATTTGCCAAGGATGAGGCCCTAAAAAGCTAAAAAAACAAAAAACAAAAACACACAAAATTAAAATTAGATACTCTAAGTATTGTTCAGTAAACAGTGTTGAAGGAGTTCCAGTCAGTAGTGGCTCAGCGGAAATGGATCTGACTAGTGTCCGTGAGGATGCAGGTTCGATCCCTGGCCTTGCTCAGTGGATTAAGGATCCAGCATTGCCATGAGCTGTGGTGTAGGCCACAGATACGGCTTGGATCCTGCATTGCTATGGCTGTGGCATAGGCCAGCAGCTGCATCTCCAATTTAACCCCTAGCCTGAGAACCTCCATATGTGGCAGGTGTGGCCCGTTAAACAGTGTTTGTTCAAATTTTCCGGCTTTAAAAGAACTTTTTAATTCTTTTTTTTTTTTTTCCCCTTTTTGGCTTTGTCTTTTCAGGGCCACGAGGCATATGGAGGTTCCCAGGCTAGGGGCTGGATCAGAGCTACAGCTGCTGGCCTACACCACAGCCACAGCAACACAGGATCCGAGCAGTGTCTGTGACATACACAACAGCTCACAGCAATGCCAGATCCTTAACCCATTGAGCGAGGCCAGGGATCAAACCTGCAACCTCATGGTTCTTAGTTGGATTCGTTTCCGCTGTGGCAATACAGGAACACCCTGTAATTATTTTATTTATTTATTTATTTATTTTTTTGGCTTTTTGCTATTTCTTTGGGCCGCTCCCACGGCATATGGAGGTTCCCAGGCTAGGGGTCGAATCGGAGCTGTAGCCGCCATCCTACGCCAGAGCCACAGCAACACGGGATCTGAGCCGCGTCTGCAACCTACACCACAGCTCATGGCAACGCCGGATCGTTAACCCACTGAGCAAGGGCAGGGACCGAACCTGCAACCTCATGGTTCCTAGTCGGATTCGTTAACCACTGTGCCACGACGGGAACTCCTGTAATTTTTTTTTTTTTTTTTTAAAGAATTTGGGTTCCTAAACTCAACCCACAAAGCAGTGAACCACTAGAGTTGTGTATCTTTTGTCTGATTTGGACCACATTCTTTTTTTTTTCAATTGATTATAGTTGATTTACAATATTGGTTAGTTTCAGGTGTACAGTTAATGATTCAGTATTTTTGAAGATTATTTTCCATTTTAGGTTATTACAAGACGATGGGTGTAGTTCCCTGTGCTATATAGTATATCCTTGTTGCTTATCTTTCTTTTTTTTTGGGCTTTTTAGGGCTATGCCCACAGCTTATGGGAAGTTTCCAGTCTCGGGGTCAAATTGGAGCTTCACCTGCCAGCCACAGCCACAGCCACAGCCACAGCCACTGATCCTGAGCCATGTCTGCAACCTACACCTCAGCTCATGGTGCCAGATCCCCAATCCACTGAGCAAGGCCGGGGATTAAACTTGCATCCTCATGGATACTAGTCAGATTTGTTTCCGCCACATCACAATGGGAATTTCTAACATATATACATATATATATATATATATATATATATGTATATATATATAGTAGGTTGTATCTGTTAGTCCCATACCCCCGATTTTTCCTTCCCCCTTTCCCTGTAAGTCTGTTTTTATTTTGCATATTCATTGATTTGTATTACTTTTTAGATTTTACATATAAATGAAATATGGAATTTAATTTTCTGACCTATTTCACTAAGCATAATATTCTCTAGGTCCATCCATGTTGCTGCAAATGGCAGCAGTTCACCTTTTTTAATGGCTTATATACCATTGTACTTATATACCATATCTTCTTAATCCCCTTGTCTGTTGATGAGCTTTTGGGTTGCTTCTATGTCTTGGCTATTATAAATAGTGCTGCTGTGACTACTGGGGAGGTTGTATCTTTGTATCTTTTCGAATTGCAATTTTCCTTTTTGTGGAGACATATACCCAGGAGTGGAATTGCTGGATCATATGGTGGTTGTATTTTTACTTTTTTAAGGAACGTCCATACCGTTTTCCATAGTGGCTGCACCAATTTATATTCCTACCAGCACTGTATGAGGGTTCCCTTTTTTCTACATTCTCTCCAATATTTGGTATTTGTAAGCTTTTTGATGATAGCCATTCTAGCAGGTGTCAGGTGATACCTTATGGTGGTTTTGATTTGCATTTCTTTAATAATTAGTGATATTGAGGATCTTTTCATGTGCCTGTTAGTCATCTGTGTATCTTCTTTGGAGAAATTGGACCTCATCTTTAAAGTTTATTTGGTCGTAAGGATTTATTAAGAACCTGTTTCTTCCAGATCATAGTCCCATAGAATCTGGCTTTTCACTGCTTCATTAAACTTAATAGGCACATAATCTTCCCTCAAGAAATCCTATCTAGGATTCTGTATATATTTTTTCTGTCTTATTGAATTTTAGGTTGCTTAAGAGCAGACACCATAATTTAAACATTTTTGGATACCAACATTCTCTAACATTGCCTTGCGGATTTTAAATACCTGTTGGGGGTATGGAGTGTAGGACTCCAAAAGAAGATGGTTTTGGCTTTTTAAGTTTGTGGGTCCCCTCCCCCCCGTGAAATTAAACATACAGAAAACTATTATAGAATGTCTCCTGAAGACTGCAGATTCATCCCTAGCCCAGAGAACAGTAATGTGCATGCTACAAGTGAGAAAAGTTTATTGTGTTGTAAGAAATTGTCATACTGAGTGAAGTAAGTCAGAAAGAAAAAGACAAATACCATATGATATCACTTATAACTGGAATCTAATATACAGCACAAATGAACATTTCCACAGAAAAGAAAATCATGGACTTGGAGATTAGACTGGTGGCTGCCTCGGGGGAGGGGGAGAGTAGGAGGGATCAGGAGCTTGGGGTTAACGGTTGCAAACTATTGCTCTCGGAATGGATTTACAATGAGATCCTGCTGTGTATCATTGAGAACTATGTCTAGATACTTACATAGCAATACAACAATGGGAGGAAAAAAATGTATACATGTATGTGTAACTTGGTCCCCATGCTGTACAGCGGGGGGGAAAAAAAAAGTTGTGTTTTGAAAATTAGGATTAGTACTAGACAGCCAGTTTTGCAAATTAGTGTTATATAAGCTGAGTTAATAAAAGATAGAGGTAGTGATTAATGTGGAAATAGAGTTGATTATAGCTTTAAATGTGAGCTATAAATTATGGGTAAAATTTAAAAAAATTTTTATGGTAAGGTTTAATAATGAAGTAATAGACATTTTAAAGAAAATTGAAAAAAAGAAGTTGGCCTTTAGTGATGTTTTCATCACCAGATTTAAAAAAATTACCCTATGTATTTTTGTCAAATTTCATAATTTTTTTCTTAGGATAGTAGTAAGGTGTGGTTGGTGGTTATTGTTTTCATGCTTTTTTTTTTTTTTTTTTTTGGCTATGCCTGTGGCATGTGGAAGTTCCTGGGCCAGGGATTGAACCTGAACCACAGTGGTGACCTGAACCACACAGTGGTGATGCCAGATCCTTAACTGCTAGGTCATCAGGGAACTTCACACTTTGGAAACAATTTTTATATGAAAATCATACGATTATATTCCATAAGTATTTTTATTTTTAATAAACCCTTAACAGTAGATATTTATCTACTTTAGTGAGAGAACATAGTTGGAATATTTTTATTTATTTATTTTTATTTTTGTTGTTGTTGTTATTGCTGTTGTTGTTGCTATTTCTTGGGCCGCTCCTGCGGCATATGGAGGTTCCCAGGCTAGGGGTTGAATCGGAGCTGTAGCCGCCGGCCTATGCCAGAGCCACAGCAACGCGGGATCCGAACCACGTCTGCAACCTACACCACAGCTCACGGCAACGCCAGATCGTTAACCCACCAAGCAAGAGCAGGGACCGAACCCGCAACCTCTTGGTTCCTAGTCGGATTCGTTAACCACTGCGCCACGACGGGAACTCCTGGAATATTTTTATTAATCTTCATGTACAGTTACTAAACTGGTGATTTTTTTTCTGTTTTTAAAAATTTTATTGAAGTGTAGTTGATTTACAAGTTGTGATAATTTCTGCTATACAACAGAGTGGTTCAGTTACACATATACAGACATCAATTCTTTTTCAGATTCTTTTCCCATATAGATTATCACAGAATATTGGGTAGAATTCCCTGTGCCACATAGCAGGTCCACATTGGCCAGTCATTCTGTATACCACAGTGTGCATATGTCAGTCTTAAATCTGTTCATCCTTCCCTGCATTCCCACCTGCCCACTTTGTTAACCATAACTTTGTTTACAAAATCTGTGAATCTGTTTCTGTTCTGCAGTAAGTTTGTTTGTATCTTTTTTAGATTCCCCATAGAAGTGATATCATATGATGCTTGTTTTTCACTGCCTAACTTCACTTAGTACAGTAATCTCTAGATCCATCCATGTTGCTGCAAATGGCATTAATTTATTCTTTTTTATGGTGAGTAATATTCCATTGTATATATGTACTACATCTTCTTTATATAGCATATATATAGGTCTTGTTTATTTTTCCATTCAGCCAGTCTTTTGGTTGGAGCATTTAGTCCATTTACATTTAAGGTAATTACTGATATGTAAGGTAATTATTGATATGTATATTCTTATTGCCATTTTGTTAATTGTTTTGGATTTGTTTTTGTTGGGGTTTTTTCTTCCCTTCTCTTGTTCTCTTGTGGTATGATGATTATCTTTAGTGTTGTATTTGAATTGCTTTTTCTTATTTGTGTGTGTGTGTTTTGTAGATTTTTGGTTTTGATATAGGAATCTATATACATATTCAAGATTGTTTTAAGTTACTGGTCTCTTAATTGCGAATGCATTTCCGGGATCCTGCATTTGTACCCTGGTTCTGGTATTATATTTGTGTATGAATGATTTCCTACCTTCACTCTGTGTTTGTCTTTACTAGTGAGTCTTCTCATTGCAATTTCCTTGTTTCCAATTGTGGCCTTTTCTTTCCTGCCTAGAGAAGTTCCTTTAGTATTTGTTTTAAAGCTGGTTGGTGGTGCTGAATTCTCTTAGCTCTTGCTTGTCTGTAAAGCTTTTGATTACTCCTTCAAATCTGAATGAAAGCCGTGTTGGGTAGAGTGCTCTTGGTTGGAGGTTTGTTCCTTTTATCAATTTAAGTATATCATGTTACTTCCTTCTGGCCTGCAGAGTTTATCCTGAAAAATCAGCCGATAACCGTATACAAGTTCCCTTGTATGTTATTCCTTGCAAAACCTTAGCTGCCTTCAGTATTTTTTTTTTTTTGTCTTTTGTCTTTTCAGGGCCACACCCGTGGCACATGGAGGTTCCTAGGCTAGGGGTCCAATTGGAGCTTTAGCTGCCAACCTTCGCCACAGCCACAGCAACACCAGATGAGCTGCGCCTACAATTTACACCACAGCTCATGGCCGTGCCGGCTCCTTAACCCACTGAGCAAGGCCAAGGATTGAACCCGCAACCTAATGGTTCCTAGTGGGATTTGTTTCCTCTGTACCACTATGGGACCTCACATTATTTTCTATTAGTCTTTAACGTTGGTCGGTTTGATTAAAATGTCTTGGGATTTTCCTCCTCAGGCTTATTGTATATGATACTCTTTGTGCTTTCTGGACTTGGTGAGTGATTCCATTCCCATGTCAGGGAAGTTTTCGGCTATTATCGCTTAAGATATTTTCTCTGGCCCTAAATCTCTCTCTTCTCCTTCTGGAACCCCCAAACTGCGAATGTTGGTGTGTTTAAAGTTGTCAAAGAGTACGCTTAGACTGTCCTCAATTCTTCTCATTCTGTTTTCTTTATAAAAAAGAAAATCACATCCACGTCAGTGATTTCCATCAGTCTGTCTTTTTTTTTATTACTCAAATGAGCTTATCACATCTGTAGTTGTATAATGATGATAGCAATCTAATTTCACAGGATTTCCATCCCAGAGCCCAAGCACATCCCCCCACCCCCCAAACTGTCTCCTCTGGAGACCATAAGTTATTCAATGTCTGTGAGTCAGCATCTGCTCTGCAAAGAAGTTCAGTCTGTCCTTTTTTGAAATTCCGCATGTCAGTGAAAGCATTTGATGTTGGTGTCTCATTGTATGGCTGACTTCACTCAGCACGGTAATTTCTAGGTCCATCCGTGTTGCTAAAAGTGCTGGTATTTCGTTCTTTTTGATGGCTGAGTAATATTCCATTGTGAATATGTACCACCTCTTCTTGATCCACTCCTCTGCAGATGGACATTTAGGTTGTTTCCATGTCTTGGCTATTGTAAATAGTGCCGCAATGAACATCGGAGTACACGTGTCTTTGTGAGTCGTGGTTTTCTCTGGATAGATGCCCAGGAGTGGGACTGCTGGATCAAATGGTAGTTCTATGTTTAGTTTTCTGAGGAATCTCCATACTGTTTTCCAGAGTGGTTGCACCAATTTACAATCCCACCAACAGTGTACTAGGGTTCCTTTTTCTGCACACCCTCTCCAGCACTTACTGTGTGTAGACTTTTGGATGATGGCCATTCTGGCTGGTGTAAGGTGGTAGCTCATAGTGGTTTTGATTTGCATTTCTCTAATAATGAGTGATGCTGAACATCTTTTCATGTGTTTTTTTTGGCCATCTGTATGTCTTCTTTGGAGAATGGTCTGTTTAGATCTTCTGCCCATTTTTGGATGGGGTTGTTTGTTTTTTTGGTGTGGAGCTGCAGAAGGTGTTTCTAAATTTTGGAGCCGAATCCCTTGTCAATTGGTTGACTTGCAAAGATTTTCTCCCATTCTGTGGGTTGTCTTTTTGTGTTGTTTAGGGTTTCCTTTGCTGTGCAGAAACTTTTCAGTTTGATTAGGTCCCATTTGTGTATTTTTGGTTTTTTTGTCAATACTCTGATAGGTGGATCTGAGAAGATGTTGCTGTCGTTTATGTCAGAGAGTGTTTGGCCTATGTTTTTCTTTAGGAGTTTTATAGTGTCTGGGTCTTATATCTAGATCTTTAATCCATTTTGAGTTTATTTTTGTGTATGGTGTTAGGGAGTGTTCTAATTTCATTCTTTTCCATGTGGCTGTCCAGTTTTCTCAGCACCACTTATTGAACAGGCTGTCCTTTCTCCATTGTATATTCATGCCTCCTTTGTCATAGGTGAGTTGGCTATAGGTGTGTGGGTTGAATTCTGGGCTTTCTGTCCTGTTTCACTGATCTATATTTTTGTCTTTGTGCCAGTACCATGCGGTTTTGATGACTGTTGCTTTGTAGTATGGTCTGAAGTCCGGGAGCCTGATTCCTCCAGCTCCATTTTTCTTTTTCAGGGTGTCTTTGGCTATTCTGTGTCTTTTGTGCTTCGAAACAAATTTTAAAATATTTTTTTCGAGTTCTGGGAAAAATGTTCTTGGTAATTTGATAGAGATTGCACTGAACCTGTAGATTGCTTTAGGTAGTATAGTCATTTTGATAATATTAACTCTTCCAATCCACGGGCATGGTGTATCTTTCCAACTATTTGTGTCATCTTTGGATTTCTTTCATCAGTGGCTTGTAGTTTTCCGAGTACAGGTCTTTTGTTTCCTTAGGTAGGTTTACTCCTAGGTATTTTATTCTTTTGGATGCGATGGTAAACGGGATTGCTTCCCTAATTTCATTTTCTGCTCTTTCATTGTTAGTATATAGAAATGCCATTGATTTCTGTGTATTAATTTTGTATCCTTCGACTTTGCCAGATTTGTGGATGAGCTCTAACAGTTTTCTGGTAGAGTCTTTAGGATTCTCGGGGTATAGTATCATGTCATCTGCAAGTAGGGATAGTTTTACTTCTTCCTTTCCAATTTGGATTCCTTTTATCTCTTTTACTTCTCTGATCTCTGTGGCTAGGATGTCCAAAACTATGTTGAAGAGTAGTGGCGAGAGCAGACATCCTTGTCTTGTTCCTGATCTCAGCAGGAATTCTTTCAGCTTTTCACCATTGAGAAAGATGTTAGCTGTGGGTTTGTCATATAAGGCCTTTATCATGTTGAGGTAGGTTCCCGTTATGCCCACTTTCTGAAGGGTTTTTATCAGAAATGGGTTTTGGATTTTGTCAAAGGCTTTTTCCGTGTCTATTGAGAGGATCGTATGGTTTTTATTCTTCAGTTTGTTAATGTGGTGTTTCACACTGATGGATTTGCAGATATTGAAGAACCCTTGCATCCCTGGGATAAATCCCACTTGATCATGATGTATAATCCTTTCAATGTTTTGTTGGATTCGGTTTGCTAGTATTTTGTTGAGGATTTTTGCATCGATGTTCATCAGTGAAATTGGCCTGTAGTTTTCTTTCTTTCTTTTTTTTTTTTTTTTTTTTGTGGTGTCTTTGTCTGGTTTTGGTATCAGGGTAATGGTGGCCTCATAGAATGAGTTTGGGAGTATCCCTTCCTCTGCAGTTTTTTGATAATAGTTTCAGGAGGAGAGGTGTTAGCTCTTCACTAAATGTTTGATAGAATTCGCCTGTGAAGCCCTCTGGTCCTGGACTTTTGTTTGTTGGAAGTTTTGTAATCACAGTTTCAATTTCAGTTCTTGTGATGGGTCCATTCGTCTTTTCTATTTCATCTTGGTTTAGTCTTGGAAGATTGTGCTTTTCTAAGAATTTGTCCATTTCTTCTAGGTTTTCCGTTTTATTGGCGTATAGTTGCATATAGTAATCTCTTATGAATCCTTTGTATTTCTGTGATGTCTCCTTTTTCATTTCTAATTTTATTGATTTGAGTCCTCTCTCTTTTTTGCTTGGTAAGTCTGGCTGGGGGTTTATCAATTTTGTTGATCTTTTCAAAGAACCAGCTTTTTGTTCATTGCTCTTTTCTGTGGTTTTCTTTGTTTCTATTTCATTGATTTCTGCTCTGATCTTTATGATTTCTTTCCTTCTACTAACTTTCGGCCTTGTCTGTTGTCTCTTGAGCTGCTTTAGATGTAGAGTTAGCTTGCTTATTTGAGCTTTTTCTTGTTTCCTGAGGTGGGGTTGTATTGCCATGAACTTTCCTCTTAGAACGGCTTTTGCTGCATCCCATAGGTTTGGAGTGTCGTATCTTTGTTGTCATTTGCTCTAGGTATTTTTTAATTTCCTCTTTGATTTCTTCAGTGATCCGTTGGTTGTTTAGTCTCCACGTGTTTATGTTTTTTGCAGATTTTTTCTTGTTGTTGATTGCCAGTCGTAAAGCGTTGTGGTTGGAAAAGATGCTTGATATGATTTCAATTTTCTTAAAGTTACCGAGGTTGGATTTGTAGCCCAGGATGTGATCAATCTTGGAGAATGTTCCATGTGCACTTGAGAAGAATGTGTGTTCTGTTGCTTTTGGATGAAATGTCCTATAAATATCTATTAAGTCCATCTGGTTTAATGCTTCATTCAGGGCCTGTGTTTCCTTAATGATTTCCTGTCTGGTTGATCTGTCCATTGCTGTGAGTGGGGTGTTAAAGTCCCCCACTATGATTGTGTTATTGTCGATTTGTCCTTTTAAGATTGTTAGCAGTTGCCTTAAATATTGTGGTGAACCTATGTTGGGTGCGTAGATATTTAAAATTGTTATATCATCTTCTTGGATTGATCCTTTGACCATTATGTAATGTCCTTCTTTGTCCCTTAAAATATTCTTCATTTTAAAGTCTATTTTGTCTGATAGGAGTATTGCTAACTCCAGCTTTCTTTTGATAGCCGTTTGCTTGAAATATCTTCTTCCATCCTCTCGCTTTCAATTTGTATGTGTCCCTAGAAGTGAAGTGGGTCTCTTGAAGACAGCATATATATGGATCTTGGTTTTGCATCCATTCAGCCAGTCTGTGTCTTTTGGTTGGGGCATGTAGTTCATTAACATTTAAGGTAATTATTGATAATGTATGTTCTTATTGCCATTTCGTTAATTGCTTTGGGTTTGTTTTTTGCTGCTCTTTTTTCTTTCCCTCTTCTCTTGTTCTTTTCTGCCTATAGAAGTTCTTGTAGTATTTGTTGTAAGGCTGGTTTGGTGTTGCTGAATTCTCTCAGCTTTTGTTTATCTGTGAAGGTTTTGATCTCCTTCAAATCTGAATGAGAGCCTTGCTGGGTAGAGTAATCTTGGTTGGAGGTTTTTTCCTTTCATCATGTTAAGTATATCATGCCACTCCCTTCTGGCCTGCAGAGTTTCTGTTGAAAAATCTGCCGATAACCTTATTGGGGTTCCCTTGTATGTTATTTGTTTCTTTTCCCTAGCTGCTTTCAAGATTTTCTCTTTGTCTTTAATTTTGGTCAGTTTGATTAGTATGTGTCTCGGGGTGTTCCTCCTTGGGTTTATTTTATATGGTTCTCGTTGTGCTTCCTGGATTTGAGTGAGTGATTCCTTCCCCATGTTAAGGAAGTTTTCGGCTATTATCTCTTGGAATATTTCTTCTGTCTCCTCTCTCTCTTCTCCTTCTGGCACCCCTATAATACGGGTGTTGGTGCATTTAACATTGTCCCAGAGTTCTCTGGGACTCTCTTTATTTGTTTTCAATCTTTTTTCTCTTTTCTGTTCTGCATCCGTAATTTCCACTAATCTGTCCTCCACCTCGCTTATTCGTTCTTCTGTCTCCTGTATTCTGCTGTTAGCTGCTTCTAGTGAATTTTTTATTTCAGTTATTGTATTTTGCATCTCTTCTTGTTTAAGTTTTATATCTTGTATCTCTTTGGTCAGTGTTTCTTTGGTAAGTTATCCATCTTTGCCTCCAGTTTATTTCCAATGTCTTGCATCATCTTCAGCACCAACAGTCTAAAGTCTTTTTCCTGGAGGCCGAGAATCTCCTGATCACTTAGCTGATTTTCTAGGGATTTTTCTTTTTCCCTCATCTGAGTTACAGTTCTCTATCTTTTCATTTTTATAGGATTTTGGTGTAGTGAGCTTCTTACAGATAATAGAGTTATAGCATTTCTTGCTTCTGGTGTCTGCCCCCCTTGTGGCTGAAGTCAGCATGGGGGGCTTGCTATAGGCTTCCCCCTGGTAGGTGGAGCCGATTCTAATCCCTCTGGTGGGTGGGGCGAAGTCTCTCTGGATGGGATTAGAGGTAGTTGTGTGCCTGAAGGGTCTTTAGGCAGCCTGTTTACTGAGGGGCGGGGCTTTGATCCCACCTGGATTGTTGTTTGCCCTGCTTCTCAGCACTGACTAACCCAGGGGGCCAGATTTTCCCAAAATGGCCACCTCCAGAGAAAGGAACGCTGCTGAATATTCCTGAGAGCTTTGTCTTCAATGTCCTTCCCTCACAACAAGCCACGTTCACCCCTGTTTTCCTAGGATGTCCTCCAAGAACTGTGGTCAGGTTTTACCCGGATTCCCTTCGAAACTTTGCTTTGCCCCGGGACTCAGTGCACGTGAAAGTCTGTGTGTGCCTTTTAAGAATGGGGTCTCTGTTTCCCCCAGTCCCGTGGAGCTTCTGCGCCCAAGCCCCACTGACCTTCAATGCCAGATGCTCCGGGGCTCTTTCTCCCCGTGCCAGATCCCCACACGTGGGATTTTCTTGTGGGGCTCAGTACTCTCACTAGTGTAGGTGAGTCTCTGTGAACCAATTAGTTTCCAGTCTGTGGAGCTTCCCACCCAGGAGGTATGGGGTTGTTTATATCGTGAAATCACCCCTCCTACCTCTTGATGTGTCCTCCTCTTTTTCTTCTGGAGTAGGGTATCTTTTTTAAGGTTTCCGGTCCATTTGGGTGAAGAATGCTCAGTCTTTAGTTGTGAATTTTGCTGTTTTTAGGAGGGAAGTTGAGCTCCAGTCCTTCTATTATGCTATCTTAATCCCGTCTCCACCACCAGTCTGTCTTCTACCTTGCTTTTTTGTTCTTTTGGTTCCTGTCTTATGCTAATGTTTCCTTATAGTGAATTTTTTTATTTATGTTATTGCTTTGAACATCTCTCTTATTCCTTTTTTAAACATTTCTTAAAATTTTTCTATCTCTGCCTCTAGTTTTCTTTCTTTTTTTTCAAGATCTTGGGTTATCTGTACTATCATTACTCTAAAGTCTTTTTCACATATATTGCTTATCTCCATTTCATTTAGCTGTTTTTCTGGTGTTTTGTCTTTTTCCTTTATCTGGCTCATGTTTCTCTGACGTTTCATTTTATATAGCTTTTTGTGTGGTCTCCTTTTTTCAGGCTACATGGTTATAACCTCTCTTCCTTCTGATTTCTGTCCCCTGTGGGTGACATTGATACAGGAGCTTGTTGCCTGCTTCCTGATGAGAGGGATTGTTGCCTGCCCACTGGCAGGTGGAGGTGATTCTTGTCCCTCTGGTGGGTGGTGCTTTGTCTCTGGGTGTGATTAGAGGCAGTTGTGTTCTTAGGAATATTGTAGGCAGCCTGTTTGCTGGTAAGTGGAGCTGTGTTCCCACCCTGTTTGTTGTTTGGCCTGGAGCTTCTTAGCCCCGATTGGTGGGGCCAGATGTTTTCCAAAATGGCAGCAGCGTCCAGGAGAGCTCACATGATCATTATTTCTAGCACCTCTGCATCCAGTGTCCTGCCCCCACAGTGAGCCACAGAACACCCCACTCTCTCAGGAGACCCTCTTAGACCTGCTGGTGGGCCTGATCCACATTGTTATGGATTCCCCTGCTTTACTCTGGGACCCAGTGCTTTTGAAACCCTGTGTGGGCTGCCAGTGGTGGAGTCTCTGTTTCCCCCAGTCCTGTGGATCTTCTGCACTCAAGCCTTCAGTGACAAATGTTCCAGGGGCTCCTCCTCCCAATGCCAGACCCCCAGGTGTGGGAACCTGACATGGGGCCAGCCCCAAACTCTCATTCCGTTGTGAGAGCTTCTGTGATATTGTTATTTTCCAGTCTGTAGGTTGCTCACTCAGCAGTTATAGTATTGCTTATATTGTGAAAGTATCCCTCCTACTCTCTTGATGTAGATTATTTATTTATTTATTTTTGGTAGCTTCCAGTCTATTTTGTTGATGGTTGTTCACCGTTTAGTTGTTATTTTGGTGTTTTTGTGAGAGGAGGTTATCTTGAGTTCTTCTCCACAATCTTGTATTTGTTAATTACATTCAGTTTCCCATGTTCCCTTGTAGTCCTGTCCACATGTTATACGATTTGGATGATCTTTTGCAGGATGCCGTGTTTGCTCTGAATTACTGACCTAATTGTTTTTCCTCTCCTTTTTTTTTTCTTGTCCACTGTACTGAGTCTAGTCTCACTGGCTCATGGTTGCCCCGTGCAGAGGCTGCAAACACAGCCCTCGTGGTATGTTTTTCTTAATGAATCTGTTAGTTTCCAGACAATTCTTATTTGTATGAGTAAGTATATCCATTAGGAAAATATTTAAAAGAATGTAATATTTTGTTGGGTGGTATTTAAATAGAGGTAGTATTTGAGTTTGGGAAGAACTTGAATTTTTAAAAATCTCAATGCAGTTTTCACATAAAGGATATGGGAACATAAATTCCTGTAATTCTGACAAGCAGGTCTGTTAGTTTTCTATTTGCAAGCATATTTATTCTCATACAGTTAGTACAGGATAATGCAATGGAAGGCAACTTAATTTCCATGCAGTTCATTTTTAATTGTTAGCTATTTTAAAGGCTTAAACATTTTTAATGCTCTTTAAATTTTTTATTTTGTTTTTGGCTGCACCCACATTATGCAGACGTTCCCAGAATAGGGATCAAACTTGTGCCATAGCACCAACCTGAGCCATAGTAGTGACAATGCTGGATCCTTAACCTCTTGTGCTACAAGGGAACTCACAATGCTTTTTAAATTTTGAGCAGACCAATCACTAACATATTTATTTGTAATCAATTAGTTGTATAATTTATATAGTGTAACATAATTTTGAAGAGTTTTGTATTTAAATAAACTTATTTAAATATGATTTTTTCTTACAAGTCATGTTTTCTTTAATTTTGATTAGGTTAGACTACTAATAAAGAAGAGTGAATGTCTTGATTCTGCCACATATTATATCCCTACAGTCTTGAAATTTTGTTTGTTTCCAGTCTGCTCTAGTCTTGATATAGTACTTTATGTAAGATTCTTTTCTCTTTGTTCCATGTTGTGTTTATAATCTTACTCCTGTTTCCTAGATTTCTTATTTTGCATTTGACTTAAGATTCTGATCCCTTAGCAAAGCTCTAGTTTGGATCTGTCCAATTGATGATTTTAGACTTTTATACCTTTTTCACACAGTACACCTGCCTGTTGAACTCTTGAAACCTGACTCAGGGGACTTATTCTTCTCTAGAGAGGAACCAGGGCAGAGCTTGCTATAATCAGACTTCCTAGTTGTTCCAGCATTTTACAGATTTCCAGAAATGAGAAATTTCAATTAAACTAAAAGGTAATTTAGATAAGAGCTATGCAAGTGGTTAGAAACTACATTGAGAAAAGGATCCCATGTATGATAGAATTAAGAACAAACTACTAATGAATTACCTATTATCATTTTATTTTTTATTAAAAATTTTTTATTACAGTTGATTTATAATGTCCTGTCCATTTCTGCTGTACAGCAAAGTGACCCACTCATACCTACATATACATTCTTTTTCTCATAATGTCTTCCATCATGTTCCATCACAAGTGATTGGATATAGTTCCCTGTGCTATACAGCAGGACCGCTTTTTTATTTGTCTCTTTAGGGTCACGCTCATGGCATGTGGAAGTTCCCAGGCTAGGGGTCCAGTTGGAGCTGTAGCTGCCAGCTTGTGCCACAGCAACGTGGGATGCAGGCCACATCTGTGACCTACACCACAGCTCATGGCAATGCCAGACCCTTAATCTACTGTGTAAGGGCCAGGGATCGAACCTGCATCCTCATGGATACTAGTCGGGTTTGTTACTGCTGAACCATGATGGGAATTCCAGGACCTCTTAATTTGTAAAAAAATTTTCTTTAAAGAATGGGAGATAGGAAGTTTTGTATTTTGTTCAACTTAGTTTTGACATTTTCTTTTTCTTTTTCTTTTTTTTCCTTTCACAGCTGCATCTGCAGCATATGGAAGTTCTTAGGCTAGGGTTTGAATTGGAGCTGCACCTGGAGCCTACACCATAGACATAGCCACAGCAACACTGGATCTTAGCTGTATCTGTGACCTCCACCACAGCTTGCAGCAGCAGCAGATCATTAACCCACTGGGCAAGACTAGGGATCGAACCCACATCCTCATGGAGGCTACATTGAGTTCTTAATCTGCTGAGCCACAGTGGGAACTCCACTTATCATGTTATTAATGTTTGGAGTTTCTGTCATGGCGCAGTGGTTAACGAATCCACCTAGAGACCATGAGGTTGCAGGTTCAATCCCTGGCCTCGCTTAGTGGGTTAAGGATCTGGCGTTGCTGTGAGCTGTGGTGTAGGTTGCAGACGGAGCTCAGATCCTGTGTTGCTGTGGCTCTGGCGTAGCCCCGAAGCTACAGCTCCTAGCCTGGGAACCTCCACATGCCACGGGTGCAGCCCTAAAAAGACAAAAAATTTTAAAAAAAATTTAAAAAGATAAAGTTAAAACCTAGAGGCATGGTATATATTTATTTTTTTACACTTGCTTATTATTAAGCCCATTCTCTGGGTGCCTAGTCTTAGACATTTCCTTAGGAGCAGGAAAGATCATAAAGTATCCTAAAGAGCTTGAAATGTGAATGAATCACTTGTTATGTGGCAAATTGCTGTGAACTTACAACTGCCCTAAAAAATAAAGTTTATTAAAAAAAAGACCAACATGGAATGGAGTGACAACTAGTGAAATGAAGAAATGTGTAAGAATATTATTTACAAAATAATATGCGAACACACTCATACCTGATATATACAGGTGGTATGAAAGCTAATTATGAGTCCTAACCCTGTGTAGATTTCAAGGTTCGAGCTTTCGACCTAGCTTCAGAAATACCGGAGTACTATGGAGCAGGAGGTAGTATTTGCACATACACAGAAACAGAAGAGAATTAGTTTTGTAAGAAAAATAACAAGCACTTTGGAATTAGGAATAGAGTAATTGGGGAAGAACAGTGAAAGTTGAGATTGTAGGAGAGCTTTAAGGTTCTTGGTGTTATATCTTGGTTTTGGAATATAAGACTATAAAGTAATGGGAATACCAAAAGTAAAGGGAAAATGTGACTAGATGTGAAGAAGATATTGCATCAGCATTTTGGGAAATAGTGTGAGGATGTTTATCTTGGAATTAACATTTTCAGAGGTTCATATGTGAACTTTGGCAGAGATTAGTCAAAACAGAAAAATTCAAAGCTCTCTGGATATGACAGTCCAATTTTGGCTTATCACTTTCCTTTAGTCCAAGGATATTCATCTGTCAATGTTGTGGGATTGTATGTATGTATAAGGTCATTGGGGGGCTTTTTTAAACTTAACTTTCTTCCATTCTTAATATACTTTAATCCTCTATCTCTTCCCTTAACCCTTTGCTTGGCCTCCCACCTTACCACCATCTTTAAGAATCACTGCTAAATAAGTAACAGTTACTAAGAATGCAATCCTCAACTATTTCTGTTTTCTTTTAAGGAATAAGCTGCTAATTTTGGCTTGTTAATTCTGAGAGTTCTTCTCATGTTCAATTTTGCATCCTCTGCTTTTAAAAATATGTTTACATATATATGCATACATTGTTGATTCAACAACTACGTTTTAGGCATTAAGAATATAGCAGTGAGCAAAAAGAAATAACACTTGCTCTTGCGAGCTGACTTTCCTTTATGTCAAAACTGCTCTTCCTTTCTGTAGCTAGGTGTTAATTTTTATTAGAGAGTTACTGGCATTCTTTCAGTTACTCCTCTCAGCCACCATATGAAGTATGGCTTCTGTTATTATTCCTGTTTGAGAGGTGAGAATATTGAGGCAAAGTAAGTTACAGAGTTAGAACACACAAAAGCCCAGTCCCAAACTCTTAAAGCAATCTGCTGTATATTCCTTTTGATTTTAAGGCTCTGTTACCCAGAAATGGTAAGAAGGGGATAGTTTTTAGAATACTTTATTGGAAGAGAAAAGGTAGAATAATGAGCCAACTTGTTGCCAGTGAACTTTTTTTTAATCTATGTCCCACTGAGTATGTGATTCAGTTTTGTTGTAAATTATGCTGTCTCTAATATTTGAGATTTTCAAGATTAATATTTTCTAAAGTTTACTTCTTTCCCATTTCTTGTGTCATAATGTTGCCTCTTTCCCAATTGGGTCATCTTGTGGTGAGAATTGCTATGTAACCTTGAGGATCAAATTCTCTTTTGGCATTCTTTTCATTCATTGAAAGAACTAGATAATCTTTGTCATTTGTAGGCTAAGTTTTTTTTTTTACTGGGAAGAGAGATTAATACTTTTTTTGCTTGATTGAAATCTGCTTAAATTCTCTATATTATGAAATGTATATTTTATGTTATATTGGATACAAACTTTTCTCTTAATGTCTTTAATTTTCTGTCATAAACATAGGTAATAGAATCATAATTGTCATAAAAATAGTAAATGAATAAATGCTTTATGTAGTTATAGTGTAGTACTTTATTAAAATTGTTGAAATGCAGTTTTAGAAATATTATGATTTTGTGTGTGTGTGTGTGTGTGTGTGTCTTTTTAGGGCCGCACATTGGCATATGGAAGTTCCTAGGCTAGGGGTAGAATCAGAGCTGCAGCTGCTGCTGCCAGCCTACACCACAGCCATAGCAATGCCAGATCTGAGCCATGCCTGTGATCTGCTCTGCAGCTCACAGCAACACCAGGTCTTTAACCCACTGAGCAAGGAAGGCCATGGATCAAACCTGCATCCTCATGGATACTACTTGGGCTTATTACTGCTGAGCCACAATGGGATCTCCCAGAAATATTATAATTTTAATCATTGTTTGCTTTGGAAATCATGTGGCACTCCACTACCACTTACCTATGTGTGTATGTGTGTATGCATTCACTGCTAAGAGATTCTTTAAGATAACTCACGAAAAATTTTAGGAATGATAAAAGAGGAGCCTGTATTAATTAAATTGTATTATATAAGTCTCTACCTAGAGGATGAATTTCTCTGATTAAAGAATAGGATTTTGTACTCCACAGACGATTGCATGTAACTGGAAATTAACTGTGTTTTAGATACTACTCTTTAACCTTTATAGTTGATTCAGCTCATAAGAATTTGTAAAATAGGGTGTTATTTAGGAAGGATACAGGCTGGGTGTTATATTCTGTATTTTATTTTTCTTTCATTATTTGTGGCACAGTGCATGGCAATTAGATAGGGATACTGCGTATTTAAGTAGATGGGATATTGTGCCTTTGTATTTGTGTGTATATAGGCAGTCTTACACCACATGCTTAAATCCACTTGAGATCATAAAATTGACCAGGAACAAAGAAATGTTAATTTATAAGGACATAAATTAGTATCTGCAGAAAACCTTAATCTGCTAATGAATTATTTACTGTTTCTTAAAGAAGACTTTATTATTATTTTTTTCACCATGCTTGCAATATATGGAATTTCCTGGGCCAGCAGCCACCTGGGGGCCAGGGATTGAATCCACGCCACAGCAGCCATCTGGGCTGCTGCAGTGACAACACTCATCTTTAACCTACTGCGCCACAGGGAATTACAAGAAGACTTTATTAAGAGTGGTTTTAGGGTCACAGCACATTGAGCAAAAATGTGGAGACTTCACATATAGTCCTTGTCCCCACATACATATAGCCTCTCCCACTATCAACATCTTACATCGTAGTGGTACATACATGTGTTCAATTGATGAACCTATATTGACATGACATTATCATCCAAAGTCCATAGTTGTACATTACTCTACACTTTTTATGTTGTATATATATTCTCTGGGTTTTGATAAATGTATAATGATATGTATCTATCATTATAGTTTCATACAGAAAAGTTTCAGTGCTCTACAAAACCCTCTGTGTTCCACCTGTTATCTCTACTGCCCGATAATTCCTGGCAAACAGTGATATTTTCACTGTGTTTATAGTTTTACATTTTCCAGAACACCATGTAGTTGAAATCATATAGTACATAGCAGTTTCAGACTGGCTTCAGTTAGTAATATGCATATGAGTTTCCTCTGTGTCTTTTCATGGCTTGGTAGCTCGTTTTTTTTTTTTAGTGCTGAGTAATATTTCATTGTCTGCATGTACCACAGCTAATTTATCCATTTACCTCATGAAGAACATCTTAGTTCCTTCCATGTTTGAGCAATTTGGAATAAAATTACTATAAACATCTGTATGCAGGTTTTGTGTAGACTTGAGTTTTTAATCTCTTTGGTTATGTACATAGGAGAATGATTGCTGGATCATATGGTAAGAGTATGTTGGGTTTTTAAGAAACTTAATGAACTATCATCCAAAGTTGCTGTACCATTTTGCTTTCTTGCCAGCAGTGAATGAGAGTTCTTTTACTCAACATCCTTGTCAGTGTTTGGTTTTGTCTGTCTTCTGGATTTTCAACATTCTATTAGGTGTGTAGAAATATCTAATTGTTTTTTTAGTTTGCAGTTCCCTAATGACATCTTTAAGTATTTTTTCATATGCTATGTGTTAAGTATTTTTTCATATGTTTATATGCCAGCTGTGTATCTTCTTTTGTGGGGTGTTCAATTTTTTAAGGGCTGCATCTGTGGCATATGGAAGTTCCCAGGTTAGGGGTCAAATTGGAGCTGCAGCTGCTGGCCTACACCCAGCCACAGCAATGCGCATTTGTGACCTTTGCCATATCTTGAAGCAACACTGGATCCTTAACCCACAGAGCGAGGCCAGGGATCAAACTAGCAACCTCACGGACACTATGTCAGGTTCTTAACCCACTGAACCACAATGGGAACTCCTGGTTCAAGTCTTAATACCCATATTTTAAGCAGGTTTTTTGTTTCTTACTGAATTTTAAGAATTCTTTGTTTATTTTGGATTCCTCAAATATTTGAAAGACAGAAATGTCTGGGAAAATATTATTTCCCAGTCTGCAACATGTATTTTCATTTTCTTGACTGTGTCTTTTTCAGAGCAGTTTTTAATTCTAATAAGCCCAGTTTATCAAATTTTTTTCCCCTCATTGCTTGTGCCTTTGGTTTTGTATCTAAAAAGTTGTCACTATATCCAAGGTCATCTAGATATATGTTATATTAAGAGTTTTACTTTTGAGTTTATATTTAGATCTTTGATCCATTTTGAGTCAGTTTTGTGGAGTGTAAGATCTGTGTCTGGATTCTTCTTTTTTTTCTCAACATGGATAACCAGTTTTAGCATCAAATGTTGAAAAGACGGTTTCCTCCATTGTGTCACCCTCGTTCCTTTGTCGAAGATCAGTTGACTGTATTTGTGTGGGCTCTCTGTACTATTTTATTAATCTATTCTTATTATTGTCTATTCTTTTCTCAATATCACAGTCTTGATTATTATAGTTTTAAAGCAAGTCTTAGATTCAGATAGTGTCAGTCTTCCAATTTTGTTCTCATTTTTCAGTATTGTTTTGCCTATCTTGGGTACAACTTTAGCATCAGTTTTTGATATACACAGAATAATTCTTTAGGAAATTGGTAGGGATTGTGTTGAATTTATAGGCCAAGTCGGGAAGGACTGATACCTTAACATTGAGGCTTCCTACCTGTGAATATGGAACAGCTGTCCACTTACATAGTTCTTAGATTTCTTTCATTGGAGTTTTGGAGTTTTCTTTGTCTAGATCTTGTCCACATTTTGTTGGATTTATACTCAGGTATTTCTCTTTTGGGGGAGTGCTAATGTAAATGGTGTTATATGTTCATTTCAGATTTCTCTTGTGTATTGCTATTGTATATGAAAGTGACTTTTATTTCAGATTTTCTTTATCCACAGTTATGTAATCTGCATACAAAGAAAGTTTGATTTCTTCCTTCCCAATCTGTATATGTTTTATTTCCTTATTGCATTAGCTCAGACTTCTTGTACACCGTTGAAAAGGAGTAGTAGGCAGAGACACCCCCTTGCTTTGATTCTCTTCTTAGGAGGAAAGCTTCTAGTTTCTCATCATTGTGTGTGTTGTTAGGTGTAGGAATTTTGGAGATATTCTTTATCAAGTTGAGGAAGTTCCCCTTTGTTTAAGTGTACAGAGTGGTTTTGTTTTGTTTTTTTGAGTCATGAATGGGTACTGGATTTTATCAAAATTGATGTTTTTCCTGAATTTATTGATATGAATATGTGGTTTTACTTCTTTGCTGCTTAATGTGATGCATTACATTATTTGATTTTCAAATTTTAACTAGCCTTGAATACATACCTGGGGTAAATCCCACTTGGTTGTGGTGCATAATTCTTTTAATACATTAAAAAAATTTTATTTGCTAATATTTTGTTGAGGATTTTTACATCTGTGTTCTTGAGAGATATTGATATATAATTTTCTGATAATATCTTTGGTTTTGGTGTTAGAGCGATACTGTCCTCATAGAATGATAGGAGATTTTCCCTCTACTACTACTTTCTGGAAGACATTTTAGAGGATTTTTATAACTTCTTCCTTAAATGTTTGGTAGAATTTACTACAGAACTCATCTGGGTCTGGTGCTTCCTGAGTTGGCATGTTTTAAATTACCAATTCAGTTTCTTTTATGTAGGCCTCTTTAGATTGTCTGTTTCTTGTGAGTTTTGGCAAGTTTTATCTTTCATAGAGTTGTTTCATTTCATCTAGGTTTATCAAATTTGTGAGCATATTCTTAGTTTTATTTTATTATCCTTTTAATATCATGGAATTCTGTACTGCTGTTTTCTCTTTCTGATATCAGTAATTTGTGTCCTTTTTTCTTAGTTATTGGGGCTAGAGGTTTATTGATTTTATTGATCTTTTCAAAGAACCAGCTTTTGGTTTTAGTAATTTTAATCACATTTTTGATTTACTGTTTTTCACATTCTTTGACTTTTGCTCTACTTATTATTATTTCTTTTCTAATGCTTAGTTTTTATTTAATTTGCTCTTTTTTCTAGTTTCTGAAGATGGAAGCTTAGATGATTGATTTTAGATTTTTTTTTCCTTTCTAATATATGCATAAATGCTGTAAGTTTTTCTGAAGCACTACCTTTGCTGCATCCTATAAATGTTGATAGGTTGTACTTTCATGTTCATTTATTTGAAAATGTTTTAAAGTTTCTGTTGAGAGTTCTTTTTGATTCAGGAGTTATTTAGAAGTGTGTTGTTTAATCTCCAGGTGTTTTGGGATTTTCTAGTTGTCCTTATGTTATTGATTTCTAGTTTACTTCCCTTGTAGTCTGAGGTCATAAATCATATGATTTCTGCTTTTTCACATTTGTTAAGGGTATTTTATGGCCCAGAATGTGATTTGTTCTGATGCACTTAAGAGGAATGTGAATTCTGCTATTGCTGGATAAAGTAGTTTCTAGATGTTCATTATATCCAGTTAATTGATGGTGTTATTGAGTTCACCTGTGTTTTTCCTGATTTTCTGCCTGCTTTTTACTAGTTTTGTTGCCATTTTTTATCTTTCAGAAGTTTGACAAAATGAAGGAAACAGCTCTTTTGAATTTTATTTTGAATATGAAAACTGATGGGTAAAATGGAAGAGTCAGAAACCCTGAAAAGAAGTAATCAGGTCTGCTAGAAGACATTGGTGATGATGAGAATGTACCTTAGGTATTAGAAAAACTTTCAGACTGAGAAAGACATGTACGTTGTTGTTGTTCTTTTTTGTTTTCTGGCCACACCCATGGCATAGATTTGACCAGGGATTGAACCTGTGCTACAGCGGTGACATGAGCTGCTGCAGTGACAATGCCAGATCCTTAAACTGCTGCACCATAGGCAAACTCCCGTATATGTTCTTTTAGGTAGAGAATCTTCAAAACCAAAATACCTCAGAAAGAATGGGGAATTTTCGCTCTTAAAAGTGAAAATTAGCACAATGCCTAGCATGTAGGCAGTACTTAGAAGATGCTTATTTAATGAATGGTGGATGTTCTCAATAAAGGGGAAAAAAAATGAAAGCAAGTGGTTATAGAGCAATACCAGTTTAAGGAAGTCTATCTTTAAAAATGGAATAGATGGATTTGTCACCACTGATGAATTACAAGATTAGTAGAACTATAGGAACAATGTTAGGATGGCTTACAAAAAATATACTAAGTACAAACAAGACTTTTAAAGCTATGATTAGAATGGAAATAAAGATTAAGGGATGGTATAATGTGAAAGACTGGTACTCATCATTTCTTTTTTTCTTTTTTTGTTTTTAGGGCCACACCCACAGCATATGGAGGTTCCCAGGCTAGGGGTTGAACTGGAGCTGCAGCTGCTCGTCTACACCACAGCCACAGCAACGCAGAATCCAAGCCATGTCTGCAACCTACACCACAGCTCGTGGCAATGCCAGATCCTTAACCCACTGAGTGAGGCCAGGATCAAACCCACACCCTCATGGATACTAGGTGGATTCGTAGCCCGCTGAGCCACAATGGGAACTCCTCACATTTATTTTTACCTTCTCTTCCAAGGGAAGTATTTTTGAAGCTGTAGAGAATACTCAGAGCAAAATGTATAGGTTTCTAAGACAGAGTTGGATGTACTTAATAAAATAAAGAGATTGAGAGTCTACTCTTGTTGGTCAATCCTCTTTTCCTACAACCTCTAACAGCCGCTAATTAGTTCTGTGTCTCTGTGGTTTTCTATAATAAGTAAAAATGGAATTCTAAAATAAGTACGTGGTCTATGTACTTGAGATTCATCAATATTCTGAGATTTATCAATAGTCCATTCCTTTTAATTGTTGGTTAGTATTCTGTTTTGTGGATGTACCATGGTATATTTATGTAGTCATTCAATTAAGGAGATTTTGTGTTACGTTTGCAGTTTTTGGCAATTTTAAATAAAGCTGCTGTAAACATTTGAGCACGTGTTTTTACAAATAAGAACATAGCTTTCTTTTCACCTGGATAAATACCTAGGAGTGGCATTGCTCAGTCATATGGTTAGTGTGTGATTAACTTTTAAAGGACTTGCCAGTTTTTCAAAAGAGGGAACAAAAGAGTTCCCTCCAACTGTGTATGAGGTTTCCAGTTGTTCTTATTTCTCACCAACACTTAAAATGATCTTTTTAGTTTTAGTCATTCTAGTCTGTATATAGTAGTATCTGATTGCATTTCTAATTTCCATTTTCCTAATGGTTGAAAGCATGCGTTGGAGTATTTGTCACTCTTTTATCTTTGGTGAAGTGTAGATTCAAATCTTTCACTCTTTTTTTTTTTAAAAGAACTGTTTCGTTTCTTATATTTGAGTTTTGAGAGATCTTTATTCTTTCTACAGGTTCTGTCAGATATGTGATTTGCCGGTGTTTTCTTAGTGCGTGACTTGTTTTTAATCTTTTTTTTAATTTTTATTTTTGTCTTTTATCTTTTTAAGGCCTCACCAACAGTATATGGGTGTTCCCAAGCTAGGGGTCAGATCGGAGCTGTAGCCGCTGGCCTATGCCATAGCCACAACAACGCTGGATCCATTCCGTGTCTGTAACCTGCACCACAGCTCACAGCAGTGCGGATCCTTAACCCACTGAGTGAGGCCAAGGATCAAACTCGCATCCTCATGGTTGCTAGTTGGGTTTGTTAACCACTGAGCCACGACAGGAACTCCTGTTTTTAATCTTTTAGCAATAACTTTTGCAGAGAAAAAAGGTGAATCCAGTTAACTTTTTTTCTGTTTGCTTTAAGTCCTATGCTTTTGGTGTCATATGTAAGAACTCATTACCTACCCCAAGATAACAAAGTTTTTTTCACATTATCATCTTCCATTTTGTGATTATAGCCATCCTAATAATTGCAAAATTATATCACTTTGTGGCTTCGATTTACATTTCTCTAATGATGTTGAGCCTCAAATTTTTAAATGTGCTTATTGGTCAGTAATATATCTTCTTTGGAGAAATGTCTGAGTCCTTTGACTTTTTTTAATTGGAATTTTTTGTCTTATTGGATTGTAAGAAATTAAAATCGACTTGAACAACATGGGTTTTGAACTATATGGGTCCATTTAGACAGAATTTTTTCAGTAAATAACATACTGTAGTACTATATGATGCACGGTTGGTTGAATCTGTGGATGTGGAACTGTGACTAAGGAAGACAGACTGTAAAGTTACATGTGAATTTTCAGCTGTGTGTGGAGATTAGAGCTCCTAACCCCAGTGTTCTTCAAAGGTCAACTCTGTGTTCTAGATACTACGTTTTTATCAGATGTAAGATTTGGAGATATTTTCTCTCGTCCTTTGGTTGCCTTTTGACTTTATTGATAAGGTCCTTGGATGTAAAAAAGTTTTTTATTTGGATGAAGTCCAACTTATTTTTTCTTTTGTTGCTTGTGCTTTTGGTGTCTTATCCAAGGATTCGTTGCCAAATCTAGTGTCATTAAGCTTTTCCCCTGGTTTTTCTTTGAAGAGTTTTATAGTTTTAGCTGTTAGGCTTAGGTATTTGATCCATTTTCAGTTAGTTTTTGTATATGGTGTAAAGTGAGGGTTCAACTTCATTCTTTTGTATGTGAATATCTATTTTCTCAGCACCATTAAAAAAAAAAGACAGCCTTTCCCCCATTGCATGATCTTGGCTCCCTTACCAAAAATCATTTGCTCATATGAGGGTTTATTTCTGGGCTCTTTGTTCTTCTGGCCTGTATTAGTGTAATCTTTTGATTACTGTCACTTTATGGTAAATTTTGAACTGAAGAAGTTTGAGACTTCCAACTTTGGTCCTTTTCCCCCCAAGATTGTTTAGGCTTTCAAGTGTCCTTTTCTTGAGATTGCATGAGAATTTTGGATGGGATTTTTATATTTCTGCAAATAAGTAATTGCGATTTGGTGATTGTATTTAATCTGTAGGTTGTTTTGGCTAGTATTGACATCATTACAATATTAATTTCTCCCATTGGTGAATGAATCCTCACCTTGGTTAATTTTAAGTATTTCATTTATTCTGATGTGATATACATTAAATTTTTTCTTTTATTTCTTTTTTGGTTTCTTTATTGTCACTGCACAAACATAGAGCTTATTTCTGCATGTTGATTTTGTATCCTGTAAGGTTGTTAAACTTGTTTTTTAGTTCCAAAAAAGAAACACAGTTGACTTTTTTTTTTGTATATTATCTTGGACCCAAATACAAAATACTTTTTTCTATTAGTATTTGGTTGTTGTTGATTCTTTGAGACTTTCTATGTATAAAGAATTTGTCATTTATAAGTAGAGTTAGTTTTACTTTTTTTTCTATTTGGATGCAATTTATGCCTGCTTAATTGTTCTGCTTGAACATAGAGTGATTTGTTGAAAGCTCTGGTAAAAATGGACATTGTTGACTTCTTCCTGATTTTAGGTGGAAAGCTTTATTTTAGTCTTTCAAGTTTGATTATGAAGTTACTTATGTGTTTTTCATAAATGCTCTTTATATTAAAATTCCCTTCTACTCCTAGTTTTTGGAAAATTTTTTTTTTAATCTTAAGAGTATTTTGGCCCTTTGGTGTCCCTTGGGATTTTTGTAAACTGCTTTTTGTCATTATTTGAGATGATTATGTGGTTCCTTTTTTCCTTCTTTCAAATAATGTATTATCTCAAATGATTTTCAAATTCCTGTCAAATTCCTGTGGACAAATAATATACACCACTTGTCCATGGTATATATTACATTTACTATGTAGTTGATCCTGTTTGCTAGTATTTTTTTTTTTTGAGGATTTTCTGCATTTATATTTATAGGGGAAATTGGTCTGTAGATTTGGTTTGGTTCTTTTTTGGTGATGTCTTTGGCTTTTGTGTAAAAGAAATGCCTCAGAGATGGTGTTAGAAAGTCTTTTTTCTTTGTATATTTTAAGCAAGAAGTTGAAAAGGATTGGTGCTATTTCTTCTTCAAATTGCTTGTCGAATTCATCAATAAAGCTATCCTGTTCTGGACTTTTTTGTTGGGAGATTTTGATAGCTGATTTAGTCTCTTTGCACATTATAGTTCTGTTCTGATTTTTTATTCTTTTTTGAACCTCTTAATATAGGTTATGCAGTTTATTGGCACACAGTTGTCTATTCTGTTCTCTTAAAATCTTTGTTTCTGTAAGGTTGATATTAATATTTTTCCTAACTGAAAGTTTGTCAATACTATGAATATATTTAAAAAAATTTTTTTTCGGTATCATTAATTATGTTTTTTCTTTAGTCTCTCTTGTTTATTTCAGCTTTAATTTTTATTATATCTTAACTTTTGCTGTTTTTAGATTTAATTTCCTCTTTTTCTCATTAAAGTATAAAGTTATTGAATTGATTTTTTTTTTTTAAGTGTAGATGTTTACTGCTGTATTTCCCTCTGAGCACTGCTTTTGCTGCATCTCATAAATTTTGGTATGCAGTGTTTTTGTTTCATTGGTGTCAAAGTTTCCTAATTTGTCTTGTGATTTCTTCTTTGACTCATTAGTAATTTAATGAGTGTTGTTTAGTGTCACCATACTTGTGGATTTTCTGGGTTTTCTCCTTTTAACTTATTTCTGCTTCCTTTTCATTGTGCTCTATGAAGACATTTTCTATGATTTCAACCTTTTAAAACTTGAGACTTTTTTGTGACCTAATTAGCTATCCTAGAGAATGTTGTATGTGCACTTGAGAATAATGCATGTTCTGTTGTTGGGTGGAGTGTTCTATATATGTCTGTTAGGTGTATTTGGTTTATAATGTTGCTTAAGTCCTTTGTTTTCTTATTAATCTTCTGTCTTTATCTTCTGTGTTTTATTGAAAGTGGTGTAAGGAAATTACAGTCTGTTACTACAGCAATGTCTCTTTCTACCTTCAACAATTTCTTAAGTGTTTATGTCATATATTTTGAGACTTTGTTGTTTGTTGTACATACCTTTTTAATTGTTACAGCTTCCAGGTAAATTGACCATTTTTACCTAGTACATTATGTCCCCCTCTTTGTCTCTCGTAATAAATTTGTCTTTAAATTAATTTTGTCTGATATTAGCATAGCCACTCTAGCCTGTTTTTTTGTTACTCTTTGCATAGAATATTATTTTTGCATCTTCTTACTTTAACCTCTTTGTGCATTTAAATTTGAAATGAGTTTCTTGTAGATACCATATAATTGGATCATTTAAAAAATATCCGTGTTACCAATCTATCTCTTAACTAATTAGCTTAATGTATTTATATTTATGGAAATTACTGATAAGACTTGCCATTTTGCTATTTTTCTTGTTTGTTTTATGTCTTTTTTATTGCTCAGTTCCTCCATCGCTGCCTTCTTTTGTGTTTGATTCTTTTCTAGTATATCATTTTCATTGTTTTAATATTTTACATTACTTTCTTAGTAATTATCATGGTGATAACAATTCATATATTGTGTTTATTCCAATCTAGTTTGAAATGATAGTAATTTAGCTTTTCATATATACATACATATATATATATATATATAGTCATCAAATATATTGAGGGTTCAATTCTAGATTACCCACAGTAAAGCAGATATGATAACAATGTGAGTCATTTGAGCTTTTCAATTTCCAGTGCATATAGATGTTACATTTATACCATACTGTAGTCTGTTAAGTATTCAGTAACATTATGTCTTATACCTTTATGTACATACATAAAAATATATTTATTGCTAAAACATGCTAACCATCATCTGAACTTGCAGTGAGTTGTTTTTTTGCTGAAAGAGGGTCATGCTTCATAGTTGATGGCTGCTGAATGATCAGGGTAGTGGTTGCTGAAGGCAGAGGTGATTGTGGCAGTTTCTTAAAATAACAAGATGACAGTAAAGTTTGCTGCATTGGTGGACTCTTCCTTTCATGAATGATTTCTCTGTAGCATGCCATGCTGTTTGATGGCATTTTACCTACAATAGAACTTTCAGAATTTAGAGTCAGTCCTCTCAAACCCAGCTACTGCTTTATCGGTTAAGTTTGCGTAATATTCTAAATACTTTGCTGTCATTTCTGTGATCTTCTCAGCGTCTTTACTAGGAGCGGAGTCCATCTCCAGAAATTACTTTTCTTTGTTCACCCCTAAGAAGCAACTACTCATCTATTAGTTTTCGTCATGAGATTTGTAGCAATGCAGTCACATATTCAAGACTCTATTTCTAATCCTAGTTCTAATCCTGTTTCATTACACCTGAAGTTCTTTCCCCCACCAAAGACTTGAACCCCTCAAAGTCATCTGTGAGGGTTTGAATCAACCCTTTGCAAACCCCTGTTCATGTTGGTATTTTTCACCTCTTCTCATGAAACATGAATGTCATTAATGGCATCTAGAATAATGAATATTTTCCAGGTTTTCCACTGGCTTTGCCTAGATTCATCAGAGGCATTACTGTCTATGGCAGCTACAGCTTTATGAAATGTATTTCTTAACTAATAAAACTTGAAAATTGAAATACCTCCTTGTTTGCTTTGTCAGGAAGTGTGAAAACAACATAAATCTCACTGTGCATCTTTATCAGAGCTCTTGGGTGACCAGGTGCATTGTCAGTGAACAGTAACATTTTGAAAGGAGTCTTTTTTCCTGAGTGGTAGACTTCAACAGTGGCCTTAAAATATTCACTAAATCATGTTGTGAACAGATGTGATGTCATCCAGGCTTTGTTGTTCCATTTCTAGAGCCCAGGCAGAGTAGATTTAGCATAATTCTTAAGGGACCCTAGGATTTTTGGAATGGTAAATGAGTATTGGCTTCCATTTAAAGTCACCAGTCCTTAGAAATTGTGCCTGTCCTTTGAAGCTTTGAAGCAGTTGTTAAAGACCTAAATGGTATCTTCTTCCAATATTATGTAGTTTTGTCTACACTGAAAATCTTTTCTTTGGTATAGGTATCTTTTGTGTGTGTGTGTGTGTTTTGCCATTTCTTGGGCCGCTCCCATGGTATATGGAGGTTCCCAGGCTAGGGGTCTAATCAGAACTGTAGCCACCAGCCTATGCCGGAGCCACAGAAGCATGGGATCCAAGCTGCGTCTGCAACCTACACCACAGCTCATGGCAACGCCGGATCCTTTAACCCACTGAGCAAGGGCAGGGACCGAACCCGCAACCTCATGGTTCCTAGTCGGATTCATTAACCACTGTGCCATGACAGGAATTCCTGGTGTAGGCATCTTAACTAATTATCTGAACTAGATCTTCTGGATAACTTGCTGCAACTCCTACATCAGCACTTGCTGCTTTACTTTGCACTTTTATGTTATGGAGATAACTTTTTTCTTTAAGCCTCATGAACTAACTAACCTCTACTAGATTGAAACTTTTCTTCAGCTTCTTCACTTCTCTTAGCCTTTGTAAAATTGAAGGGAGTTAAGCCTAGCTCTGGATCAGGCTTTGGCTTAAGGGAATGCTGTAAGTGGTTTTGTTCTTCTATCCAGATTACTAAGACATTCTCTATATCAGCAATAACACTGTTTTGCTTTCTTATCATTTGTGTGTTCCCTGGAATAGCACTTTCAGTTTCCATTAAGAACTTTTTCTTCCCATTCACAACTTGGCTAACATCTTGCACTGCGAGATGCCAAGCTTTTGATCTGTTTCAGCTTTCAACATGCCTTCCCTGGACTTACTCATCTCTAGCTTTTTTTTTTTTTTTTGTCTTTTGACTTTTTAGGGCTGCACTTGCGGCATATGGAGTTTCCCAGGCTAGGGGTCATATCAGAGCTGTAGCTGCCTGCCTATGCCACAGCCACAGCAATAAGAGATCCGAGCCACATTTGTGACCTATACCACAGCTCATGGCAACGCAAGGCCAGGCATTGAACATGTGTCCTCCTGAATCCTAGTCGGGTTCATTAACCATTGAGCCACAGCGGGAACTCCATCTCTAGCTTTTGACGGAAAGTGAGAGATGTAAAATTCTTCCTTTGACTTGAACACTTAGTGGCCATTGTGGGTTTATTAATTGGCCTAATTTCAATATTGTTATTTCTCAATGAATAGGAAGGGAGTGAGACAGAGGAATGGCTGATCAATGGAGCAGTCAGAACCCATGCATCATTTAATGATTATGTTTGCCATTTTGTGTGAATGTCATTCATGACCCCCAAACAATTGTGATAGTAACATCAAAGGTCACCATAACATAGTAATAATAATAATAATGAAAAGTTTAAAATATTCTAAGAATTACCAAAAAGTGACACAGATGTGAAGTGAGCAAGCGCTGCTGAAGAATGGTAATGATGGGCTAGTAGAGTTGCCACAAAATCTTAAATTTGTTAAAGATTGTAAAGCAGAGTGTAATAAAATGAGGTATACTTATAATAACTTGTAAATTTTTGCTTTTTCCATCCCTTATATTATTGTTACATATTCCATCTTTTGATTCAAAGAAATGGGAAGATATCCCATACTCTTGGATTAGAAGAATCAATATGTTAAAATGTCCATACTACTCAAAGCAATCTACAGATTTAATGCAATCTTTAATTTAAAGATACCCATGATGTTTTTCACAGAACTAGAATAAATAGTTCTAAAATTTATGTGGAACCACATGAGACCCAGAATTGCCAAAGCAATCCCAAGGAAAAAGAACAAAGCTAGACACATAACCCTTCCAGACCTCAAACAATACTATAAAGCTGCAGTAACCAAGACAGTGTGATATTGGCAAAGAAACAAACAAATTAATGGAACAGTATAAAGACCCCAGAAATTAACCCACACACCTATGGTCAAGTATTCTGTGTCAAAGGAGGCAAGACTATATAATGAAGAAAATATAGTCTAAAGCAAGTGTTATTGGGGAAGCTGGACCGTTACATGTAAAGCAATGAAATTAGAACAGTCCCTCACACTATACATAAGAATAAACTCAAAATGGTTTATAGACCTAAATGTAACACATGACAGCATAACAATCTAAGAAGAGGACAGAGGCAAGACATTCTTTGACCTAAATTGTAGCGATATTTTCTTAGATCAATCTCCCAAAGGAAAGATAAACAAATGGGACCTAATCAAACTTAAAACTTTTGTATAGCAAAGGAAACTATGAACAAAACAAAAAGACAATCTTCAGACTGGGAGGAAATATTTGCAAATGATGCAATCATTGGGTTAATATCCAAAATACACAAATAGCTCATACAACTCAATAACAAAGAAACAACCCAATAGAAAAATGGGCAGAAGACCTGAATAGACATTTTTGCAAAGAAGTCTTAGAGATGACAACCACATGAAAAGATGTTCAGCATCGCAAATTATTAAAGAAATGCAAATGAAAATCACAGTGAGGCACCATCTCACACCAGCCACAATGGCTGTTACAAAAAGTCTAGAAATAATACTGGAAAGAGTTTGGAGAAAAGGGAACCCTCCTACCCTTGATGGTAGGATATAAGTTGGTGCACTCACTATGGCAAACAGTGTGGAGATTCCTTACTGTTTTCTACTAAAAATAGAGCTGCCATATGATCCAGCAATTTTACTCCTGGGTATATATCTGGAAAAAGTGAAAACTCTAATTTGAAAAGATACATGCATCCCAGTGTTCATAGCCACAGTATTTACAATAGCCAAGACATGGGAACAACCAAGTACTCATTAATAGACAGTTGGCTTAAGGTGAGATATAATATATACACATACATGCATGCACACACACAAGCATGTGTGCACGCACACACGAATCTTACTCAGCCAAAGCAGAATGAAATACTGCTATTTGCAGCAGCATGGATAGACTTAGGGAATATTATATTTAGCAAAGTCAGTCAGAAAGATAAATGTATGATACCACTTCCATGTGAAATCTAAAAAAAAAAAATACAAATGAATCTATGTACAAAACAGAAACAGACACAAGACATAGAAAACAAATTTATCATTACCAAATAGGGGAAAAAATGGACAAATTATGAGTATGGGATTAACAGATCTAAACTACTCCACACAAAATAGATAAGCAACAGGGATTTACTATATATAGCACAGGGAATTATATTCAATGTCATATAATAACCTATAATGGAAAATAATCTGAAAAAAATCACATAACTGAATCACTTTGCTGTACACAATTTCAACAACCAACTCTGTTTCAGTAAAAAGTAAGTTATATATCTTTAGATTTTGTGCATTCATTAATACAGGTATACAACTGTTTTATGTACTTTTATTTTAAATCATGTTGGAAACAAACATAGGAATTATAAACCAATGGGAGAAAAAAATTTATGTATACATATATGTGTAAGTTCCCATGCTGTACAGTGGGAGAAAAAAAGTGTGTTGGGGGAAATAACAATAAAAAATAAATTAAAAAATATATATAACAGAAAAAATAAAATAAACCAAAAAGTAAAAAAAAAAAGTATTTATCTATGTAGCTAATTTTTCCAGTGATCACCTTTTTTCCTATGACTTCGACTTGTTTGTTGTTTCTTTTCTGCATGAAGGATTCCCTTTAATATTTCTTATAGGGTAGGTCAGGTCTAGCAACAAACTTCTTCAGTTTTTGTTTTTTTAGGAAAATCTTGATTTCTCTGCCATTTTTGAGTGATATTTTGCTGAGTGTAGAATTCTTATTTGACAGTTTTCTTTCAGCATTTTAGATATGTCATATTACTGCCTTCTGTCTTCCATGACATTTAATGAGAAATTGACTAATAGTCTTACTGTGAATTCTGTGGATTACTCGTATATGACAAGGTGTTTTTGTTTGTTTTTGTGCTTCTTTAAAGATTCTCTCAATGTCTTTGGCTTTTACAGTTTGACTATACAGTTGGCCTTTGAATTACACAAGTTTGAATTGTACCTATCAAGTCTTATACAGGTTTTTTTTTTAAATAAATACTAAAATAGGAGTTCCTTTCATGGCTCAGTGGTAATGAACCTGACTCGTATTGCTGAGGATACAGGTTCGATCCCTAGCCTAGCTCAGTGGGTTAAAGGATCTGGCGTTGCCATGAGCTGTGGTATAGGTCACAGATGCGGCTCAAATCCCATGTTGCTGTGGCTCTGGCATAGACTGGTGGATACAGCTCTGATTTGACCCCTGGCCTGTGAACGTCCATGTGCCGCAGGTGCGGCCCTAAAAAAGACAAAAACAAAACAAAACACAACCTAAAATGTTACATAGTCTGTGGTTAGTTGAATCCACTGATTCAGAAGCGTGGATATGGAGGGCCAAGTATGAATTTATATGCAGATTTCTAACTACATGGGGTCAATGCCCCAACCCTGGCTTTGTTTAAGCGTTAGCTATAATTTGTATCTGTGAAACTCTTTAAAAATTTTTTTTTATCTTTTAAAGATTATTTTCCATTTATAGTTACTACAAAATGTTAGCTATATACCCTATGTTGTACAATACATCCTTGAGCCCATCTTATATCCAGCAGTTTGTACTTCCTACTCCCCCACCGCTATATCTCCTCAACCCTCCAACCAGTAATTTGTTCTTTATGTATCTGTGGGTGTGTCTCTTTTGAGTTTTTCCAACTTCTTGATTGTGTAGCTTTCCATATTTGATTTAAAATTGGGAGGGTTTTTTTTTTTTTTTTTGACTTTTTGTCTATATATTCTTTGTACCCCTCTCTCTTCATCTACTTCTGGAAGTCTGTGTTCTCTGGAAGTCTCACTTCAATAACTAAGCTTAACTGGAGATGGTTTCTGTCAAATTCTTTTTTTTCCCCCTGTTAATGGGCCATACTTTAATGTTTCTTTGTATGCCTTTTGACTTTTGTTGTTGTTGTTGTTAAAAACTGGACATTTTGAATATTATAATGTTGAACTCTGTACACTTGATTCTCCTTCACATGGTTTACTGTCGTCTTCTTAAGGGCCACAGTCATTCTTTATTTACATTTCTAAACTCTTTGCAAGGACTGTACTCTTTGTCATGTGTGGTTACTGAAATTTTGTTGTCTTGGTGTTTAGCAGTCATTTCACAGAGTTCCTTATCCAAGGGGAGTTGAAAGAAAAAAGGTAATCTCTTGATGTTTGCAGGTAGTCTGTTAGCCAAAGTACTTCTTCAGGGATTAGCCTATCTACAGTTCTCAGTATTCACGTTGTACTTGCAGAGAACAAAGATCGGCTAGAGTTGTAAGCCTCTGCTCTTCTAAGGTCTTGTCTTAAGAATTCATCCAACCTGAGCATTCATGTAGCACTCTACATTTCCTGGTATATGTGATAGCTCTTTAAAACTCTTATTCCTCCAAATATCTTACTCTTCAGTCTTTTTATTTTGAAACTGTTTAGATTGATGTTTTGCCATCCATCATCTCTTGCCCCAGGCAGCTACTTGTGTTGTATCTTTAAATACTATTGAAAGATAACACTCTTTCCAAAAAAGAAAAACCCTTCAAAATACTCAGCCACAGTTTTTGAGAACAGGTCCATGGTGTTCTCTTTGGCACCAGGAAGCTCCACCAGTAACTTGGTTTGCTGCCTTTTGTGGGCGACATTGAGCTGGGGGAGGGGAGATGGTGAACAAAAATGCTGCAATGCTTTCTTATCAGCTATAGTAGACTCTCTGGTAGACACTCTTCTCTTTGTCATAAGTTTTTATTTGATTTTAGATGTCCACAAATGATGATTTTTGTCTTTTTTTTTTTTTTTTTTTTTTTGATTGTACCTGAGACATATGGAAGTTTCCAGGCCAGGGGTTGAATCTGAGCTGCAGCTGTGACCTCCACTACAGTTGTGGCAATGCCGGATACTTAATCTGCTGTGCCACAGCGAAGTTCTATTTTTGTCATTTTTTGCCAGGCTATGGGTTGCTTCACTGGATGGCCTAATAATTGGAGTTTCCTACTCCTCCATTTTTCCTTTCTTTCATTTTGAAAGAGTAGTAATTCAGGGTTCATGGTTTTTTTCTTTTCCATTATTCCATTGTCTTTCACCTTAGGTACTTTCTACCAAAAAGTTTGATATAATTTTATGTTCATTTTTCTTTTTGTGAGGAATTATGTTCCTTTAGCTTCCTTTTCTTTTTTTTTTCTTCTTCTTTTTTTTTTGTCTTTTTTCCATTTCTTGGGCTGCTGCCGTGGCTCTGAGCTGCGTCTGCAACCTACACCACAGCTCATCGCAATGCCAAATCCTTAACCCACTGAGCAAGGCCAGGGTTGAATCCGCAACCTCATGGTTCCTAGTCAGATTCGTTAACCACTGAGCCACGATGGGAACTCCAACTTCCTTTTGAATTTTCTTAGTTTTTAAGCAATATTTATATTTTAGAATATTCTTCTTAAGAATTCTCTGATCTTTCATCTGTGTTTTAATGTCTTAAATTATTTTTAGAAAGTTCTTTGTTATTTCTCAAAATTTTATATATATATATATACATATATATATATATACACATATATATATATATATGTATATATATATATATATACACATGTATTTTTTTTTGGCCTCCTCACTGCATGTGGAGTTCCTAGGCCAGGGATCAGATCCGAGCCACAGTTGTGACTTAAGCCGCAGCTACGGCACTGCCAGATCCTTAACCCACTGTGCCAGGTTGGAGATCAAACCTATGTCCCAGCGCTGCCAAAAAACTCCACCTATTCCATTGTGCCACAGTGGGAACTCTTCAAATTTTTATTTTTCCTCTATCTTTCCTTTTTGATACTGTATCATGGCCTATCTTGGATGCTCTCTTTTGTCTCACTTCCTCTGATATTCTTTTTTTCTTTAATAAACTTATTTTTTAAGGGAAGTTTTAGATTCACAGCAGAATTGAACAAAAGGTAGAAAGATTCCTCCTATAATCCATGTTCCCATATACATACAGCCTCTCCCTCTATTAATATCCCACATCAGGATGGTATATCTGTTACAGTCAGTAAACCTGCCTTGGACATGTCATTATTACGCAGTGTCTGTAGTTTATATTAGGGTTCACTCTTTGTGTTATATATTCTGTAGGTTAGATGTACCTATCATGGTAGTATCGTACAAAATAGTTTCACTGCCACCAAAATCTTTCTTCCCACTGTTCATCTCTCCTACCTGATAACTTCTGGCAGTCACTATATTTTCACTGTTTCTATACTTTTGCCTTTTCCAGAATGCCATATAATTCAAATCATATTGTATGTAGCTTCTTTGACTTAATAATATTCATTTGAGTTTCCTTCATGTCTTTTCCTGACTTGGTAGCTCATCTCATTTTAGTGTTAAATAATGTTGCATTATCTGCATGTACCACAGTTTATTTATCCATTCACCTTCTAAAGTTTTCTGTTTTGGCAATTTTGAATAATGCTGCTATAAACATCTTTGTGGAGGCTTTTGTATAGATGTAAATTTTCAGTTAATTTGAATAAATACCAAGGAATGTGATTGCTGGTAGTACTGGTTGATTGTAGTCTATCTATTCCGGCATATTCATTTTATTTTAAAATAATTTTCTTTTTCAAAGACCTAAATGGGGAGTTTCTGCTGTGGCACAGTTAAGAATCTGACTGCAGTGGCTCAGGTCACTGCAGAGGTATGGGTTTGCTCCCCTGCCTGGTGCAGTAGGTTAAAGCATTTGACATTGTCACAACTGTGGCATAGGTCACAGCTACAGCTCAGATTCAGTCCCTGGCCTGGAACTTCCATATATTGTGGGTGTGGCCATTAAAAATAAAACGACCTAAGTGGACATTTTCCTAAAGAAGGTGTGCAAATGACCAAAAACTACATGCAAAAGTACTCAGTATCACTAATCATTAGGGAAATGAAAATCAGAGCCATAATGAGATATCATTTCACACCTGTTAGGATGTCTTATCAAAAATACAAAATATATATTCTGGTTGAGGATGTGAGGAAGATGGAACCCTTATTTACTGTTATTGCAAATGCAAAGTGTTACAGCCTCTGGAAAAGAGAATGGAGGTTCCTCAAAGAATTAAAAATAAAACTTCTTTATTATACAGCAATCCCACTTCTGGGTATAAATCCAAAAGAAATGAAATCAATTTCCCAAAGAGGTAGATGTACTCCTGTGCTCATAGCAGCATTGTTCACCATAACTAAGGGATGGAAACAACTTTAGTGTTCTTGGACATATGAATAAAGAGAACTTGGGTGTGTATGCGTGTGTGTGGTGTGTGTGTGTGTGTGTGTGTGTGTGTGTGTGTACAGTGGAGTATTAGTCTTTAAAAAAAGGGAAATATCGTTTGACAACATAGATTAACTTGGAGGGCATTATACTAAGTGAAATAAGCTAGACAGAGAAAGATAAAGATTACATGGAATCACTTATATGTGGAATCTTAAAAAAGGGGAAGGAATTCATAGAAAAGAGTGCAAAAGTGTGGTCACCAGAGGTCAGGTGGTGGGGGGAATAGGGAGGGGTTGGTGAAAGAGTGCAAATTTTGTTATAAATGAATATGGTCTGAGGATCTAAAGTATAATATGGTGATTATAGTTGATAACACTGTTTTGTATAATTGACATTTGTAAGAGGGTAGAACTTAAATGTTCAGAACCAAAAAAAGTAAAATGTGAGATGATGGATGTGTTAGTTAACTCAGTGGGAGAAAGCCCATCACAATGTATCCATATAGCAAATCCTGCTATAAATATCTTACAATTTTATTTGTCAGTTATACCTCAGTAAAACTGGAAAATAATTTTCTTTCCTTTTTTTTTTTTTAATTCACAGGATTGCCTTTGAGGTTGTTTTAAATTGAGTTGCACAGCACTTGATTCTTTTGCTCCATTGTGGAAAGATCTTTACAGCAATGATTACTTCAGAGTTACCAGTGTTACAGTAAGTATTATAGCTTTCTTTTTTTTTTAATGCATGTAACACTTTTTCTATATCGAAATGCTCTCATTAATGAGACACATCAAATATGTTATCTGATAGTTGAGCAATATGTTTGAAATAAAAGAACTCTTAGAAGGTGTAGTTGCCATATTCATCTGTGGCTCTTGCCATATTGTAATGTCACTGTGTTCTGTGTTACTGAACAAAAAACCATGTTAGGAGTCAGTAAATTATGACCACAGGCCAAATCCAGCATGCGGACTTTTTTTTTTGTCTTTTTTTGCTATTTCTTGGGCCACTCTTGCGGCATATGGAGGTTCCCAGGCTAGGGGTCGAATCGGAGCTGTAGCCGCCGGCCTACGCCACAGCCACAGCAACGCGGGATCTGAGCCATGTCTGCAACCTACACCACAGCTCATGGCAACGCTGGATCATTAATCCACTGAGCAAGGGCAGGGACCAAACCCGCAACCTCATGGTTCCTAGTCAGATTCGTTAACCACTGCGCCACGACGGGAACTCCAGCATGTGGACTTTTTATATATAAAATTATGTTATTGGAACAGAGTCACACTAACTCCTTTGCATATTTTTTATGACTGCTTTTGTGCTACAGGTTGTGATATTGAATTGCCTGCAGAGCATAAGTATTTTGTTTAGTTACTTAGAAAAAGTTTGTAGACCTCTGTCCTGTATCACACTAACTTCCTCACTCCCATGCCAGGGCTTCTTTTTCCTGAGATTGAGATTCCCATTGGTGAGCCCTTCTTGGCATTTCTGGTGGCATCTCATTAGAATTGTTGGAATCGTTGGAGAGATTCTGAATTTGGACTTACTTTGGATTCTTTGGGAAATGTGATCAGTGTAATGGCAGATACTTTTTCTTTTATAGGTTTCGTTTAGATACAAATTAGGAATCTGCTTCTATGTAATAAAAACACTTCAGTTATACTGAAAGTGACCAATAGGTTATATAATTATTTATATGATTTTATAGTCCCAGATTATCTATATACAAGAGACTGAGGTCACCTTCTAGTTTGTCTCCTGGCCTTCTGTTTGTTTTTTGGTTTTTTGGTTTTTATTTGCTTTTTAGGGCTATACCCATGGCATATGGAGGTTCCCAGCTGCCTGCCTACACCACAGCCACAGCAACACCAGATCTGAGCCTTGTCTGCTACCTACACCACAGCTCACGGCAACACCGCATCCTTAACCCACTCAGCGAGGCCAGGGATTGAACCCTCAACCTCGTGGTTTCTAGTCAGATTCATTTCCGCTGTGCCATGAGGGAACTCCCTGGCCTTGTTTTTCTTTCAGACGAAGAAGAAAGAAAGCTTTTTTTCTCTTAAGACAAAAAGTTGTCCAAGTTACTTTACCTGCTGAAAAACAATCAATACCTACCCTCCTTTTTTTTGCCCAAATTTAGGAAATAAATAAGCCCTTTCTATTTACTTAACATCATGCCTCTTTATTAGTCTTTAACTTGAACGTAGTACCTAGTTCAGACATCTCCATCTAGTATTTCTTTGTACTTTTGTTTATCTTCATTCTGCCTGCAGTCCCTACATACCTCTTTGCTTACCTGGCAAACTCAGGTAGACCTGTGGGTCTTAGCTGAGGTATGCCTCCAGCAAAGCTCCTCTGACACTTCAAAGTTGGGTAGGTTCCCTCCTGTGCTACTGTCATATTGTTTCCTTTTTTTTTTTTTTAATAGCATCATACTTAACGTAGTGTTTAATACCTCTTATTGTTTTTGCCTGAACTGTGTACTTTGGTCTCTTATTTTTGTATGGCGATTTCCTACAACACTGCTGGATATAAGGCAGCCCTTTGCAAATATCTGATTAAATATGAAACATAGGTTGTATTTAAGTAGATTGTATTTAAACAGAGATTGCATGAGCATGATATTATTTACCATGTGTTGTAACTCAGTTTTTCATAAAAATGTAAGCTTGTCATATGATAGTGGATAGTAGTGATCTGTGAGATGAGTAAATGAAATTTGCTTTCAGTTTGTCAGCTGAAGATTGTACTTTTGGTCAAGCTGAGATCTAAGAAGCATTTCTTTGAAAACATAGAATTTTCTGAGGATTTTGCCATATACTTTAGCAGCATATATTATCTTGCTTTATCCATCCATCCAACTATTCTGTGTTTACACTGTAGAGGAAAGGAAACATGATATGTCCTCTTAGTATTTGTAAACTTCAGTTTCTATCATTTGTAAAGTGAAGATAATATATTAGAAATTAATTTCTAAAGTCTCTTCAAAAACAGACAAATCTATTGAGTGATTGTCAATATTCAATTTAAGTGATTTTTTCTTTTTTATTATTTTTAAAAATTTTTTATTTTTTGTTATTATTTTTTAATGGTTATTTCCCCAATACAATTTTTTTTTCTACTGTGCAGTATGGTGACCCAGTTACACATACATATACACATTCTATTTTCTCACATTATCATGCTCCATCATAAGTGACTAGACATAGTTCCCAGTGCTACACAGCAGGATCAAGTGATTTTTCTAATGGAGACACTAGAAAGGTCATTCTGGTGAGTAACATTTCTTGGCTTGCTTAGTTAATGTAATTGCCAGTGCTTTATTACCTTAGTGTATTTACTGTTAAACTTTATCAAATATTGTCAGTTACCACAAATTTATATATACCACCAGGTATTATGGTACAAGAATCTATGGTAGGCTCTGGGAGAAAGAATAAGTGGAAGACAGTCTTTATTGCCATGAAGCTGATATGAAGGTTAACTAGAGAATTTTATTAGAATTTTAACACGTCTTGATTTAGCCTACTTTTCTAAGGAAGAGATGGATCTTTGATCTGAAATGGAGGGAGTTTGGGGGAAGAAGGAGGGATCAGAGTAGTAATTGTAGACTGAAGGAATGGCATGTGCAAACACCCTCAGGTAGGAGGAATCATGATATGTTTGAGAGACTGAAATAAAGCTGTTTTTTTTTTTTTTTTTCAGGATTGAGGTTGGGGTGTGGCATGAGATAAGGCTTGCAAATAGGGTAGGGCTGTATCATACTGGGACCTGCTAAGTCTTAAATTAAGAATTTTGAGAGCTTTTGATCTGATTCCTCCATTGTCTTCATTTATGTACAATAGTGTTATAAATGTGAACCCTAGTCATTTGTAGGGTTTTTGTAGAGCAGTTGCTTTAAGTTTGAATTTGCATACCTCTTGATCCAGCAGCATTCTGTGTCTATTCTAGAATAAGATATTTGTTGTTGTGTTATAAGAGTTAATGTGCAAGGACAGTTGTTTCAGCTCTTGATATAGAAGTTCAAAACTAGAGACTATCTAAATTCTCATAGATAGGAAAGTAATTAAATAAATTTCATACATATTATGGAATACCATTCAGGAATCCTATATATTTGTATGGAAAATTCCTATTAATTTAAATTTTAAAATTAAAATGTAGATATTGTTTTATGTTTTATATGCCAAAACATAACTATTTATGACAGTATTATTCAAACTGTTAATAATGTTGTTCTGCAGATTGAGATTCAGAGTTAGGGTATAATGAAGTAAAACTCCTCCTTGTATTTTTGTATCTTCTTTTGCTTGAAATTAAAAAACAAAAATTTGCATATCATATATTCTAATAAATATATGTACACATACTAATTAGAGTATGTTATTTGCTGGTAAGAGTTGTCACATTCTAAGCTGGCTGAAGTTTGCAGAATTAGAAAACATCTTTTTTCTTTTGTCATTAAACTATATTGCACAAGAATAAATTAGTTTCACTAATGGGTCACATGTTAGATGTTAGAACCAACCTGCTCTTGCAGTTGCCTGGAGATTTCTTTAAGAGCATCAAAAGCGTGAGTGTATTCCTTGCACACAAGAGAAATACAAAATCTAATATTTGTGTTCTAGTATCCGGACATGTAGATAGAGAATTCAAGTTTACCTTGAGATCTAAATGGACTCTACCATTTACTAGTTGTGTGAATATTGACAAGATTATCAGGTTTTTGGATCTTTCGCTTCCTCAGCTGTAAAATCAGGATAACAGTATGTCTTCTTACAAGGTTTTGTGCATATTTATACTAGATAATGTATATAAACTAGCACATACTGTATATACTAAACAGTCTATTTGGAGTCTATGAGAAAAAGTAGTTGATTTCTTATTCTTTAGTAGAGGTGAATAAGGTCAACTAGATCAGTGATTGACAAACTACTGCTTGTCTTCAGAAGCCTGTTTTTATAAATATTATTGCAACACAGCCACATCCATTCATTCATTTACATATTGTATATGGCTGCATTCATGCTATGGTGAGTAGAGTAGTAAATACAGAGACCTGAAGACCCTTAAGTCTGAGATATTTGCTATATAGCCCTTTAAGAAAATGTTTGGTGACCCTTAAACTAGGTCAGTATAATTTATATTTATTTTTTGCAGGGTGGGGGGCTGCTCCCGTGGCACATGGAGATTCCCAGGCTAGGGGTCCAGTAGGAGCTACAGCCACCGGCCTATGCCATAGCCACAGCAATGCAAGATCCGAGCAGCATCTGTAACCTACACCACACAGCTCATGGCATTGTTGGATGCTTAACCCAGAGCAAGTCCAGGGGTCGAACCCTCAACCTCATGGTTCCTAGTCAGCTTTGTTTCCACTGCACCACGATGGGAACTCCATTATTTACAGTTTTAAATAACCTGTTTACCTTTGAAGATTTGCAAGCAGGGAAAGGGACATGATAGAATAATATTATTTACAGTGCATAGAATGGCTTTGGAAAAGAGAAATAGTAGAAGCAGGGAGATAAGTTGAAATTAATTCATTAAATTGTGATTATGGTAATATCAGAAAAAGAATGAGAGCAAATTAATATACAAAGGACAGCTCGTGAGGACTTTAATGGATATATAAGAGGAAGATCAGTGTGATTCTAGGAATTTGAGTAATAAATGTATATACAAAGCACACTTGGGCATTAACTGAGTTGGTTGACTAATAGCATTGCCATGAGCCAAAAACTAAAAATAAGTCAGTTTTGGACTTATTTTTATATATGATATTTGGTGAATTGAAGGTGACATTCAAAGGAGCATGTTATACATACAGGTAAAAATCTTAAATTGCAGATACTCAGGTCTATTGATAATATACCTGAGTCATTCCATTTGCATAAATGTTACACATCAAATGGGTGAGATCTCCAAGAAACAGTAGTATAAAGAGCAAAGAGCAGCATGAGCTTGAGGAATCAACACAAAGAGGGAATAAACTAAACCTTCGGTGGAGCAGTTTGAAAAATTTTAAGTTGTGAGTTGAGCTTATCATTTGCTTTTTACCCTTCCTGCAATTTGCAGTTTTATGCAGGTTCTTTATACAGTTACTAGTATAGAATTTAGCATAGAGGTTTTTGTTAATACTGTCTATATACCTTTTTAGTGTCGTGCTGGGTCCACCCTGTTTTGACCTGGAGAGCTGAATATTAAATTTCTAGGGATTTTTTGACCTGTTTAAGTGTAACATAGCCAATATAAGAAGTTAAATTATATATACTTAAAATTAAATAAATCATATTAAAAATAAAAGTAAAATACTTAAAACTTACCACTTCCTAATTATTTTACATGTTACTGTTTTCTTTGCTTTTGAGGTTTTATTTACTACTCTTGTGTCTATATGGTGGAAATATCCCCCACCCCGCCCATGCCTGAGTCACATGGAAGTTCCCCTGCCTGGGATCTAACCCATACCACAGCAGTAACCCAAGCCATATCAGTGACAACAGCAGATTCCTAATCCTGTGAGCCACCAGTGTGCTACTCCTGTTAATTACTTCCATTCTGTATTTGGTGATGTCACTTTGGCAGTTTGAATCTGCCTGTGGTAGGAGTATTCACATTATGAAAATCATCAAACACTGTAAATCAGGGCTCAGTTTATTGTTTTGTTGTTTGTCTCTGGACTCAGTAAAGTGATGGAGAAATTATTAACGATGTTGATTAAAGTTAAAGGTGTATCAGATCTGCAGTCATTATATTATGATACTACAGAAAATTGAGAAAGTATCCTTCTAGTGTTCAAGAACTGTTACATACTCAATTCAGTAAAGAAGTTGCTCACACCATTGACCAATGAGTGGAGTTCCGACAAATGTCTTTGTCATTTCACTTGGATTTTGTTCATTTAAGTGAACAAGGATATCAACTATCTTTCATGTCAAAACCGTATTTGTTCCTCATTTGCAGCCATAGGTTAGCTATGAATACAGAATTTTGGCACAGTTATCAAAATCCTTTTCTATGAATCACTTAGCTGCATAGAATTTACAGTAAAGAATGTTGTGCATTTTATTGTTTGTAAATTGTGTTATGCATCCTTTATATTGGTAGCATTTTTAATAATTTATGTGCGTATGTTTTTTGAAGTGCCAGTTGTTACACATTTACCAGCACACTTTCATTTATTTTATAAAATGAATAAAATTCCTCCAACCCTTTATCTTTTTATATTGAAGAATTAGTTTTTGTGATTGTATTTTGTATTTTTATTTTGTATAGTGGCTGCCATTTCCACAGTCATTTCCTTCTCTTTATTTCTCTATTTGGCAAATCATTTATTTAGTGTTATGTTAGTCAAGACTTTCAGTTTGCTTAAGACTTTTTCTTAAAGTGGAACTATAAACCACTTCTAATCAGCCATGTATAGCCAGAGGTAAGGAAGATTGTGGAACAGAATTGCACTGTGTTATTTTTATGTATATATTATTAATTTGTTCACTAAAATAAACGTATTTCCTAGGGATTCAACTAATGAAACTACTGCCCATTCTGATGCTGGCAGCGAACTTGAAGAAACAGAAGTCAAAGGAAAAAGAAAAAGGGGTCGACCTGGCCGGCCTCCGGTATGCATATACTTAATCTTCTTTTTTCCTGCAATGGTTACCAAGTAAAGGGGCTTGATATGAGCTCTTTGTTAATTCTAGTACTGTTAATGCTTTTTAAAATCCGTGACATGTTAGAAATTTTTGGAAATCTTGCTGCATAAGTTGGCTTGGGAAAAGGAAATTAGTTATATATTTTTTGCTTTCAGTGTTTCTCTTGTAAATAAATGGTGGTCTCTGTGACTGCATAGAGAAGATCAACATGAAATGAAGTATATTTATGTTTTCCCTGTTATTTTTAGATATAACTCTGATTTCTTGTGAGCTCTTAAGTATATACACTTTGGTAGTATTTGGGTCTAGTCTCAGATATATTCTCATTGTACATGATTATAAAGTTTAGAAAAGCTAGGTGTCCTTACTGTGAGAGATATCTTTATGTATTTTGAGTAAACTAGTCATCATTTAACTGAAGGTGGCATAGATTGGCAGAGACAGTGTGTCAGTGAGTTAATGCTAGTACATTCACTGTATGATGTTATTTGCTGTTAGCAATTTTCAAGTTTTATTTTAGAGAATTTCTTATTAAGGAAAATTTTAGCCTCCTTTTATAGGAGGCATAATATTATAAAAAACCTTCCATATAACTGTTATCCAGCTACAGCAGTTATCAAGTCATGGCTAATCTTGTTTTATCTGTCCATCCAGATAAAACATTCTTTCCTATGTTATTTTTGAAGATCATTCTAGATATAATTTCATTTTCAAATATATCAGAATATATCTGTAATAGGGCCTTTTTTTTTTCTTTTATAAACATCACCCCAAATCTGTGTCACAATGCAAGGTAATAGTATTTTATTAGCATCACCAAATAATAAAGTTTATAATCATAAATATTATCTTTTAGAAAATATAGTTTGTCAGTTTGAATCATGGTCTACCTATTGCAGCTTATGATTATGTTATTTATCGACTTAATTTTTTATATTAGTCCTGTTCCGTCAGTATTTATTTGGTTGCCATAATTTTTAATTAGCTTCATTGAAACTAATGGCGTGAAACACCATACCTTTTACTTTCCCAGGAAAATCTAATTAAAAAAAGGGATAGAAGGACGACTTCTGCACTTTTCTCTACACTCGTTTTATCCTCCACATTTATTTAAAGGGGAAAAATTGTGGAGGAAAAGACATGTATTGTAATTCCTCTTTATAATGCTTCTTAATTTTGTAGTATTTGATGGAACAATATTCCTTACCAAAAACATTTTAGAAAAGGTGAAACAGTTTTGCATTTGAGAAGCTGGAGTCTGTTCTAGTTCTTATTACTATGTGATTTTTCTAAGACAAGTTACATTTTCTAAGGCTAGTTATACTGCTTTCTCTGGAATTCATAGATTCCAGGTACAAAGTTGGAAATAAAAGTAAACCTTCTATAAAGTAGTAGAATAAACTGCCCACGTGATTACTTTCGTGAATTTGTTCCCCTCAAATTAAAATTCTTAAAGATTCAAATAATGTGCTATTTTCTTCAAGAAAGCCTTTTTTCCCCCTAAAGAGAATTTATCACTTCTTCGGAAGGCTGTCATATTATTCTTTAGAACCTATTTAATTTTGACTTATCTACGGTTGTATTTCTGTAGTATTTTGTTTTCCTTTATGAAAAGGAGTTTGTGTATCCAAATGTTTAGCTCTTTTGTGGTTAGAAATACAATTGTACTTTTAGTGAAATTGTTACTGCATAATTAGCAAGTAAATAGTACACGTTCATCCCATGTTTATAGAATTCAAAAAATGTCGACCGGCATTCTCGAGACTTGTGTTAGACTTTAGTCTGTATTTTCACACTTACTAGTTCATTTGGCTGTCTGACTTCCGCCTGACTCAGGCCCATTTCTTGATCCTGGAAACAGAACTTTCTGGGTTTTACACTGAGCTAATAATACTTTTTAAGTCATTTAATCCTCACACTGATGCTATGAAATAGATCTTATACGCAGTTTGCAAAGTAGAAAACAAAAACAGAAGGTGGTATTTTGCCTAAGGTCACATCTCAGAAGTAGCAAAGCTAGGATTTAAATTCATAGCCTAACTGCTAACTCTTTCTCTTAAGAATGCCAGAATGCCAAACTGTTAATTGAGAGGTATAAGTTATCAGAATGATCAGAGTTATGCCACAGTATCTGTTCTGAAGATGGCTTGGACATTTTCTATCAACTGGCTCCATTTTGAACAATTCTAAATATTGATTGATACTCTCTTTGTTTAGCTATTTTAATACTATTTATACTTTTTGAGAGTACTTCATGGATCTCTGGTTTTATTTACTCAATCAAATGAAAGCAAATAGTATAAGTACTTCTGTTTTGAAAAGTATTATTTTCATTATTTCTAAATTCTTAGGGGATATCTTGTTTTTGGTAAATCTTTTCAGTATACTGTTATTTCAGAGACTTTTGTTTTTTATTAAACCATTCTTATTTGTAAATGTCCTATTTTATATTTGTTATTATTATAGCTCTCTACCCAAATGAGTATGGTATCTGAACAAATTATTCTTCTCCCTCTCCCTGTCTCTCACTCTCCCCACTTCCTCCCTCTCCTAACCCTGTAGGTTTTTTTAGCAAATAATGGACATCATCTTATCTGTCTACACAATATTCTCTTGGTGATCAGATCCAATCTCATGACTTTAAGCTTCTCTAAGCTTATGTCACCCAGATTTATGTTTCCAGCTTGGACTTTACCCCTGGACTCCAGACTCATATCCAAATCCCCATTGAGAATTTTTATTTGGATATTTAATGGGCCTAAGATGTTTGAAAAACTAAACTCTCACGCTTCCTATCCTCTACTCACCTCTTTGCCGTAATGGCAACTTCATACCTCTGTTTGCTCAGGGTATAAACCATGTTACCATCTTTCAGTCTTTCTTTAAAATTATCAACAAATCCTGTCCAATTGATTTGCAAATTGCATCAATTTTTTTTTTTTTTAACTACAGAATTGATTAAGTCACTGTTGCATGCTTTAGCAGAAACCTATCAGTGTGCTCCTTGTCTCAGGGCCCTGTGTCATCTTCTCATTCAGGCCTTCCTTAAGGATGGAATCTAGAACTGCATATGTTCTTTCCTACCCTTCGTGTGTGTGTGATTTCCCCTCTTCATAGGACTTGTTGCCATATAACATAGTATATCCTTTGCTTATTTACTTATTGTTTGTCTTCTCCTGCTGGAAGATAAGTTGCATAAAGTTAGGGATTTTTATCTGGTTCGTATACTAGTGATTATTGAATGAATGAATGGTGTTTAATTTTGTTAAATCATTGATTTTTTCCTTCCTTGAGTTTAAATTATTTTTCGTTTTGAGATAATTTCAGACACAGAGGAGTTCCAAGAATTCTACAGAGAATTCCTATGTGGATGCTTCATGCAGATTGTCCAAATGTTAGCATGTTACTACATTTGCTTTATCATATTTCTCTCTCTCTATATATATATATATATACACACACAAATAAATTATACCAATTATAATTTTTTAACTCCTTGAGAGTAGGTTGCAGACATGACACTTTACACCTAATGTATTAGTATACGTTTCCTTAAAATCAAAGATATTCTCCTATACAAGTGCAGTACAAGTTTGAAAACTGGGAAAATAATATTGATATAATACCAACCTTATCTCCACATACTTTATTCAGATTTTGCCCAATATCCCAATAATGCCCTGAGCAAAAGAAAAAATTTTTTTTTCTCTTGATTTTGGATCCAGTCTTAGATTTTATGTTGCTTTTAGTTGTCTTATAAATGAACACATCTGTAATCGCACTTATCTTAGTATCTGGTTTAATTTTTTTTTTTTTTTTTTTTTTTTTTTTTGCTTTTCTAGGCCGCACTTGCGGCATATGGCGGTTCCTAGGCTAGGGGCCTAATCAAGCTACAGCTGCCGGCCTATGCCATAGCCACAGCAATACCAGATCTGAGCTTCATCTGCGACCTGCATACACCACAGCTCATGGCAATGCCGGATCTTTAACCCACTGAGCAAGGCCAGGGATTGAACCTGCAGCCTCATGGTTCCTAGTCTGATTTGTTTCTGCTGCGCCACAACGGGAATTCCAGTATCTGGTTTAATGTTTTATTAAGAGTTTTGTTCTCTTTGTTCTATTTAAGTGAGAACCACCATATACATTCTCAGCATTATTTTTTATGGTAGGTGAGGTAAATAAAATGATACAGTTTTCACTTTATATATATATATATATATATAAATATTCCTAAATATATATATATATAAATATTCCTAAATATATATATAAATATTCCTAAATATATATATATATAAATATTCCTACATGTAGAAAGAAGATGGAGCATAGCATACACAAAAAAAAAAATACTAACAATGAGTATAAGAAGGAAATTGGGTGAATTTACTTGTAAAAATTAACAAATTTTGCTCTAGAACCTTAGATACTTTTATCTTAAATTCTTAAAAGTAGAGTTGAGTAGTCAAAAGATATGCCAAATGTTTTGAAAGTTCTGATGCATATAGTCAGATGCCTTTCACACAGCTATTTATATGGCATTACCAACCTTACCATTGTATATACTGATTGTTAAATCTTTTCTATTTTTTTTTTTTTGGGGTCTTTTTGGCTTTTCTAGGGCTGCTCTTGCAGCATGTGGAGGTTCCCAGGCTAGGGGTCTAATCAGAGCTGTAGCCGCAGGCCTATGCCACAGCCACAGCATTGCAGGATCCGAGCCTCGTCTGCCACCTGCACCACAGCTCAAGGCAGTGCCAGATCCTTAACCCACTGAACAAGCCCAGGGATCGAACCCGCGACCTCATGGTTCTTAGTCGGATTCGTTATCCACTGAGCCATGATGGGAACTCCAAATCTTTTCAAATTTTTAAGTGCTGTAACATTTCATCAGTATATTCTAAATATTGATCATTTGTATTTCTTTTCTGAATTGACTATTGGTCACTTTGCATATCACTTTTTTTTTTAACTTTCATTTTTCCTTTCTTTTTTTTTTTTTTTGTCTTTTCAGGGCTGCTCTTGCAGCATTTGAAAGTTCCCAGGGCTAGGGGTTGAATCAGAGCTTTAGCTGCTGGCCTGCGCCACAGCTATGCTCTATCCAAGCCACGTCTGTGACTTATACCACAGCTCATGGCAATGCCAGATCCTTAACCCACTGAGCGAGGCCAGGGATTGAACATGTGTACTCATGGATACTAGTTGGGTTTGTTACTTCTGTGCCATGATGGGAACTCGTTACTTTTATTTTTATAAGACATAAAAATCTCCTAAAAGTAGTTTTTGTGGCTTAAGCCTGCATATGTTTATGATCACTTTTGGAAATGTGTTGATCAGTTAAACATGTATTGTTTTCTTTCTCAGACTAGCTTAGTTGTCTTATTCAAATTTTTTTTCATTTAACATTTCTTCTACAGTTTAGCTTTTAGTTCTGACTTCCTTGATTTTGCTAAAAAGGTACCGTAATTTGGAGTTCCTATCATGGCTCAGCAGGAACGAATCTGACTAGCATCCATGAGGACGCGGGTTTGATCCCTGGCCTTGCTCATCGGGTTAAGGATTCAGTGTTGCTGTGAGCTGTGGTATAGGTCACAGATGTGGCTTGGGTCCCGTGTTGCTGTGACTGTGGTGTAGGCCAGCAGCTACAGCTCCAATTTGACCCCTAGCCTGGGAACCTCCATGTGCTGTGGGTGTGGTCCTGAAAAAAAAAAAAGGCAAAGTAAAAAAGATACCATAATTTTTCCAGGAATCTAGAATTAAAATATGATTCACTCTTTAATTTCTTATCCCAAGTCCCTTCCCATCTCTCCTATATCTAATGAGATTTCAAATCTCTGAATTTTTATTTCATAATATCTTATACATATGTCCCTTTTACATTTCCCAAGTTCTTTTCTTTAGGCCTCACTTTATAGGAATCTGTACTGTTATCTTCTTGCAATTTAGTCATTTCCCTTTTTCATCCTATCTTTTTTAATATTGCCAGGTTGACTTGTAAGTAACTTGTTCAAATAGCAAGAAACCCCTTTTTGTTATGGGGCATGTTCTTATAACTCTAGTTTGTTTTTCTACTCTTTCCCTTTTATTCACTTTTATTCCATTTGTTATATCTCTTTAGTCCTACATGTGACTTGTGCTTTTCCACTTCTACATCTTAGCTCATGATGTTTTCTTTCTGGAATCCTTGTTTCCTAAATTCTATTAATGCTAATCCTAATAATTTTACTAATCTTAATTCATTAAGTCCCAGCTTTAAGCTCATCGTTTATATGCAACTTCCTCTGGTTACCAATCACTGGAAATTATTTTTCTCTTCATAGAACCCTTCCAGCACTTACCTTCAACTGAATTTCCATGTGTTTTTAAACTTTAGTTTATTATATTACATTGTAGTTGTTTGTGTTTCTGTTTTTCTCATAATTATATATAGAGATTTTGTATTAAGCTATCCCAAATATGTGTATGTACATTATTTGTGAAAGAGTAGCAGTTATTTCACATTGATTGCTTATGAATAAATTCAGGTAAGACGCAAAGTTTAGAAAAAGTTTGAAGAAATGTTATTGCACATTTAGACTGCAGTTTATCCTATGCAGAGCTTTTGGGATAGAGTAATTTTGTACAATCTCATACAATACCAACTTTTACTTAAAACAGTTTACAGAAGTGTAGACACACATTAAAAATTTTTTGTATTAAAGTAAAATTGATTTACAGTGTTTTGTCAGTTTCTGCTGTACAACAAAGTGACTCGGTCATACTGTAGGATACATTCTTTTTTATATTCTTTTTCATCATGGTCTGTATCAGGAGATTGGATATAATTCCCTGTGCTATACAGTAGGTGTTTTTTTGTTTGTTTTCTTTTCTTTTTTTGTCTTTTTAGGACCATATCCATGGCATATGGAGGTTCCCAGCCTAGGGGTCAAATCAGAGCTGTATCCACTGGCCTTCACCACAGCCACAGCAACATGGGATCTGAGCCACATCTGCGACGTACACCACAGCTCATGGCAATGCTGAATCCTTAACCTGCTGAGCGAGGCCAGGGATTAAATCCACAACCTCATGGTTGCTAGTCAGATTCCTTTCCGCTGCACCACAAAGGGAACTCCACAGTAGGACATTGTTATTTAGCCTTTATAAATGTAATAGTTTGTATCAACTCACTTCAGAAGACCATCCACACCCACCGACCGGACCCCACCCCACCCCTTGGCAGCCACACATCTGTTTTCTATGTCCTTCAATCTATATCTCTTTTGTTGACAGGTTCATTTGTGTTATATTTTAGATCCCACTAGTAAGTGATGTGATATATGGTATTCGTCTTTCTCTTTGACTTGCTTCACTAAGTATGGTCGTCATTAGTTGCACCCATGTTGCTCTGAATGGCATTATTTCTTTCTTTACTGTGGCTGAGTAGTATTCCATTGTGTATTTTTACCACATCTTAATCCATTAACTGTTGACAGACGTTTAGGTTGTTTCCATTTCTTGGCTATTGTGAGTAGTGCTGCTCAGCAATATGTTCAACTTATGTTTTATGGTATCTGGTCTTATGGTTAGGCATTTAATCCATTTAGAGTTCATTTTTGTTTTTGGTGTTAGAGAGGGCTCTCATTTCATTTTTTTTACAGGTAGCTGCCCAGTTGTCCTAGCACCAGTTTTTTAAGAGTCTTTTTTTTCTACATTATATATTCTTGCCTCCTTTGTCATAGGTGAGTTGACCATAGGTGTGTGGGTTTATTTCTGTGCTTTCTATCCTGTTGCATTGATTAGTATTTCTGTTTTTGTTCCAGTACCATACATGTTTGATGACTGTAGCTTTGCAGTATAGTCTGAAGTCAGGGATCCTGATTCCTCCAGCTCCATTTTTCTTTCTTAGGATGGCTCTGGCTATTCTGGGTCTTTTGTGCTTCCAAACAAGCTTTAAAATATTTTGTCCTAGTTCTGTGAAAAATATCCTTGGTAATTTGATAGGGATTGCATTGAATCTGTAGATTGCTTTGGATAGTATAGTTGTTTTGACAATATTGATTCTTCCAATCCAAGAGCATGTTATGTCTTTCCATCTGTTTGTGTCACCTTTGATTTCTTTCATCAGCATCTTATTTGGGGGGGGGGGGATTTTAGTTTATTTTTTTTAATGATTTTTATTTTTTTTCCATCATAACTGGTTTACAGAGATCTGTCAATTTCAGCAGCATCTTATAGTTTTCAGAGTACAGGTCTTTTGTCTCTTTAGGTAGAAATTTATTCCTGGTTATTTTATTCTTCTTGGTGTAGTGGTAGATGAGATTGTATCTCTAGTTTCTCATTCTTACCTTTCATTGGTAGCTTATAGAAATGTAATAGATTTCTGTTTATTAATTTTGTATCCCACAGCTTTATGAAATTCATTGCTGAACTGTAACAATTTTCTGGTAGCGTCCTTAGGATTGTCTTTGTATAGTACGTCATTTGCAGGGTAGTTTTACTTCTTCCCTGCTAATTTGGATTCTTTTTCTTTTTTTCTCTGATTGCAGTGGCTAGGACTTCCAAAACTATGTTTAAAAAAAAAAGTGGCAAGAGAGGACATCCTTTTCTTTTTCCTGATCTTAGTGAGAATTCTGTAAACTTTCACTGTTGAGAATGGTGTTAGCTGTGGGTTTGTCATATATGGCCTTTAATATGTTGAGGTAGGTTTCCTCTATGCCTACTTTCTGGAAGGCTTTTATCAGAAATGGTGTTGGATTTTGTCAAAAGCTTTCTCTGCATCTATTGAGACAATCATATTTTTATTCTTCAGTTTGTTAATGTGGTTTATCACATTGATTGATTTGCAGATATTGAAAAATCCTTGCATCCCTGGAATAAATCCCACTTGATCATAGTGTATGATCCTTTTAACGTATTGCTGGATTTGGTTTGCTAGTATCTTGTTGCAAAATTTTGCATCTATGTTCATCAGTGTTACTGGCCTGTAATTTTCTTTTTGTGTATGAAAACTTTGTCTTGTTTTGTTATCAGGGTGATAATAGCCTCGTAGAATGAGTTTGGGAGTGTTCCTTCCTATTCAGTTTTTTGGAAGAGTTTCAGAAGAATAGGTTAACTCTTCTCTAAATGTTTCATAGCATTTGCCTGTGAAGCCATTCTGTCCTGGATTTTTGTTTGTTGAAAGCTTTTAAATCACAGTTTCAATTTCAGTACTTAGGATTGGCTCATTCATCTTTTCTGTTTCTTCCTGGTTCAGTCTTGGAAGATAGTACCTTTCTAAAAAAATTTATTTGTCCATTTCTTCTATATCATGTTATTGGTATATAGTTACTTCTAGTAACTATTTTTCAGATTTTAGCAGGAAGGCTTTCAGTTTTTCTGTGTTGAGTAGTATATTGGCTATGGCTTTGTTGTAAATGCCTTTTATTTTGTTGAGATATGTTCCCTATGTACTCACTTTGGTAAGATTTTTTATCATGAATGGATGTTGAATTTTGTCAAATGCTTTTTCTGCATCTGTTTTGCTGATCATGTGGTTGTTGACTTTTCTTTTTGCTAATGTGGTGTAATTACATTGATTTATTTGTGTGTGTTGAAAGGTATTTGTTAACCTGGGATGAATCCCACTTGGTCGTGGTGTATGATCGTTTTTATGTGTTGGATTCAGTTGGCTAAATTTTTGTTGAGAATTTTTATATCTATATTCCATCAAAGATACAGATTTTTAAATTTCTTTTCCGGTAGCATCTTTGATGTTCTGCTGTTGTGGTGATGATGGCTTCATAGGATGTCTTTGGGAGTCTTCCTTCTTCTTCATACTTCTGAAAGAAAAGATTAGTAGATGTTCTTTATATGTTTGGTAGAATTTGCCTGTGAAGCCATCTGGTCTTGGACCTTTATTTGTAGGGAATTTTTAAAAATTAGGAGTTCCCGTCGTGGTGCAATGGTTAATGAATCCGACTAGGAACCATGAGGTTGCGGGTTCGGTCCCTGCCCTTGCTCAGTGGGTTAACGATCCGGTGTTGCCGTGAGCTGTGGTGTAGGTCGCAGACTCGGCTCGGATCCCGCGTTGCTGTGGCTCTGGCGTAGGCCGGTGGCTGCAGCTCCGATTCGACCCCTAGCCTGGGAACCTCCATATGCCGCGGGAGCGGCCCAAGAAATAGCAACAACAACAACAACAAAAGACAAAAAGACCAAAAAAAAAATTATTTATTCAGTTTTATTTTTAGTGATCAGTCTGTTCTAATTATTTATTTATTCTTGATTCAATTTTGGTGGGCCATATGTTTCTAGAAAGTTGTCTGTTTCTTCTAGGTTGTTAAATTTGTTGGCACACAATTGTTCATAGTATTCTCTTCTGGTTTTTTTCGTTCTGGGATATCTGTTGAGATTTCGCCTTTTTTATTTCTTATTTCAACTATTTGGATTCTGTCTCTCTTCTTTTTGGTAAGTCTGGCCAGAGTTTGTTAATTTTGTCTACCCTGTCAGGGAACCAGCTCTCAATTTTATTGATTTTTCCCCCTATTTTTTAAATCTCTATTTTATTGATTTTCTCTCTGATCTTTATGATTTCCTTCATTCAACTGACTTTAAGTTTTGTTTGTTCTTCTTTTTTCTAGTTCATTTAGGTGATAGATTATTTCTTGTTTTTTTGAGAAAGGCTTGTATCATTGTAAACTTCTCTCTAATGCTTTAGTGGCATTCCACAGATCTTGTATGATTGTGATTTCCTTCTTGATTGTCTCAAGGTTTTTTTTTTTTTTTTTGCCATTTCTTGGGCCGCTCCCTCGGCATATGGAGGTTCCCAGGCTAGGGGTCGAATCGGAGCTGCAGCCGCCAGCCTATGCCAGAGCCACAGCAACGCGGGATCCGAGCCGCATCTGCGACCTACACCACAGCTCACAGCAACGCCGGATCGTTAACCCACTGAGCAAGGGCAGGGATCGAACCCGCAACCTCATGGTTTCTAGTTGGATTCATCAACCACTGCGCCACGACGGGAACTCCTCAAGGTATTTCTTAATTTCCTTTTTGAATTCCTCATTGACCCATTGGTTTTTTTAGTAGCATATTCATAGTCTCCATGTAATCATTTTTTCTCATTTCTTTTCCTGTTGTTGATTTCTAGTTTCATGCTGTTGTATCACAGATAATGCTTGAAGTAACTTTTATACTCTTATGTTTGTTAAGGTTAGTTTTGTGCCCTGATATGTGGTCAGTACTAGAGAATGTTCCATGTGTACTTGGAAAGATTCAGTATCCTGAAGATAACAACTAGGTCTGTTTTATTGTATCATATAGGATGTCTATTTCCTTAGTGATTTTCTGTCTAGAAAATATGTCCATTGATGTGAGTGGGATGTAAAAGTCTCCTGTTATTGCATTCCCATCTGTTTCTCTCTTCCTGTCTGCTAGTGTTTGTTTTATGTATTTGGGAGCTTCTATATTAGGTACATACGTGCATGTTGCTGAGCTTGAAGTCCTTTTCTTGTATTGATTCTTTGTTTTTACTATACAGCGTCCTTCTCCCTTATGGGTTTTGCTTTAAAATCTGTTTTGTCTGATATGAGTATTGTGACTCCCAGTTTCTTACCATTTCTGTTTTCATGAAATACCTTTTTCCATATCATCACTTTCAATCTATGGGTTTCTTTTGCCCTAAATTAAGTCTCTTGTAATCTGCATTGTAGGTTCTTGTTTTTTCAGTCTAGTCTGCCACTTTGTACTTTGTGATTTGAGCTTTATTCCTTTGTCATTTAAAGTTACTATTCATACATATGTATTGCTATTTAAAACCTTGTTTTCCAGTTGATTTTACGTTTCTAATTTGTTCCTTTCTCTTTTTGTTGTTTGATGATTTCCTTTCATTTTATGCTTGTATTCCCTTCTTTTTGGTTTCTGAATCTATTGTATGTTTTGGACTTGTGGTTGCCCTTTTGTTTTTTCAAGTATGTTAACCCCTTCCTATATTGGATTGCTTTAGAGTGATAGTCATATAGTTTCAACACATTCTGCATAAAATAGTCTAGATTTTCTTCCTTTCCTTCTCCACATTTTGTGATTTTGATGACTTTTCTTAATATTTCATGTTTATTTATATCCCTTGTGTTCATCATTACTTTCACCAGTAGGTTTCCTTTTTTTCCATTTTGATCTGTACTGTCTTATTTAAGTGATTACTTTCCAACTTTGATTTTTTTCCTCCCTATGCCTTTTTCTTTTTTTCATTTTTAAAATTTATTTATTTTTTGGCTGTATTTGCAGCACATGGAAGTTTCTGGGCCAGGGATCGAATCCAGACCACAGTTGTGACCTACACGGAAGCTGCAGCAACTGTGGATCTCTAACCTGTTGTCCCATAAGCAGGAACTCCCTTTTCTTTTTAGAGGAGACCTTTCAGTATTTCTTTTTGAATAAGTTTAGTATTGCCATATTGTTTTAGTTTTTGCTTCTCTGAGAAATTGTTTATTTCTCCTTGTATTCTAAATGATATTCTTGCTGGGTAGAGTATTTAGGTTGCATATTTTTCCTTTTCAGATCTTTGAATATATCTTCTCACTCCCTTCTGACCTACAGTATTTTTCTAGAGTAAACTGCTGATAGCCTTATGGGGGTTTCCTTGTAATTAACTCCTTATTTCTTGGCTATCTCTAGAATCCTCTCTTTATGTTTAATTTTTGCTGTTTTTATTATAATTTGTATTGGTGTAGGTCTCTTTGGGTTCATCTTGTTTGGGACACTCTGTGCTTCTCTGTGCTTCGTATATCTGGGTATCTGTTTCTTTCTTGAGATTTTGGAAGTTTTCAGCCATAATTTCTTCAAATACATTTGCAATCTACATTTCTCTTTCTTCTTCTGGAATCCCTTTTAAGCATAGATTAACATACTTTTATCCCACAGATCTCTTATATTACCTTCATTTTTTTTTTTTTTTTCATTTGGCTTTCTGTCAGCTCTCTTAATTGGATGATTTCTATTATTCTATTTCCAAGTCACTTATTTGTTCCTCTGGAATATTCGTTTTGCTGTCATTGCCTTCAGCATAGCTGTCATTTCAACAAATGAATTTTCTAATTTTTCTTGTCTCCTCTTTATAGTTTCTGTTTCCTTTTTCCAATGATTCGAATTTCCTTTTTCTTTCTTTTTTCTTTTTTTGTCTTTTTGTCTTTTAGGACCATATCAGTGGCATATGGAGGTTCCCAGGCTAGCAGTCGAATCGGAGCTGTAGCATCTGGCCTATGCCAGAACCACAGCAACGCAGGATCTGAGCCGTGTCTGCGACCTACACCACAGCTCACTGCAACTCCATATCTGTAACCCACTAAGCAAGGCCAGGGATCAAACCCGCATCCTCATGGATGCTAGGTGGGTTCGTTAACCACTGAGCCACAATGGAAACTCCCTAATTTGCATTTTTGTAGATTTTCTTAATTCCTTCAGTATTTTCATGACTTCCTTTTTAAATTTGATGTGTATTACACTCAAGAGATCTGTTTCATTGTTTGCCCCTTTAGTGGAATTCTCCTGTTCTTTTAACTGGAATTGGTTTCTCTGCTTCTTCTTTTTGCTTCTGTATTTTTACTCTGTGAATTTAGAGGAAATATTTACCTGTTAGTCCTGTAGGGCTTTTTATATGCGGGAATGTCCCTGGGTAGCTTGTGTGGGTCTACTCACAAGGGACTGCTTTTTGTTTGGATGCTTGCTTTCTCTTTCTTCAGCATATGCAGTGTATTATCCCCTTGATATGTGGTGTGTGGGTACATGGCCCATGTGAAGTCTTAAGGACGTTGGGGGGGGGGTGGCTTGCAGCACCAGTCACCCATATTCCTGGGGAGGTGAGGGCAGTGGGCAGTGCCCAGTTGCAGTGACCCCCAGGGAGATGACAGTGTCAGTCAGTGCCCAGTCACAGGGCTTTTCATAAGGGTGCCAAGCAGGTGCAGGCCATGTGTGCTCCTGGTTGCGGGAGCCTTAGCGGTGGCAGTGGTGGGGCACACACACTCTCAGAGAAGCATCAGATCACAGGGCCCTTGTGAACGGTAGTGACAGCGGCAACAGACCGTGTCCACTCCTGGGAAGGCAATGGTTGTTTGGTGATGCCTCGTCACGAGGCCCTTTTTGGCAGTCGACTCTTTCCACCGTCTAAAGTCTGAGATGGCTGCTGCAGCTTATGCCTGCCCCCATAGCACATGCAAGTGGTTCCCCACCTGCCTGAGAGCCCAGGAGCACAGAAAAAGAAGTTCCTATGGTAACCCTTTCCCCAAAATGATGCACTTTCCCCAAATGATGCCTTGTGTCTCCGGTGGGCCTAGGCCTCTTCCTGCATTCCCTTGGCTGTGTTGCACAACACACTAGCTGCCTCAGGCTGTTTCCCTACAGCCAATACTGGTCCCTGGGTCTGACCTCTAAAGTCTCATCCTCAGTACTTAAGACCCCTGTCTGCCCCCATGGATGAGCATCTCAGGGAGAGGTTTACTCATTGTTGCCCTGTCCTCCTGTGTGGCTCTCTCCCTGCTTTCCCCTCCTTAGACTGGCTGTTGCCCTTTCCTCCAAGCCTTAGAAGTGCCCCCTTTGCCCCAACTGATGCCCCTCACCAGTCACAGGTTTCTTGGTGTGTGGAAACCTTTCCTCCTTTCACAGCTCCCTCCCGGAGGTGTTGGTTCCATCCTGATTCCTTCTTTTCTCTCTCTCTTTTTTTCCTTTTGTCCTACCCAGCTATGTGGAGATTTTCTTCCCCTTTTGGAAGTCTGAGGTCCTCTGCCAGCATTCAGTAGATGTTCTGTGAGATTTATTTTATGGGTAGATATTTATTGTTTTTTGTGTTTGTGTGAGAAGGTAAGCTCCACATCATACTCCTCCATGATCTTGATGTGATTTTTTTCTTTTTACAGCTGCACCTGTGGCATGTGGAAGTTTCCAGACTAGTGGTTGGATCAGCCAAGGCCTATGCCACAGCCAGAGCAACACCGGATCAGAGTCGCATCTTCAGCCTACATTGCAGCAATGCCAGATCCTTAGCCCACTTAGCAAGGCCAATCCTCACACAGACAACTTTGGTTCCTTAACCCACTGAGCCACAATGGGAACTCTTTATCTAGATACCCATTTAAATTAAGTCGTATATAGTTGTAGCAAAGCATTTGTCCTAAAGATTATTCTACACTCTGACATTAGATTGCATCATTTTCATAGGTTAAAGGATGCATATCTCTTTGAATTTCTGAGCATATGTTCTATAAAATTCGTTATTTGGATACATCGAGGCAGGATTTGTTTCAGGTAGTTTTGTTTTTCTACAGACATTCTTTAGCATCTTTTTTTTTTTTTTTTTCACTCTGTCTCCTGAATAAGCTTCAGCAATGAATACATGAACCGCAGTTTCTGTATTACAACCCTGTGGATCATAGACATCTTATTTATATTCTGGTTTATGGGATTTGAATCATGAGTGTTCCTCTTTTACCACCAATTGAGAAATTGTATTAGGTTGTTGAAAAGTACATCTTAAATACTGTGAGTTATTTGAAAGTTATGTGTGGTGATACATAGAAGGATCAACCTTTTTAATATTTCTGGTACATAGTAATTGCATGATTAATATAAAATAAAAGAAGAATTTTGTTGAATGAGCGAAAAAAAAGTTTCCTAATGCCTTCTATTCCATAGACTGAATCAAGTTGGAGTTTGTCCATTTGCTCATAAGATTCAGGTTATGCATATTTGATAATAGTATCAGATGCTGTCACTTTTGCTCCTAAGTATGAATTCTGAAAGGTAGGATAAAAGAGATTCCATGAAGTAAGATGTTAGAAACTAGACATGCTCAGTAGTTTGAGGCAGATATTTGATATAGATCCACTTGTTACTGGAAGAAAGATTTCCTAGGCAGGTCATAATTGGGGTAGATGAAATAAGCTGATCACGTTCTACCAGGGAGACTGTATCTCTAGGATCCATAAGCACTCGGAGACTGTGCTGATATACATCTGTACCAGAGCTAGTATCTCTGTGGTCTGGCAGCCTGTTGTGAGGGTCCCACTTAATGGCCTGGAATTCAGGGATAGGAATTCAATCTTTGAGATAAATTGATAATGGACAGGACTCTAGCTAGAGGAACTTAGTTACTGGTTACATTACTAAGGCATTAGTAACCTGTCAATTAAGGCAAAGACTTAGTTCTCTTCTTTTCTTTTTTTGCTATTATTTTACTTCACTTGAAGGGTAGTTGTTAGTTTTGTGTTAGTTTCAGGCAAAGTGATTCAGATTATGTATTTCAGATTATTTTCTATTATAGGTTATTATAAGATAATGAACATAGTTCCTTGTGCTGTACAGTGAATCCTTCTTGCTTATGTATTTTAGTGGTTTATATCTATTAATCGTGTACTCCTAATTTATCCATACCTTATTCCCTTTCCACTTGGGCAGTCATGTTTGTTTTCTATGTCTATGAATCTGTTTCCTTTTTGGATATAATTGCATTTGTATTATTTTTTAGATTTTATATATGAGTGATAGCATATGTCTTTGATAATTTTACTAAATATAATAGTCTCTAGGTCTGTCTATGTTGCTATAAATGGCAGTATTTCATTTTTTGTTATTACTGTATAATATTCCAGTGTGTGTGTGTGTGTGTGTGTGTGTGTGTGTGTGTGTGTGTGTGTATACACCTCATCTTCTTGAGTTAGTCATCTGTTGTTGAACACTTGGGTTATTTCTGTGTCTTGGCTGTTGTAAATAGTGCTGCTGTGAACATTAGGGTCCACATAGCTCTTCAAATTAGAGTTTTTGTTTTTTTTGGATAATTACCTAGGAATGAGACTACTATATTATATGGTAGCTCCGTATTTCATTTTGTAAAGGAACTCCATATTGGTTTTCCATAGTGGCTGTACCTATTTCCATTCTCCTCAAGCAGGGTTCCCTTTTCTTCATGCTTTCTTCAGCATTTATTGTTTCTAGATGCCCTCACTTAACGGGACTACCCACCCCCCCACCACCTGCCAGAGCCATCAAGTAACCCATGTACCCTTTCTCACCCCTCCCAGGGGAGGATCCCTTTCTGTATCACATTGCTGCTGCTACTTGATATTACTACCCCTGGGGGCCCCAGTGCCAGCTGTCTGCTGTCCCCACTGTCACAGTGTCCCTGGTCTCTGCAGCAGTCACAGCAGCTTCACTTATGCTGATGGTGGAGCAGAACGCATTCAGATCATAGGGCCACAGCTATATTTGTGCCAACAAAAAGTATTCCCAGGGCAACCTCAGCCTGGGACCTGGGTTCCTCCTATGGCAGCACACCCAGGCGTGGGTCCCGCCAATGCCGAGCCACAGAGAATTTCTAGACCTATTTTATGATAGCCATTGCCTGGTGGTGTTACACTAACAATGAAGTATCAGAAAGAGAAACTTTTTAAAAACCCCATTTAAAATTGTATCCAAAAAAATACCTAATAGAGTTCCCTGGTGGCTCAGTGGGTTAAGTATTCAGCACTGTTACTGCTGTGGCACGGGTTCAGTCCCTGGCCTGGGAACTTGTGCATGCTGTGTGCACAACCAAAAAACCCCCACCAAAAACAAACAAACAAAAAAACCCCTAGGAATAAATTTTACGAAGGATGTGGTAGAACTATATACTGAAAACTATAAAACACTGATGAAAGAAATTGAAGATGATTCAGAGAAATGAAAAGATATCCCATGATCATAGGTTGGAATAATAATGTTATAATGCATCGGTTGAGTAATCTATGACAAAGGTGGAAAGGATATACAACAGAGAAAAGATAGTCTTCTTCAAGAAGCGGTGTTGAGAATGCTGGACAGGTATGTGCAAAGCAATTAAATTAGAACAGTCCCTCACACTGAATACATAAACAAACTCAGTATGGTTGAAAGACCTAAATATAAGATATGACACATAAAACTCTTAGAAGAGAACATAGGAAAGATATTCTCTGACGTAAATCATAACAGTATTTTCTTAGATCAGTCTTTTAAGGCAAAATAAATAAAAGGAAAGAAAGAAATTGGAAACTAATCAAAATAAATGCTTTTGCACAGCAAAGGAAACCACCAACAAAATGAAAAGATAACCTATGGAACAGGAGAAAATATTTGCAAATGATGCTGCAGACAAGGGGTTAATGTAACCAAATATAATATAACCAAAACAAGTTGAATATTGAAAAAAATCAAACAACCCAATCCCCCCCCCCCCAAAAAAAGGGCAAAAGACCTGAATAGACTTTTTTTTTCAGTGAAGACTTATTATAGATAGCCAACAGGTACATGATAAGTTGTTTGACATCGCTAACTATTAGAGAAATACAAATCAAAATCACAATGAGGTATTACCTCACACTGATGAGAATGACTCAGTTCTTAATATGGCAGAAACTTGGAACTGGACCAGACAGGCAAGTTGATACAGAACATCACCCATTTTTTTTCATTTGAGAGCACCATGGATCTTGTCCAGGAATGAGACCACATCTACAAGTATCTGACCTTCATTGCACAAAAAGTGTAGGGAAAGGAAGCCTGGGAAGTCACAAGTAATTAAAATTTACCTTTTGAAATAACAACAGAATTCTTAATTTTCAAATCCCTTCTACAACATTGTCCCCAGCTTCCACACAAATGTGATTTTATCGGAGTAAGTATACCTACATTCTGAGAGAAGAATTATTTTTAAGACTGCAAAATTGTACCCTTTGGGTATAAACTAAAGATTGAATGTACCCTGTTATACTGTGATCTTTCCTCTTCCTTACTCTTTTTATGAAGGACAGACTTTTTTTTTTTTTGGTCTTTTCTAGGGCCGCACCAGCAGCATATGGAGGTTCCCAGGATGAGGGTCCTAATTGGGAGCTCTAGCCGAAGGCCTAGAGCACAGCCACAGCAACGTGGGATCCATGCCATGTGTGTGACCTACACTATAGCTCATGCCAACGCCAGATCCTTAACCCACTGAGCAAGGCCAGAGATTGAACCCACAACCTTGTGGTTCCTAGTTGGATTTGTTAATCACTGAGCTATGACGGGGACTCCGGGACAGACTTTCTGAACATCAGCTTTTTGGTTTGTGTTTTTGCATCCTTACTGTATTTTTTTTTTTTTTACCTTTTAAAAATTTATTTTATTAAAGTATAGCTGATTTACAATGCTGTGTTAATTTCTGCTGTACAATGGAATGGCTAAGTTATATACATATATATATATTATTTTTTATATTCTTTTCCACTATAGTTTATCACAGGATATTGAATATCATTCCCCGGGCTCGACAGTAGGACCTTGTTGTTTTTATATTCTATGTATAGTAATAACCATACCACCTTTAAAGGGTATGTTGGCTATTCCCAGTGATTAACAATTATTTTAAAAGTTGCAAGGAATTTTTTTGTACTTTCTTTTTTTTTCTATTGATTTTCACCCATATGATACTTTTCTGAAAAGAGGATGTCTCAAGTAAAAGACATGCATTCTGGTGGGAAGGTAACATTTTTTTTTTTAAGTTTTTAAGTTTTTCAGTGTCTGTGAGTCAGCATCTGCTCTGCAAAGAAGTTCAGTCTGTCCTTTTTTGAAATTCCGCATGTCAGTGAAAGCATTTGATGTTGGTGTCTCATTGTATGGCTGACTTCACTCAGCACGGTAATTTCTAGGTCCATCCGTGTTGCTAAAAGTGCTGGTATTTCGTTCTTTTTGATGGCTGAGTAATATTCCATTGTGAATATGTACCACCTCTTCTTGATCCACTCCTCTGCAGATGGACATTTAGGTTGTTTCCATGTCTTGGCTATTGTAAATAGTGCCGCAATGAACATCGGAGTACACGTGTCTTTGTGAGTCGTGGTTTTCTCTGGATAGATGCCCAGGAGTGGGACTGCTGGATCAAATGGTAGTTCTATGTTTAGTTTTCTGAGGAATCTCCATACTGTTTTCCAGAGTGGTTGCACCAATTTACAATCCCACCAACAGTGTACTAGGGTTCCTTTTTCTGCACACCCTCTCCAGCACTTACTGTGTGTAGACTTTTGGATGATGGCCATTCTGGCTGGTGTAAGGTGGTAGCTCATAGTGGTTTTGATTTGCATTTCTCTAATAATGAGTGATGCTGAACATCTTTTCATGTGTTTTTTTTGGCCATCTGTATGTCTTCTTTGGAGAATGGTCTGTTTAGATCTTCTGCCCATTTTTGGATGGGGTTGTTTGTTTTTTTGGTGTGGAGCTGCAGAAGGTGTTTCTAAATTTTGGAGCCGAATCCCTTGTCAATTGGTTGACTTGCAAAGATTTTCTCCCATTCTGTGGGTTGTCTTTTTGTGTTGTTTAGGGTTTCCTTTGCTGTGCAGAAACTTTTCAGTTTGATTAGGTCCCATTTGTGTATTTTTGGTTTTTTTGTCAATACTCTGATAGGTGGATCTGAGAAGATGTTGCTGTCGTTTATGTCAGAGAGTGTTTGGCCTATGTTTTTCTTTAGGAGTTTTATAGTGTCTGGGTCTTATATCTAGATCTTTAATCCATTTTGAGTTTATTTTTGTGTATGGTGTTAGGGAGTGTTCTAATTTCATTCTTTTCCATGTGGCTGTCCAGTTTTCTCAGCACCACTTATTGAACAGGCTGTCCTTTCTCCATTGTATATTCATGCCTCCTTTGTCATAGGTGAGTTGGCTATAGGTGTGTGGGTTGAATTCTGGGCTTTCTGTCCTGTTTCACTGATCTATATTTTTGTCTTTGTGCCAGTACCATGCGGTTTTTGATGACTGTTGCTTTGTAGTATGGTCTGAAGTCCGGGAGCCTGATTCCTCCAGCTCCATTTTTCTTTTTCAGGGTGTCTTTGGCTATTCTGTGTCTTTTGTGCTTCGAAACAAATTTTAAAATATTTTTTTCGAGTTCTGGGAAAAATGTTCTTGGTAATTTGATAGAGATTGCACTGAACCTGTAGATTGCTTTAGGTAGTATAGTCATTTTGATAATATTAACTCTTCCAATCCACGGGCATGGTGTATCTTTCCAACTATTTGTGTCATCTTTGGATTTCTTTCATCAGTGGCTTGTAGTTTTCCGAGTACAGGTCTTTTGTTTCCTTAGGTAGGTTTACTCCTAGGTATTTTATTCTTTTGGATGCGATGGTAAACGGGATTGCTTCCCTAATTTCATTTTCTGCTCTTTCATTGTTAGTATATAGAAATGCCATTGATTTCTGTGTATTAATTTTGTATCCTTCGACTTTGCCAGATTTGTGGATGAGCTCTAACAGTTTTCTGGTAGAGTCTTTAGGATTCTCGGGGTATAGTATCATGTCATCTGCAAGTAGGGATAGTTTTACTTCTTCCTTTCCAATTTGGATTCCTTTTATCTCTTTTACTTCTCTGATCTCTGTGGCTAGGATGTCCAAAACTATGTTGAAGAGTAGTGGCGAGAGCAGACATCCTTGTCTTGTTCCTGATCTCAGCAGGAATTCTTTCAGCTTTTCACCATTGAGAAAGATGTTAGCTGTGGGTTTGTCATATAAGGCCTTTATCATGTTGAGGTAGGTTCCCGTTATGCCCACTTTCTGAAGGGTTTTTATCAGAAATGGGTTTTGGATTTTGTCAAAGGCTTTTTCCGTGTCTATTGAGAGGATCGTATGGTTTTTATTCTTCAGTTTGTTAATGTGGTGTTTCACACTGATGGATTTGCAGATATTGAAGAACCCTTGCATCCCTGGGATAAATCCCACTTGATCATGATGTATAATCCTTTCAATGTTTTGTTGGATTCGGTTTGCTAGTATTTTGTTGAGGATTTTTGCATCGATGTTCATCAGTGAAATTGGCCTGTAGTTTTCTTTCTTTCTTTCTTTTTTTTTTTTTTTTTGTGGTGTCTTTGTCTGGTTTTGGTATCAGGGTAATGGTGGCCTCATAGAATGAGTTTGGGAGTATCCCTTCCTCTGCAGTTTTTTGATAATAGTTTCAGGAGGAGAGGTGTTAGCTCTTCACTAAATGTTTGATAGAATTCGCCTGTGAAGCCCTCTGGTCCTGGACTTTTGTTTGTTGGAAGTTTTGTAATCACAGTTTCAATTTCAGTTCTTGTGATGGGTCCATTCGTCTTTTCTATTTCATCTTGGTTTAGTCTTGGAAGATTGTGCTTTTCTAAGAATTTGTCCATTTCTTCTAGGTTTTCCGTTTTATTGGCGTATAGTTGCATATAGTAATCTCTTATGAATCCTTTGTATTTCTGTGATGTCTCCTTTTTCATTTCTAATTTTATTGATTTGAGTCCTCTCTCTTTTTTGCTTGGTAAGTCTGGCTGGGGGTTTATCAATTTTGTTGATCTTTTCAAAGAACCAGCTTTTTGTTTCATTGCTCTTTTCTGTGGTTTTCTTTGTTTCTATTTCATTGATTTCTGCTCTGATCTTTATGATTTCTTTCCTTCTACTAACTTTCGGCCTTGTCTGTTGTCTCTTGAGCTGCTTTAGATGTAGAGTTAGCTTGCTTATTTGAGCTTTTTCTTGTTTCCTGAGGTGGGGTTGTATTGCCATGAACTTTCCTCTTAGAACGGCTTTTGCTGCATCCCATAGGTTTTGGAGTGTCGTATCTTTGTTGTCATTTGCTCTAGGTATTTTTTAATTTCCTCTTTGATTTCTTCAGTGATCCGTTGGTTGTTTAGTCTCCACGTGTTTATGTTTTTTGCAGATTTTTTCTTGTTGTTGATTGCCAGTCGTAAAGCGTTGTGGTTGGAAAAGATGCTTGATATGATTTCAATTTTCTTAAAGTTACCGAGGTTGGATTTGTAGCCCAGGATGTGATCAATCTTGGAGAATGTTCCATGTGCACTTGAGAAGAATGTGTGTTCTGTTGCTTTTGGATGAAATGTCCTATAAATATCTATTAAGTCCATCTGGTTTAATGCTTCATTCAGGGCCTGTGTTTCCTTAATGATTTCCTGTCTGGTTGATCTGTCCATTGCTGTGAGTGGGGTGTTAAAGTCCCCCACTATGATTGTGTTATTGTCGATTTGTCCTTTTAAGATTGTTAGCAGTTGCCTTAAATATTGTGGTGAACCTATGTTGGGTGCGTAGATATTTAAAATTGTTATATCATCTTCTTGGATTGATCCTTTGACCATTATGTAATGTCCTTCTTTGTCCCTTAAAATATTCTTCATTTTAAAGTCTATTTTGTCTGATAGGAGTATTGCTAACTCCAGCTTTCTTTTGATAGCCGTTTGCTTGAAATATCTTCTTCCATCCTCTCGCTTTCAATTTGTATGTGTCCCTAGAAGTGAAGTGGGTCTCTTGAAGACAGCATATATATGGATCTTGGTTTTGCATCCATTCAGCCAGTCTGTGTCTTTTGGTTGGGGCATGTAGTTCATTAACATTTAAGGTAATTATTGATAATGTATGTTCTTATTGCCATTTCGTTAATTGCTTTGGGTTTGTTTTTTGCTGCTCTTTTTTCTTTCCCTCTTCTCTTGTTCTTTTCTGCCTATAGAAGTTCTTGTAGTATTTGTTGTAAGGCTGGTTTGGTGTTGCTGAATTCTCTCAGCTTTTGTTTATCTGTGAAGGTTTTGATCTCCTTCAAATCTGAATGAGAGCCTTGCTGGGTAGAGTAATCTTGGTTGGAGGTTTTTTCCTTTCATCATGTTAAGTATATCATGCCACTCCCTTCTGGCCTGCAGAGTTTCTGTTGAAAAATCTGCCGATAACCTTATTGGGGTTCCCTTGTATGTTATTTGTTTCTTTTCCCTAGCTGCTTTCAAGATTTTCTCTTTGTCTTTAATTTTGGTCAGTTTGATTAGTATGTGTCTCGGGGTGTTCCTCCTTGGGTTTATTTTATATGGTTCTCGTTGTGCTTCCTGGATTTGAGTGAGTGATTCCTTCCCCATGTTAAGGAAGTTTTCGGCTATTATCTCTTGGAATATTTCTTCTGTCTCCTCTCTCTCTTCTCCTTCTGGCACCCCTATAATACGGGTGTTGGTGCATTTAACATTGTCCCAGAGTTCTCTGGGACTCTCTTTATTTGTTTTCAATCTTTTTTCTCTTTTCTGTTCTGCATCCGTAATTTCCACTAATCTGTCCTCCACCTCGCTTATTCGTTCTTCTGTCTCCTGTATTCTGCTGTTAGCTGCTTCTAGTGAATTTTTTATTTCAGTTATTGTATTTTGCATCTCTTCTTGTTTAAGTTTTATATCTTGTATCTCTTTGGTCAGTGTTTCTTTGGTAAGTTATCCATCTTTGCCTCCAGTTTATTTCCAATGTCTTGCATCATCTTCAGCACCAACAGTCTAAAGTCTTTTTCCTGGAGGCCGAGAATCTCCTGATCACTTAGCTGATTTTCTAGGGATTTTTCTTTTTCCCTCATCTGAGTTACAGTTCTCTATCTTTTCATTTTTATAGGATTTTGGTTGTAGTGAGCTTCTTACAGATAATAGAGTTATAGCATTTCTTGCTTCTGGTGTCTGCCCCCCTTGTGGCTGAAGTCAGCATGGGGGGCTTGCTATAGGCTTCCCCCTGGTAGGTGGAGCCGATTCTAATCCCTCTGGTGGGTGGGGCGAAGTCTCTCTGGATGGGATTAGAGGTAGTTGTGTGCCTGAAGGGTCTTTAGGCAGCCTGTTTACTGAGGGGCGGGGCTTTGATCCCACCTGGATTGTTGTTTGCCCTGCTTCTCAGCACTGACTAACCCAGGGGGCCAGATTTTCCCAAAATGGCCACCTCCAGAGAAAGGAACGCTGCTGAATATTCCTGAGAGCTTTGTCTTCAATGTCCTTCCCTCACAACAAGCCACGTTCACCCCTGTTTTCCTAGGATGTCCTCCAAGAACTGTGGTCAGGTTTTACCCGGATTCCCTTCGAAACTTTGCTTTGCCCCGGGACTCAGTGCACGTGAAAGTCTGTGTGTGCCTTTTAAGAATGGGGTCTCTGTTTCCCCCAGTCCCGTGGAGCTTCTGCGCCCAAGCCCCACTGACCTTCAATGCCAGATGCTCCGGGGCTCTTTCTCCCCGTGCCAGATCCCCACACGTGGGATTTTCTTGTGGGGCTCAGTACTCTCACTAGTGTAGGTGAGTCTCTGTGAACCAATTAGTTTCCAGTCTGTGGAGCTTCCCACCCAGGAGGTATGGGGTTGTTTATATCGTGAAATCACCCCTCCTACCTCTTGATGTGTCCTCCTCTTTTTCTTCTGGAGTAGGGTATCTTTTTTAAGGTTTCCGGTCCATTTGGGTGAAGAATGCTCAGTCTTTAGTTGTGAATTTTGCTGTTTTTAGGAGGGAAGTTGAGCTCCAGTCCTTCTATTATGCCATCTTAATACTGTCCCGGTAAAAGTCTCTTTACTGTATTTACTGTCCAGATCTGTATTAAGAAAATATGTCTTGTCATAATGGGATAAATAGACCGTAGATAAGATCAAGTGGATTTTTTTTAGCTTTTTATTTGTGCTTTATAATAAGTGTTATAGTCTCCCACATTTGACAATGATGGTTTATTTTCTCTTTATTCATGGAGTTTATTTCATATAAAATGTGTATATTGATGTATGTGTCTATAGTATGTACAGAGATTAGTACACATACACAAGCTCATTTGTTGTGGCATTATTTGTAGTAAAAAAATATCTAAAACAATAAATGTTCATCAACAGGTTAATGGTTAAATGTTAATGTGTATCTATAGAATGGAATACTGCAGCTTTCAGAAGCATCAAAACAGTCTCTAGGTCTTGCTGTGGATTAAGTACGTAGTATGTTGATAATGAAAATAGAATGGTGCAGAACTCTGTATACCTATCAGAATAGAAAAGATACCTGGAAATATATATGTGTTTTATCAGAATTTTAAAAATTCTGATAAAATGCACATATGATTTGCCAGTTTATTTTTGTGTGTGTGTGTACAGGTTCAGTGGTGTTAAATACATTCGTATGTTACGCAGTTTTTATCACCATCTATCTGTATAACTCTCTTGATCTTTTAAAACTGAAACCGTATGCCCATTAAACCCTCATTCCTCCTTACCCCCAGACCCTGGCAATCTCCATCCTAGTTTCTGTCTCTGATGATTTTAACTAAGTACGTAATGTAAAGTGCAATCATAGTATTTGTCTTTTGGCAACTGGCTTATTTCACCTAACACAGTGTCCTCAGAGTCCATTCACATTGTGGCATATGTCAGAATTTCCTTCCTTTTTAAGGCTAAGTACTATGCCATTTTGTGTGTGTACACATGCCACATTTGCTCATCCATTCATCCACCAATGGGCACTTGGGTTACTAGTAAGTTTTAGTTTTTGTGAACAGTACAGCTACAAATAAGGGTGTACAGATATCCTTGATAACCTGCTTTCAGTTCTTTTGGGTACATATATAGATGTGTTATTGATATATAGTTAATTTGGTTTTTAATTTTTTGAGGAACTGCCATGCTGTTTTCCACAAGAGCAGTACCATTTTTCATTTCCATCCATAGTCCAATTTCTCCACATCATTGTGTAGACTTTTTTTTGGTAGTAGCTGTCCTAATAGATGTGAGGTAGCTTCTCATTATAATTTTTGACTTGCATGTCTCCTGATTATTAGTGATGTTGAACATCTTTTCACATGCTCCTTGGTCATTTACTTATCTTTTTTGAAGAAATGTCTGTTCAAATCATTTGCCCATTTTTTGAATTAGGTTGTTTTATTGAGTTTTAGGAGTTCTTTATTTATTCTGGATATTAATTTCTTATCTGATATGATTTACAAATATTTTCTCTCATTCTTTGTGTTATGTTTTTATTCTTTTCCCATTGAATGGTCTTGGTACCCTTGTCAAAAGTTATTTAACCATATATGTGACAGTTTATGTCTGGCTGTCTATTCTCTTCCAGTGGTCTATATATTTGCTTTTATGCCAGCACCACACTGTTTTAATTATTCTTGTTTTGTAGTAAGTTTTAGGATCAGGAAGTGTGAGTGTTCCAACACTCTTTTTTTGTGTTATTTTTTGGGGGGAGTGGTTGTTTGTTTTGTTTGCTTGTTTGCTGTTCTCAGGGTATGCAGAAGTTCCCAGGCTTGGGTCTGAACCCACACCACCTCAGCGACCCTTGCTGCTGCAGTGACAACATTGGATTAAGAATTAAAAACCAATGGGAACTGCATCCAGCATTGTTCTTTTTTTCAAGATTATTTTGGCTTTCAAGGTCCTTTGAGATACCCTATGAATTATAGAATGGGTTTTTACTATATGTTCTTTAATTTCTTTCATGTGTACTTTTTAAAAAATATTCCAATGTCTTTGGAAGAACATATAAGGAATGAATAATTTTGGTTGAAAGAACCAGTCTTCTTTAGTAAGGCATGAGGGCAAGGGTGGGCAAGTTTTCATTGTATAACTTTAATCACCTTTTGAATTTTGAGCCATGTAAATGTGTTGCCTATTCAATAAAGAAAAATAACATAACATTTTCCCCCTTCCCCTTTTCTTTCTCTCTCTCTCTCCCTCCCCCCCCCCCCGCCCCCCCCCCCCCCCCCCACACACACATTCATGCACACATCTGCCACAGGTAAGATACCTCTTTCTCCAAAGAGTGAGCGCAGGAACAAGACTTGTTAGGATCTGTACTAGTCTAGTTAAATGGAATGAATGCAAGAAATAATGATATTTTCAGGCAATTTTAAGTTGGTCAGTATGGCAGGATAGTAGCTTGTAAATAGGGATCTGATGTGACAGATGACTGAACAGGTAGTAATTGAGAGCCTTACTTGCCAGGCTGAGGAGTTTGGACTTTAACTTGGTGGTTATGAAAGTATTGAAGATCAGAGAGCATTCAATAAACAAGGATGCAAGTGATGGGATTAAGTTTGTAACATAAAGATTACTATGGTTATACTATTAGAATAGAAAGGCATAGTCTAACAAATATGATGTAAGCCATATCTGTAGTTAATATTTTCTAGTAAGTTTCAACATGTAGATAAAATTAATAATATAATTTATTTAACCTAATATACCTAAAATATTATCATCTCATCATGTAATCAGTATATTAGTGAGATATTTTATATGCTTTTTCATATTAAATCTTCACAATCTTATGGATATTCAACACATCGTTCACCTAAATTTTGAGCAGCCATGTTTCAAATGTTCTGTTAGCTATGTGAGGGTAGAGGCTCTAATGTGGGATAGTGCATGTATGGAGAATCAGTATGTCTTTTTGTTGAAAAGTGCATAATCGTTTGTCATTCAGGAATTGCAGATTAAGACTACAGGGAGTTATTGCTATACAACTGTAGAATGGCTGAAATCTAAAAACCTGGTAGTAACATTTTCCTGGCAAGAATGTGAAGCGGTAGGTGCTCTCATTCATTGCTAGTCAGAATGCAAAATGGTATCACCACTTTGGAAAACATTGTACAAAACTAAACATAATTTTTTTGTATGATCTAGTAATTGTCCTCCTATGCCTTTACACAACTATTTGTTTTTTCCACACAAAACCCTGTATATGAATGCCAAAGGCACTTCATTCCTAACTGCCAAAAATAGTGGCCAAGATACTCATCATTAGGTAAATTGATGACAAAATATGGTACATCAATGAAATGGAATATTGTTTAGAGATAAATAGAAATGAGCTATTATTCAACCACTGAAAGACATGAATCAATCTTAAATGTGTAAAAGTGAAAGACGCCAGTAGGAAAAGCCTATATCCTCTGTGATTTCAATTATATAACTTTTTTGAAAGATGAATTTTCATAGTGGTGATTTTTTAAAAGAAAATTGGTGACTGCCAAGGGGGAAGTAGGAGGTTTGAATGGGTGTGAGAGACAGGTATTTTTTAAGGTAGTACAACTATTCTCTGTGATACCATGATTGTGCATGCATGACACTGTGTATTTGTCCAAACCCACTGAACTTTTCAGGAAAAGAGTAAGTTTTTAATTTAATGTAATTTTTTGGCCATGGCATACAGTGGCTTGATATGGGATCTCAGTTCCCAGACGAGGGATTGAATCCCAGACCAGGCTGGGATCCTAACTATTAGATCACCAGGGAACTCCCCCCAAAAGAGTGAATTTCATAAATGAAGATTTTTTTAACAGTCATTTAGAAAGTTAGGGGAATACCAGGATGGCATGTTGAGTGTAACAAAGTAATCTAACTCTTTTGCAATGAAGGAGATTTCCTGATTTCAGTAACTTCGGAAATAAGTCTATAAGACTTCAGTCAAAGAAATTGGACACAGTGGATGTAAGAACTACAGTCTGGTTCATCAAGTTGTCTTACATGGGGTATGGCTTAAAATAGTGTTCTGTATGTTTATTGATGAGAGCCGTGTTTCTCGTTGGACTGGGAGTTTATATAGATGAGCCAAGGAGAAGAGATATCCATGTGATAATGGATTAGAGTTGGAGGTACCAGTGCAGTTTCAACTTACATTTAGCTTAATATAGATAATAAATCATTGTGTATAGCAGTATTTATAGTTATGTGTACATATATGAAACTTATATTTCTTTGTTTTGTCTGCTTAAGGGCCTATAATCAACAGCACTCAGTATTAAGGAATACTCATCCATATTGAATGAATGAAAATAGATAAATCTTCCATACTGAAGAATTTCAAATAGTATGTGTAAATACTCTACCTTTAAGGAGGTGGAATATAGTTCCCCACCCCTTAAATGTGGGATTCACATGGTGACTTTCTTGCAAAAGGCGCATTATGGAAAAGGAAGGAAAAATAACTTTACAGAAGAGAGCCCTGACAATTTACCACCTCAGCCAACTGTTAACAGTTAATATTGAGTGATAAATCATGTTGTTGGTGGAGTTCCCATCGTGGCGCAGTGGTTAACGAATCCGACTAGGAACCATGAGGCTGCAGGTTTGGTCTCTGGCCTTGCTCAGTGAGTTAAGGATCTGGCGTTGCCATGAGCTGTGGTGTAGGTTTCAGACGCGACTTGGATCCCACGTTGCTGTGGCTCTGGTGTAGGCCGGTGGCTGCAGCTCTGATTCGACCCCTAGCCTGGGAACCTCCGTATGCCATGGGAGTGGCCCTAGAAAAGGCATAAAGACCAAAAAAAAAAAAAAATCATGTTGTTAGTATGTCCCCTTGACTTGAGGTGATAAAAATGACCCTTTATCTCACATCTTCCTCCCCAAACCTGTAATCCCAGTTTAGCTGTGAGAAAAATGTTAGACAAACTATAGTTGAGGTACATTGTATACAATATCTGAAGTACCTATACAATACAACATAACTGTAAAATACAAAATACCTATGCAAAATTCCTCGAAATTGTCAAGGTCACCAAAAACCAGGAAAGTGTCAAAACTGTTGAAGCAATAAGGAGCTTAGGGAGACATGTGAATATGATGTGGTATCCTTGATGGGCTCCTAAAATAGAAAAAGTCAGAAGAAAAAAAGGAAGAAAATCTGAGTGAAGTGTGCACATTTATTAATGTATCAATATTGGTTCATTAGCTACAACAAATACAAATAGTAAGATGTCAGTAATAGGGGTAATTAGATATATGTGGGAATTCCTTGTGGTGTCTTCACAAATTTTTGTAAATCTAACACTATTCTAAAAATAATTTATTTAAAAACAAGCAGTAAATTTATTATGTATTAACCCCCACACAAAAATTGTTGTCAGGCTGTTAAACTGTGAAGAAGAGTGGAAGAATACAGGAATAGAGAATGAAAGGAGCAGGTCCTGTGAGCAGGGAGAGAAGCCCCTGCATGCTATGCTTTGTAGTGTTCCTCCAGGGCCCTCTAGTTATAAAGCCTACCACTGCAGCAGAAACAAAAGAGAAATGTTTACAAAGTCCAACTCCAGCATGGCAAATGTAGACTTGGAGAGGAGAAGCAATAAATTATAACTGAAACAGGCTGTTAATGAGAGTGAAGTAAACCACTCAAGAGAGACTATAAAGATTGAGAATATGTTCAGGAGAGACCTAAGGTAACATCAATAGGTAAAGGATATTGGGAGGGAAAAGACATCTGAAAGGCAAGGAAGAAATAACATGGCCTGTTCAGAGAATTTTTTTTTAAATGTCTATTACATTTCACCATTAATTTTCTTGGTAAGTTTGGTGAAGCAGCAAGCCTGGTGAGCTTATATATGAATGAAATTTATGGCAATAATAACAGTGGCTGCAAGCAGTTCTGACCTGAATCTAAAGGTGAGACATAGATAATGTAATAACTATGTTGACTTTTTAAAAAAATTTGGGGCTTGGGATGGGTTGTTAATTGTAATTCCTGTCAAGGCAGGAATTTTTTTTTGTTTATTGCCACATATCTAGTACCTAGAATGGTTCCAAATGTGCTCAATATCTATTTGTTGCATGACTGGATTAGAGATCTTCGAGCACTTAAGTTGAGGGAGAAGTTGAACATGCAGCTTTTCCAAATAATGTTTTATTGAGCAAAACTGAGGAAATCAAGTATTGAGGAAAATAGGAAGAAGAAAATGTCGAGAAGAGAGCATGGTCAGGGACATGGTTAAAATGTTCTCATTGGCATTATTGTACAAAATACTAAATTTTTGAACTTTATTTTATGCTGTGCTGTATATAATTTTACTTGTACTTTGCTGTTTGTACTTTGTTTTTATTACTGAAAACATTGTAAAGCTTCCTTTGGGATTATCTTATATAATTAGTACTAACTGCCTTTTACAGCATCAAATGTAATTTGAGATCATATGCTGTATACCTCCATTTAATTTAACTTTTCTTCATCTTTGTACTTAGTCTACAAATAAGAAACCTCGAAAATCTCCAGGAGAGAAGAGTAGAATTGAAGCTGGAGTTAGAGGAACAGGCCGTGGAAGAGCTAATGGGCACCCTCAACAGAATGGTGAAGGGGAGCCTGTCACATTATTTGAAGTGGTGAAACTGGGGAAAAGTGCAATGCAGGTAAATTTTGAGTATTTTTATCTTATTAATAAAACAATATGGTCAATAATATGTGGAACCTGTTAGTGTATATTTGATATTTTATATACTCTTATTGTGTAATCAAGTTTCTTAACTTAAATGTTTTTCTTAATAATAAGATGAAGATTACAAATTTAGATTGAATTGTGCTGAGTTAAGGTAACTTGCATATAATAGGAGCTGCCTAGGAGAATTTTTATTGCCTTAATAACATATTTTTTTTAGAATTTTGACTTAATATAAGTAAAATATGTGTATTGAAGAATAATTCGAAGAAAAGTGGTATGAAATATTCCTAAGTAGTGAAGTAGGAATAACCACAGTTAATATCATATGGTTATTTGTGTGTATGCGTGTGATCTTTTATAACTTTCTTACTTTCTTTTTTCTCTCCTCGTTCACTCAACAAATATTGAATATTCTATAAGAGTACACCTTATCAGTTTCTTTACTAATGAATTATAAGAATAAACCATACTTATTTTACTCTTCCTTTAATGTGTCTGCCCATTTTTTCACTGTTATACAACTTATTCATTATTCGTCTTTACTTTTCTGCATGTATTTATTTTAAAGTACTGAAGGTGAAATTATTTGCTGAAGAGTATTTCTTAACTCTGGTTTATAAATATCATTTTACTCTCCATAGTCTTGTACTACTTTATCTTTCACCAGGTACATAGCTCGCAGTTGGATATTTTATATTTAAGGGTTATTTGACAACATAGATGAAAATGATAATTCATTATTTTAATTTGCATTTTTTGATTACTAATGATTAATAATATATTAAATCTTTATTTGATATTTGCTCATTTTTGATACCTCATTTGCTTTTTTTAAAATTTTTGGTCTTTTTTCTAGTGCCGCACCTATGGCATATGGAGGTTCCCAGGCTAGGGGTCCAATCGGAGCTGTAGCCACTGGCCTACGCCAGAGCCACAGAAGTGCCAGATCCGAGCCGCGTCTGCAACCTACACCACAGCTCACTGCAACGCCGGATCCTTAACCCACTGAGTGAGGCCAGGGATCGAACCTGCAACCTCATGGTTCCTAGTTGGATTCGTTAACCATTGAGCCACAATGAGAACTCCCTGATACCTCATTTTCAATTTCAGTTTACAATTAAGGTAATTTATGAAACATTTATTTTTAGAACTTAAAGCAGGCAACTTTTTGTTAGTATGTTTTCTATGCTACAGATGTGGCCCTAAAGAGAAAAACAAACAAACAAAAACCTCACTTTTAGGACATCATGGGCTGAAGGAAGGGAAAGGACAGACACAGTCCTTATAACTAGGACCTGAATTAAAATGATTACTTACTTGGTTGGTGCCTGGGTCTGTATAAATCTCCAGTATCATCTTAGAGCAAGAGGTGTTTTGTTTTGCTTTGTTTTGTTTTATGATCTAGGTCTGCAGTGGAATAAGGTAATCACCAAAATATCGGATGGGGAGAGATGAGTAATAAAAGAAAGAAATTTATTTAAGATTATGGAGAGATGAAAGAAGAAATTCTGTATCTAATACCAAAAAGGAAATAAACTTAGTTGATTGGTTTTACTGAGGATAAAAAGCTATGTTAGATGCCGTCAAAGGGAGAGTTCAGGAATTGGCATACATTAGGCATTTGTTAGAATGTAGCCCAGAGAAATAAAAAAGTAAATATGAAAGGACAGTTGAGTGACCTTGGTGGGTTGAAAAGGTTCCAAAATATACAGAGGAAGAATTTTGAGGGAACAGACATAGTTGTTTTTTTGTTTTTGGGGGGGGAGTTTGAGATTTTTATTTTTTATTTATTTTTTTATTACTCAGTGAATTTATTACATTTATAATTGTACAACAATCATCACAACCAAATTTTAGGGCAGTTCCATCCCAAACCCTCAGTGCATCCCTCCACCCCCAACCTGTCTCATTTGGAAACCATAAGTTTTTCAAAGTCTGTGAGTCAGTATCTGTACTGCAGAGAAGTTCATTGTGTCTTTTTTTTTAGATTCCACATGTAAGTGATAACATTTGATGTTGGTGTCTCATTGTCTGACTGACTTCACTTCGCATAATTCTAGGTCTATCCATGTTGCTGCAAATACCGGTATTTCTTTCCTTTTAATGTTTGAGTAATATTCCATTCTGTATATGTACCACATCTTCTTTATCCACTCCTCCATCAATGGAGATTTAGGTTGTTTCCCTGTCTTGGCTATTGCATATAGTGCTGCAATGTACATTGGCGTACATGTATCTTTTCAAGTCGTGGTTTTCTCTGGATAGATGCCCAGCAGTGGGATTGCTGGATCAAATGGTAATTCTATTTTTAGTTTTCTGAGGAATCTCCATACTGTTTTCCAGAGTGGTTGCACCAATTTACAATCCCACCAACAGTGTAATATGGAACAGACATAGTTTTTGAAGAGGTAGTTTTAGGAGAAATTTCCTTAGATCTGGAGTTTGTTTGGAGTAAGATAAGTGAAATTCATTACACAGCTAAAAATAGTACAGGCGTTCCTTGTTTTTGTTTTTTCCCTGCACTTCGCAGATACTGCATTTTTTACAAATAAAAGGTTGGTGGCAACTCTTCATCAATGATGCAAGTCTATCAGCACTGTTTTTCCAACAGCATTATTTTTTAATTAAGGTATGTACAGTGCTTTTTTTTTAGACATGATGTTGTTGCACACTTGATAGACTGTAGTATATTGTAAATATAACTTTTATTCACACCGGAAAACTAAAAATTTCACGACTTGTTTTATTGTGATATTTTCGTCATTGCAGTAGTCTGAAACCAAACCCGCAGTATTTCCATACCTATGCCTATATGCTATAACTGTTGAATGTTGAGGATTAAAAGGTCTTAAAATAGTTCATTAAGGAATGCCTGACCCTTTTCTCTGACTACAGTGCAACTAAGCTTGAAATATACAAAATAAATTCCTCTCTACATTGCATTATACTCACAGGTCTGGAAAGGCACTCTTAAATAATTCATATGGGAAAGAGAAAATATATAGAATTGAAATGTGAATGTTAACGAAGGTAATGTTTGAAAAATTCAGGCCACTTGAAGCACTACTTGGATAAATCTATTAACATTAGAAAAAATATGAGAAAGAAAAATAGAAAACCTAAAGTGATTAGGAAGAAAGGAATAATAAAAGTAGAAATGGAAATTGAATAGAAAAAGAAATGGAAACTGTCAGCTAACTCAAAGATGTTGGCAATTTGAGTTCAGTAACTTAGATCTTTTATCTTAGGAATGCAAGGATGGCTTAATGGAAGAAAATCCTTTAATATTAGATAGCAAATAGTCGTGTTATGGTGAAAAATAGATGCAGAATGTTTAGAAAAATTGTTTGATAAAATATAGCTCATAATTCACATTAAACATTAACTTCACGAATTAACAAACAAGAGGGAAGTTCCTTAGCATGGTAAAGTTTATCACACAAAAACCTTTTCACTTACACAGCCTAATAACCCTTTTAACAGGGAAATTTAGATGTATTTCCAGGAACAAACAGTAGAGTATTGACTACTCCTCAATACTCATTATAAAATAAAAGAGAAAAGGGAAAATATGGAATTATCTTTTTCTGCCTGCCTGCCTGCCTGCCTTTCTTCCCTCCCTCACTTCTTCCTCCCTCCCTTCCTTTTCCAGATACTTTGAAGAAAGGCAACTCAATAACTAGATGTAATTTTTATGTGTTTTCATAAATGAGGCAGTACATAAATTTTTACTGCTACTTTGTTGTAATAAAAAATATAGGAGTTCCCATTGTGGCACAGTGGAAACGAATCTGACTAGGAACCATGAGGTTGCAGGTTCAGTCCCTGGCCTCAATCAGTGGGTTAAGGCTCTGGCATTGCCATGAGCTGTGGTGTAGGTCACAGATGTGGCTCGGATCTGGCATTTCTGTGGCTGTGGCGTAGGTCGGCAGCTGTAGTTCCGATTAGATCCCTAGCCTGGGAACCTCCATATGCTGCTGTGCGGCCTTTATTTCACAGAAATAAAGACTATGAACAGGATGATCAGTAAATAAAATGTGATATATTCGAACACTTAAATTTTCTATAGCAGTTAAAATGAGTAAACTAAAGCTCTAGGTACCATTATGGATAAATTTCAGAAATGCATTTTAACGGATAAAACAAACTACAGAATGATATATAATATATTGTCTTACTTGTATAAACATACTCCCTAAGTATCTAACATCGTATTTATGATATTGGTTACTTACTGAGAGGATAGGAGAAAGAGAATGGTATGAGATAGGTGTATGTATATGGGGCACTGCATTACTGAAAAAGAAGCAGAAGGAAACACATATGGCTGTAAAGTATTAAATTTTGTTGAAGCTGGATATTCTATACTTTGTTGTCTTATTTTATTATTTGAAATAAAAATGGATAGGTGTCTCTGAAACGCTTCCATAAGTACGGCTTATGTTATCAATATATTTGGAAAATGACTCTATCTCTTCCACTTTGGAGATATATAAAATGTGAAATATGATTTGTATTAAAGAGTTTAATTTTCTCTGTTTATCCAGCATCCTATAAGCCCTTGTTGATTCCTCTAACTGTTGATGACCATTCTGTCCTGTTAGTCTTTTCTCTTTTTCAGAATTGTAAACAATCATATTTACTAGCTTAATCATATTACTAACTTGTTATGCATCTACTATAATCAGAAGTGGTGGTAGATAATTCTTAAATGTATGGAAATAACACTGTTGCTTTATTTGTGATTATGGTAGTGAAATATATATATAAAAGATTATGTATACAACATGTTTGTGAAGTCATCTTTAGGGGAAATAACCTTTATGTACATACTTACATGTATCTATAAATTGTGTATAATTGTTTGAATATGAAATATGGTACTTTCTACTAGCTTTATTTTCAAAGAGGGGACTTAACTTCTTTTAATGCTTCTGCCCAAAATACCTTACTTATACCTTTGGTAAGAATTTAAATACAGAAAACATCATGTATTAAGATATATTGAGGTATAAATGAGATTTTTAAGGATTTCTTCTTTTGTTCACCTCAGTAAATTTCAATTGACTGTGCTTGTGTAATTTCTTATTCTGTATATTAACTTTAATCATGTATAAAGCAGAACCCTTCACAAAAATTTTTTTCATAATTTGTTTCCAAACTATTGAAGAAAATGTTAAATTGATGCAATTCCTTTTATTTCCTAGGCTTTGGTTCTCAGCCTTTGAGATTTGTTTCCCTGTTGTGAGGACCTTTGATCTAGTGCAGGATTTCTTTCTTTCTTTCTTTTTTTTTTTTTTTTTTTAATCTTTTTAGGGCCGCACCCATGGCATATAGAGGTTCCCAGGCTAGGGGTCAAATCAGAGCTGGAGCTGCTGGCCTACGCCACAGCCACAGCAATGCAGGATCCAAGCTGCATCTGGGACCTTTATCACAGCTCATGGCAACGCCAGATCCCCGACCCACTGAGCTAGGCCAGAATCGAATCCGACCCACTGAGCTAGGCCAGAATCGAATCCACGCCCTCATGGTTCGTTAACCACGACAGGAACTCGTGGTACAGGATTTCTTAACCAGGAGTCAATGCTAGAATTTTTTATTTTTTTAGTCACCGTATTTTATTTTATTTCTTAGGCCACAACCATGGCATATGGAAGTTCCTGGGCCATTGATTGAATCTGAGCCAGAACCATGACCTCTGGTCACAGCTGCCAGGCCAGGGATCAAACTGGAACCTCCACAGAGACAAGCTGGATCATTAACCCACTGTGCCACAGCAGAAACTCCTAGAATTTTTGATAAGCGTGAACATAGATGAGGAGAATGTAAAAAATTTGGAATGGATTTTAAAGAAGTAAGTACAGAGAGAAAACTGATTTGGGATATTTAAAAGGATTGTTAGTGGCATTGAACATTAAATTTGTAGGAGTACTGCTTCATATTTTTTAATTTTCCTCTTGCATCTCTGTAAGCAAATATTGGAAAGGTGAATTTACTGTTAACTAGAAGGAATAAAATGTAAGTTGCGATTTGTGCCAGGAACTTCGTTTCAATAGTTGTGGTCCTTTGAGGATTCTGAATTGCTTAAAACAAGACAGGCTAATCTGACATCCACGTGTTTATAGATGTGCTGTGTGCAGAAACATTGGGCTAGGATATGAATGTTTGCTAACTGGCTACAGAAATTCTAGACTATGAACACACATCTTCAAGAAACTTAAGAACTCCATATCCTCTATTAAAACTCCAACTTTCACTCATCACTCAGAGATTCTTGCCTTCGTATGTTTCTAGCTTCTCCTTGTGAACTCTGTTATCTAGTGACATTAAACTTGATTGTGCCTAGGTCTTTTCTTCCTGTCTGTTTTATATAGGTCTGATAAATAGTAATCTATGTTTTTATAAGGTTCTATATTTTAAATAAGAGCGATTAACAGGACTGGACATTATTATTCTGGATGATATGATAGGAAATCATTTTTCCTGTAATATCCATAACCTAACTTTGTTTATGAAATACCAGTATTTCATAATTTAGGTATTGTGATTTCAGAAGACATTGGAGACAAATATTCAATACTCTGAAAGAGTTGTTGCCAACTTTATGACAACTTGTGAATTAACAGCAAGCCAGGTATATTTTCACTGCAGTTATCTAGCTTAATAATCTATGTTATCAAATCCACCCATATATCTTAGATTTGTCTGCTGTGGTATCACTTCCTGGTCATTCAGAGCCATCCATTCTACACCTTTTCCCCACACTACATACAATAGCAGATTATTCTTCAGTTATTTTAAATAGTGGCAAGATAATTCCTTAAAAGATGTTATTTTTAAAATACTTTCAGAAACTATTTTGTTTTTAAAATGTTTGGTATTTAGTCTTTTCATAAATTGCATAAGGAGTTGATCAATCCCAGAGTAAAATGGAAGAGAAAAAAAAAATAACTAGGGCAATTTTAATTCTACGTTTCTGTTACTTAGCCAGAAATTCTAGAATAATCTTCTATTAGTGATTGAAGCTAGCTCAACACAAAACAGTTGAGAGTACTGGCAAGAGATTGAAATGATGTATTATAGGATTTAGAACAGACTTTTCTAGCATAATTATTAAAAGCACCTTCTTTCATCCTATACATTTTCTGGTTTGTAAGATAAGTTGCAGTGACACCCCAAGAATAGATGAAATAAACTCAGATGTAGAAATTAGAGGACCAAAGCACTTGGTGGGGCTGGAAAGGCACAGTGTAGGTATAACATGTTATGTGCTGAATGGACAGAGATCATATCAGGTAGTATGCAAATTTCAAAGATGGAGTGGTTCCTACATTCTAGGATGTAAGTAAAGAGTTTGAAATAAAAATACTGATTTTTTTTTTTTTTTCAGACCAGCAGAAGTAAAAGTTGTGGATCTTAAAATACTGGATCCATCTTTATTGACATTTTTTTTCTTTTTATGGGCCACACCTGTGGCATGTAGAAGTTTTTGGGCTAGGAGTCAGAAGTTTAGCTGCCAGCCTACCCCACAGCCAAGACAACACCAGATCAGAGCTGCTTCTGCAACATACATTGCAGCTTGCGGCAGTGTGGGATCTTTAACCCACTGAGCGAGGCCAAGGATCGAACATGCATCTTCACAGACACCGTGTCAGGTTCTTAACCCATTAAGCCAGAATGGGAACTCCCATTGACATTTTTGAAATGGCTCAGGGTGGCTTGATTGGGATAGAGAGGAAGACTATAAACCAAGAAACAAAGGTTCAGTGGCTGAAGGTGGAGAGAGGGGTAACTCTTGAGGCTAATTAATGTATCAGAAAGGAGGAGTGGTGGCAGGAAGGTAAGACGCCTGGCAAGGCTGATGAGTTTTGAATACTGATAGAAACATGGGTGCTTGGATATGACAGTAGCTAGGAAACAGCAATTATCATAAAGCATAAAAAAGAAAGTACTGTAAAATTCTGAGGCCATAGGGAGAAGAGCCAAGTTTCATATTGGGCCAAGGCAATAGAAGGAGATTTTGTGAATTGGTTGAATAAACATTTCATAGTGAATTTCATAGTGATCTGCTGGTTCCAGATGTTTTAAGAGGAAATAATTAGGAAGGAAAATCAGTAGGAAAGTGAAATAAGAGGAAGAAACCAAGAACTGTGTAGTATTTTACATCAGGGAAAAAAAGGAGGTAATTTTGTATTTTTAATGATTGTAGATGATATAGATTACATAGTCATTTTAAGAGATTTATTGGCTTCAGGATTCAGAATAAACTTGGTTTAAAATTGTTCGAAAATTCAGTGCATGCTCTCTCAGTATTTTTAGCTTTATGACCTCAAATCGATCCCTATTTTTCAGTAGTGGGGAAAGTACTGTAATATTAGAAGACTAAGAAAGTTATCATTATTTAACTGGGGTGGTCTTGGGAAAGTCACTAGATATCTTCCATCTGTATTTTCCTTTTCAGTAATTGATATCCTGCCCATTAGGCTTCTTGTGAGAATCAAATGAGGCAGGTATGTATCAGTGTATTGTGATATAAAGTATTTCAGTTATGCTTGGTTTATACCTTTAAAGCTTACTTTTCAGGGGCTTAATGTGGTTTTGATTCTGTATTTGCAGATATTGTGTGGAATTCTAGAATATATGACTTCAAATTTTAGGTTAAGGCTGGAGAAAGTTATAAGGTAAAAGATTCTGAGAGTTCATATTATGAGCAAAGAAAAACTATGCCAAACATATGTAATGTCCCTTACTGCAAATTAATCAACTTCTTTTAAAATGTGTATTAGAGGGTTTACTTGAGAAAGTGCTGCTTAGAAGTAAGATGCTGAGGTTAATAAAAATAACTCATTTGGATATTCTTAGTTGATTTCTTTTGATACTGTTATCTTTTACAGTAAGGGAGTGTTATGACTATACAAAGAAGCATAGTAGTTCAAAATACTTCCGTAGATTTTTTGACACTAATTGTGCAAAAGAGAAAAATAAAGACATGTAATGAATACCTCCTTCTCCTGTTTTTGTTGTTTTAGTTTTTACTCTTCAATTGTTGGCAACTCTGATCTCTCAAACTATATTTTTAGATTTGCTGGTTCATGAAATACAAACATCTTGAATCGCTAATTTATAGAATCTAACTAACATCGTTAGAAATATCAGACAACATTTTCTCTTCACTTTTTCACTATCAACTCCTTCTGATGGCTTACTGAAAAACAGGTGATCAAAGTTTACTATTATTTGAAAAGCATCTGATCAGTGTGTGGCAAACTCCATTAGCACTTTTTAAAGTATGCATAGGCTCTTCCAATCAAGCTAATAAGTGCACGAACTTCTCTCATACCAGATACTAGCTATGCACTTACCATATGTTTGTGTCCTTCTCTCTGCCTCCTCCCTGCCAACCACCCCCCCCCCCAAAAAAAAAAACCAAAACCCTAAGATTAAATGGTTTTAGGTTTGGGAATTATGGCAAGCAGTTTTTGTATCCACTATACCATCTTCCATAGTAAAATGCATATATTCAGCATTTAGTAAGTAGTTAACAGATCACTTCATACCAATCAGAATAGCTATCCTCAAAAGGTCTACAAATAACAAATGTTGGAGAGGATGTGGAGAAAAGGGAACCCTTGTATACTGTTGTTGGGAATGTAAATTGGTGCAGCCACTGTGCTACTCACTGTGAGAAATAGTATGGAGTTCCTCAAAAAACTAAAAAAGCTACCACATGATCTAGCAAATCCAATCCCAGGTATGTACCTGGAAAAAATGAAAACACTGATTTGAAGAGATACATGTCCTCCATTGTTCATAGCAGCACTATTTACAATAGCCAGGATTTGGAAGCAACCCAAATGCCTATCAATAGACAAATGGATAAAGATGTGATATATATATACACAGTAGAATATTACTCAGCCACAAAAAAGAATGAAATCCTGTCATTTCCAGCAACTTGGATGCTCCTGGAAAATATTATGCTTAGTGAAATGAGTTAGATATAGAAAAACAGTATTGTATGATATCAGTTGTGTGTAGAATCTAAAAAATAATACTGGTGAGTGTATATGCAAAACAGAGACAAACTCACAGATATAAAAAACAAACCTAGTGTTTACTGAAGAGGGGAGGGCCAAGGTAAGATTATGTGATTAAGAGGTACAAACTATGTATAAAACAGATGAGCAAGGATATATTGTATAGCACAGGAAATTATAGCTATTATCTTGTAATAATTGTTAATGGAGAATAATATGTAGAAATACTGAAGCACTGTGACAGTATACCTGAAACTAAATAAGTCTATATACAAAACAGAAACAGACTCACAGAAGTAGAAAATAAACTTATGGTTACTGAAGGGGAGAGGGCGTGGAGGAGGGCCAAATTAGGAATATGGGACTAACAGATACAAACTATTATACATAAAATAGATAAGCAATAGGGATTTCCGGTAGAGCACAGGGAATTATATCCAGTATCTTATAATAATCTAAAATGGAATATAGGAGTTCCTGTCATGGCACAGTGGAAACAAGTCCTACTAGGAACCATGAGGTTGCATGTTCAATCCCTAGCCTTGCTCAGTGGGTGAAGGATCTGGCGTTGCCATGAGATGCGGTGTAGGTTGCAGACATGGCTTGTATCCCGAGTTGCTGTGGCTGTGGCACAGGCTGGCAGCTGTAGCTCCGATTGGACTCCTAGCCTGGGAACCTCCATATGCTGCAGGTGCGGCCCTAAAAAGCTAAATAAAATAAATCTGAAAAAGAAAAGCTGAATCATTGTTATCGTATACCAGAAATTAATACAATATTGTAAATGAGCTGTACTTCAATTAAAACATTTTTTTAAAGGTGACATTTTGAAACGCAGGATTTTATGAGTTTTTTTTTTAATTAGAAGTAAGTCAGGAGTTTTTGTTGTGGCTCAGCAGGTTACAAACCCGACTATTATACATGAAGATGTAGGTTCGATCCATAGCCTCACTCACTGGGTTAAAGATCCACTGTTGCTACAAGCTGCTGCATAGGTCAAAGATGAGGCTTGGATCTGGTGGTGTGGTAGTTGTGGTGTGGATTGGCAGCTGCAGCTCCAACAACCCCTAGCCTAAGAACTTCCATTTGCCTTGGGTGCAACCCTAAAAAAAAAAAGTGTTTTTTTTTTTTTCCCCTGAAATATTTATCATTCATTTATATTTCCTTTAAAAAGTCTTTAAAATTTGGAGTTCCCATTGTGGCCTCCGTTATTGGGTTGGGGATCTGGCATTGTCTGAGCTATGATATAGGTTGCAAAGGCACCTGGCATCCCACGTTGCTGTGGCTGTGGCATAGGCCAGCAGCTGTAGCTCCAGTTCAGCGCCTAGCCTGGGAACTTCGATATGCACAAATGTGGCCCTAAAAAAAAAAAAAAGAAAAGAAAAAATATTTAAAATTCATTTACGTATATAATGCAATACCAATCATAATCTTAGGGATTAGTTTTGAAATTCCTGAAGTGATTGAGAACACTTAGGTGGACAAGAAAATTCTGAAAATGAGGAGTAGCAAGGGATTCATTCTACATATTAGTAGACTATATCATAAAGCTACAGAAATATTAATGTGATTGGCTCAGCAACTATCAAATATATCAGTTGAGCACAGACCTAAATATATATAATAATTTATGTTAAAATATGTTCCCTGCCCCTTTCCCTTCATAATTGTCACTTTTTAGCAACCTTACAAACAGCAAACCTTCATTACCTCCTGTTACACACCAAAAACTAAATGTAATAAGGAATTAAATCTAAACAATGATGTCATAAAAAAATGAGAAAAAATAATATGAAAAACTACTGGATTTGAGAATTATAAAAGTGTAAGAGCAAACTTAAAGCAAATGTTTTCCTCATTTAAATGCCTTCAGTATTTAGTCTTTCCTGTTTAGTGCTTCTAATCTTAAATGCCTATTTCATGTTACTGTTGCTGCTTCTGTGTTCCTGTTTTTGTTTTTTCTCCTAGTATTTCTTGATTCATATCTCTTTTTTTAATAAACCAAATTTCATTTTAAATTACATAATATCTGAACATGACTTTTTTTTTTTTGAACACGACTTTTTAGAAAAATCACATAGTGCAGTGTCCAAAATATCAATCAATCATGTCTTTCCCTGACCACTTCTAGTTCTGCTCCTTAAGAGTAGTGTTTTCATCTCTTTTAGCTTTTTCTTCTGGTATTTTCTACATAATTATTTACTGTTATTTGACAATATTGTGCTAATTGGATATTATAAACAGGAAGTATTAAGTATAAGCAAGGCTCTGAAAGATACGTAAAATACAAAAGGCAACTGGTGAAGGAAGGAACTACATCTACATCCTCATAAAGGTCTGTGGTTACTCTCCTTTGTGAGCCTGGTATGAGTGTAGGGGGTGTGGTCAGTAAGCGTTGCTCCCAGGTTTCAATGGAGATGATGAGATCTAAAAACCAATATAATCTTAGGGATTAGTTTTGAAATTCTAACTAATTTAGAACAGTAACCCCCTAAAAACTTTAGGGGGCCCATGGCCACCTCAGTTAAGTATCTGGGCATTCCATGGTTGGGGCATTTCATCAAAATAGTGAAGTAGTGTGATGTTTCATGGAATGTAAGAATGATCAATATCTGTGGACTGTTGCGATGCTCAGACTCCAGTGTGGTCCCTGATGACCCCTCACCTCCTGGTATTCATGGTCTTGGTCTCTTCTTTTGAGTGTGTTGAGCCCTGTGACTTGTTTCTAACCACCAGTTACAGCAAAGGTGATGGGAGGGCAGTTCTGTGAATACACTGTGTTATATAAGACACTATATTCCTCACACACTTGCTCTCAGTATTCTCCTTGTTGGCCTAACAAAGTAAAAGATCATGTTGGGGAAGCCCATGTGGTAAGGAACTGTTGGCAACTTCTTGGCCCTGAGAGTTGTTTTCAGCCAATAGCTAGCAGGAGGTCAAGGCTCTCAGTTTTGCAACCAACTTAAAGGAAATAAATTCTTCCAACAACGTTAATGACTTTAGAAATAGATACTTTCCCATTTGAGCCTCCAAATGAGAATATGGCATGGTAAAATACTTTGATTGCAGCTCTGTGAGACCCTAAGCAGAAGATTCAGCTGAGCTTTGTCTATACTCACAGTTTGTGAGATACAGATAACCAAGACAACTATTTATTTCAGAGAGCAGGAAAAGTAACGTAGTGCTGAAGCAACACTGTTGAAAGGTATACTTTTGTCCATTCCAGGTAAAAGCTGCTTACTTTGAATGATCCTTACTATTTGGAGAAAAAGGCATCAGCCAGTTTAGTAGCTGCATATCAAGTGCCCGAGCCTGCACCTACCCTAAAGGTCACCACCTGCTTAAGTTTATGGTGATGCATAGTTTTTCTCCAGGATCCATCTGACTTCTGTATTGGCCAAACTGATGAACTTAATTGAGAGTATCAGAGGTTTTACCTCTTCTGTCTCTTTGAATAATAATAAGTTCTGTTATTCCTCCAGGAATCTAGTATTGCTTCTACTTTATTATCTTGATAAGGAGAGGAAGATCCATGAACTTCCCTTTAGACATTCCTACCATAATGCCTCTTATCCCATGGAGTAGAAAGTCAAAGTGAAGTTCTTCCAGTTGTTAAGTCCAAGTATATATTCAAGAACTAAGTAAATAACCACATAGTGAGCCCCTGGACCATTTGGGCTTGTTATCAGTCAGACTGGAGTTACAACCCCATGTATCACCTGACTTATTTGTCATGTATCACCGTAAGTCTCTGATTTAACCAGTGGACCACAGTACCAGGAATTAATAAGGGCAATTCAGTGACGGTGTCTTTCAATAACAGTGACTATTTTTTACAATGTATATTATCTGTAATTAATGACTGCAGTCTCTGGGGAAGATTAGAGGAAGGTTTTGGTGTGATTTGGCAGTAGTCATGTAGGGTCCTTTTTTGAGGGACCTGGTTTCCACTTTATTCAGCCAACTCTGGATCTGTGAGCTAATCCAAGTTTGGTGCCTCGTGAGAAGGTAACTCTCCACTGTGTTGGAGGCCTAAAGCTTTCCTGTTACATAAATTGAACTAGTATTCCATTAGGTGCCCACCTATTTTGTTCCTGGGGCGTGTAATCAATTAGCTACTGCCAAAGATTTTTGCAGGCCAAATCATTCTGATGACAGGTACATCCTTGTCAGCCTTTACAGGTAATAGGCCCACTTTGTCTTTGATGACAAGTAAAGCCATTTGGGCTGTGTTAACTTGGATCTCATCATCTCCATTGAAACCTGGGAGCAACGCTTACTGACCACACCCCCTACACTCATTCCAGGCTCACAAAGGAGAGTAACCACAGACCTTTATAAGGGTGTAGATGTAGTTCCTTCCTTTACCAGTTGCCTTCTGGATCTTCTTGTGTAATGTAGTTGAGGAATAGTGGTATGAAATTCTCACATGATAAATCTGGTCCACCTCCCTAAATCATTAGATTCCTTTCTCCATCCATATCATTGCCAGGAAGGCTCTGGCATGCCAACCTTTAAATCCAACTTTGAGTGTACCAACTAGATAATTGATAATTATAGCCATGTTCAGCTACATGAACTAATGTATTAAACCTGACATCTCTAGTAAGTCCACCCATGCCAGTTAACTTGTCCTTATGTAGCATTATATTCCATCCTCCTTGGTTAAATATTTCAGGAATCCACTCCACATGGTTCTCCAGTTTCTATTGGGTATGTAAGCTGTTTCCTCTTGGGTCATACTGTGTACTATCTCACTATAGCATGCCAAGATTTGAACCTAGTTATGGATTTAATGGCTACAGGACTTGGTTGTGGTGGGTGTTCAGGAGAATGAGCATTCCAGGCATGTTCTCAGATGAGATAATCAGAGATTTTTCAAGTCAAGGAAAGCTAGTGCTCTTAGACACTGGAAAGCAAGCTACTTCCACTGGTAGGGAATTAGGGAAAGATAGCCTTGGAAGAGAGGGGTTCCCTACCCTAGGAAGTGATTCAGACCTTGGAGAAAGTAGAGTTACAGCCTTTTGAATGACAGAGAAGTTCCCTAGATTGCCTTAACCAGAGCTAGTTTAGAGTTGATGGGCAGCAGGAGACAGTACTCTGAGGTTCAGTCGTATTCAGCATGGTATAGACAGTTGTACAGTGGAAGATAAAACATTGCTGCCAGCATGAGACCTGGAGCATACCAGTGTCTGTATCAGTAGGACTGCATCAGAAGGGTAATCACTAATGCTAGGCTGGGGAACAAGGTTGTCAAAGGACTGCATACTCTTGGCTGTGAGCCTGGGGCAGACCACGACTAGATTTCCTTTTATACACTTGCTGCTACTGAACTCTATGCAGCAAGAAAAAGAAAAGCTGAACTCTAGCATACTGAAGCCAGGAAGAGAAAAGCCCCTTTCCTCCTACAGTGTCTTTCCAGAGCTCTTAAAAAGTCCGGATACTGAAGGGTAACTTTGGATCTGAGGCACAGTAGTTGCCTGATAATGGATGAAGAGGCTTTCCTCAAATGTCTGGTATTGGCAGCTATTTGCTTTCTTACAAGAGGCATTGAGTCCATGTTGGATGCTCTGTATGTAGAGGTGGAGTTTGTATAGTTTGTCCAACTTTAGTTGTTAGTCCTAAGTTTATAAAATTTTCTCTTTTTCCTTGGAATTTTTGAATTTTATCTGAACATGCTTGTACGTGGCATTTTTCCATTAATTCTGGCAACAACTAAGCCAAGTTAATTTTCAGTGCTACAGGCCTATGCCACAGCCACAGCAGCAGGGGATCTGAGCTGCATCTGCAACCTACACAACAGCTCATAGCAACGCTGGATCCTTAACCCACTGAGCAAGGCCATGGATCAAACCTGCATCCTCATGGATATTAGATTTGTAACCTGCTGAGCCACAATGGGAACTCCGAATATTTCAATTTGAAAGTCTTTTTATGCTTTAAATTTTCCATTTGTTTCATAGATTTGCTTTTTCTTTTCCTTTTTGATTGCCGAATCTTTTAGGCATATTATTTTGCTTTGACTTTTCAGTTTGGGTAGTCAAGTCCAAATATTCCTATCCCTCCACTGGCACAAAATCATGTATAATAGGTGTTATTACCATGGTCTCCATTCCTGTAAGTATTACCCTAACCAGCAGTTCTGGATAGTCCTTTCCTAGCCTTAGGAGTAGGAGGCAACTCAGCTTATGATAGAGGTCCCCTACAGTTCCTCTGAGGCCGAGAATATAAAAACATTACATTAAGAAAGTTGATATTGGAGTTCCTGTCGTGGCTCAGCAGTAACAAACCCAACTAGTATCCATGAGCCCTCATGTTCAATATCTGGCCTTGCTCAGTGGGTCAGGGATCCAGCGTTGCCGTGAGCTTTGATGTAGGTCACGGATGCAGCTCAGATCCCATAATGCTGTATCTGTGGTGTAGGCCAGCAGCTGTAGCTCCAATTTGACCCCTAGCCTGAGAACCTCCATATGCTGTGGGTGTGGCCCTAAAAAAGCAGAAAAAAAGTTGATGTTTAAAGTATCATTTTAGGAAGTTCCCATTCATGGCTCAGCGGAAACAAATCTGACTAATACCCATGAGGATTAAGGTTCTGTCCCTGGCCTCACTCAGTGGGTTAAGGATCCGCACTGCTGTGAGCTGTGGTTGTAGGTCACAGGTGTGGCTCAGATCTGGCATGGCTGTGGCTATGTCATGGGCGGGTGGCTGCAGCTCTGATTCTACTAGCCCAAGAGCCTCCATATGCCACAGGTACGGCCCTAAAAAGGCAAAAATAAATACATAAAGTATCATTTTAATTTATCTCTATTATTTCTGTACCATTTTATTTAGACATCGCTTATTACCATACTCACCTTCAAACCTAGTTAGGTTATCAGGTTAAACTGAAAAGTATACTTGTCAGTGCTTTCTATTTCAAAAGCAGAATAATACAAAAGAAAAACAAAACTAAGATTAGTATCAAGTAAAAATATGAAATGAACATTGCGTTTTTCTGAAAAAAAAAGGCATTGAAATGTTATTATAATCTGATTTCATTCCCAACTTTGTAATAAAATCAGGCCTGACATGTGAAGGGTCCAACCATTTATCTGAACTTAAAGACAAATTTCTCTACATTTAGGCAATAATATAGTTGTGTAAAAGAAGAGTGCTATGATCAGATTGGCCAGAAACTGCAGTTAGTTAAAATGCAAAAATCTACAAGAGAAAACAGCCTTGGAGTTCCATTCCAAATGTCATGGCTCAACGGTAATGAACCTGACGAGTATCCATGACGATGGGGGTTTGATCCCTGGCCCTGCTCAGTGGGTTAAGGATCTGCTGGTGTTGCCAAGAGCTGTGCCATAGGTTTCAGACATGGCTAGGATCTGGCATTGTTGTGCCTACAGTGTAGGCCAGCAGCTACAGCTCCAATTTAACCCCTAGGAACTTCCATATGCAGCAGGTGTGGCCCTAAAAAAGATAAAAAGAAAAAACAGCCTTTAGAGAACTCTGAAAACCAAGGACATTTTAGCTCATACCTGAGGGTAAAATAACAGCCTAATTTCATGGAGTAATAAAGAGTACTCAGTCTACCCATGTAGTATTTTTAAAATTTGAATTCACCGAAAACATGAATGTGATTTTTCTAAAAGCCATGTTGAAAAGAAAATCATCTAAATATTAATTTATTATATAGTGAGTCTTAGTTGGGAAGAGGGAAGGCCCCATATTCATTTAAGATTCCTAATTAGGGTACTTAGTTTCTGAAGTAACTATCTTGCCACCTGCTTGTATTTTT